>NC_056524.1:247843499-247939719 GCF_019175285.1 Sceloporus undulatus
TCTCACAGGACTACATTTCCCAGAATCCCTGCAGCATTGAGCCAGGGCAGTAAAGCGGTCTCAAGTGGGTTTTATTCCTGCCGTGTGGTTGGGAACTTCGTTGTTGTTGTTGTTGTGTCTTCATGTCATTCTGACCCATTTCCTGGGCAGGCTGGTCAGAGAGGTTTCTGCCTGGCCTTCCTCTGAGGCTGAGAGAGTGTGACCCGCCCAAGGTCGCCCAAAGCGTTTCCAGGGCTGGTCTCCAGGTAACAAACACCCAAGCACTGATCCCGACGGGAAGGACTCGGAGTCACACACAGCAACCGCAGCAACAGACAATTTTATTCCAAACCCCATTCATAAATTAACACGTGTCACTTCCTCTCCTATTCCTTTTCCCTTCAACCCATTGCTAGGTAACCAACCCCGCCTGGTGCCTGCCCTCGGACGCGGATCCGATCCCTCCTCACTCTATTATCTACCTATCTATCTACTGTATAATAATTTTGACGTTTTTGAAAGAATATATTATTAGGTGGGAAATTTTATACAGTATATATAAATTCCTCCCCTGTGCTATATTCTCCCAGTCATATATGCAGATTGTCTCCCCAAAAGTATTATAAACTCTATATATATGTGAAGGAGGAGGTGTGTGTGTGTGTGTGTGTGTGTATATATTTATATATTCACCGTTTTCCCATATATATATATATATATACAGACACACACACGCGCATATATATATATATATATGATTATATATCTTCATTTATATATTCTCCCAGTCAAAAGTTTTATATATAATATATTTCCGTTAATATATCATCCCTAAAGTCCAACTATATTGCCTGTGTGTAAGCCTTATATACCGTTCCCCCTCTAATATATAATATATATATATACTGTATTATGAGAAAGGAAATTATATATATTATATTATATATATTTAAAATTTGCCCCTAACATATTCTCTCAAAAACTCAAAAATATATATAATTATATATAAATTGGGGGGAGGGTCTGTGTGTGTATGTATATTTACAGTATATGCTATAATTTTCCCTCTAATATATTGTCAAGATTCAATTTAATTATATACTATATAGGTGTGTGTGTATAAATATATATAGAGAGAGTATATACGCATTATGTTCCCCCTCTACATATTCTCCTGAAAAGTCGTTTACTTAAAACCGCACTATCTACAAACACGACTCTCCCTGAAGGAGGAAGCCCGAGCGTGAGGCGAAAGGCTCCGCCGCTCAAGTAACGGAAACACAAGTGGCGGCCCTTCTCTCGCTCTGGCTTTCCTTCCTCTCTCTCTCTCTCTTTCAAACCTGCGGAGCCCCCCCTTCTCTTCCCCCTTCGCCCCAGCATGCTTTGCGCTTTTCTAACGAATTTCGTTACGAGTTCGCCGTTTGGGCGCCATTTTCGAGTGTAGAAGCCGCCAACCAAGGCTGCCGCAGCAGCAGCAGCAGCATCAGCAGCCGCAGCCCAGAGGCAGCAGCGGATGCTTTCGCGGATGCTTTAGCCGCCCGCGCGGGAGGAGGACTGTGACCGGGGCCTTGTTGGGACCAAGCTTCCTTTCTGATTTGAAACGAATCTCCTCCAGGAGAAGGAGCTGCTTGGGGGCTTCCTCCCTTAAGGTGACAGCGGAGGAGAAGGGACTTTGCGCGGTTAATAATGGGCTCCGCAGCTGATTCTATGGAAGCAAGTAGCAGCTTAGGATTAGGATTATTATCCCTGGAATTAAAGGGCAGCATTTCAAATTCTTGTTATAGTTTCCCCCTTTAACCTTAGGGCAGGGTATTTGCTGGCAATACTCCCCCCCTTTTTTTTTATGGGGTGGGGTTATTTTTAATTCAATCGTTTTAATTTCCCATCTAATAGGTTCTCACCAAAAAGTGTGTGTGTGTTGTGTGTATATATATATATATTGAGGAGGGATATGTATATAATTTCTCCCTCTAACATATAGATATAGATGATATATACTAAGTATATTATATATTAAATCAGCAAGTATGTTGGCACTTCATACGTATGTTATATATATAATATATGTATGTATTACCTAATATAGATATGTAATATATCTAACATACTCTAATATACTATTATATATGAAATCAGCCTGTAATTTGGCACTTTGGAAACCTCAACCCAAGAGTGTTTTTGAGTCCTCTCTGCCTGTGAGGGTTGATTGTGCTCCGCCTGGGCTCCCTTTTCTCTGGGAGGAAAAGCAGCGTAGAAATCAAATGAAGAAATTGAATTATAGGCCGGTATCTTTGCTGGCAATTTTCCATCCAGTTCAGTTCTTGGTTTCAGTCGCAGAAGGGAAGATTTGTGGGGAACTTTTAACCCACTTCCCTTACAGACCAGAGTATTTGCTGGCATTTTCAGCCATGGACCCAGAGATTGGATCCCTGTGCGTTTCTTTTTTCTTCTTAACTCCTCTCTTCCTCTGGCTTCAGGCCGCTCGCTGTCAGGAGATAGGTATTGGGTTCAAGGGAATCGCAATTTGAAAAAGCAACAATAGTTGTGTGTGAGTGTGTGGTTTATAAAAGTGACACTGACGGATGTCAATGGCAAGACCCCTCTGGACTGGAGGAACTTGGCCAAGAAAAATGTTGCTGTGGCCAAGCTGTGACAAATCCCAGGATTCCTCAGCATGGAGCCTTGGCGGTTGAAAGGGTGTCTGTCTGGATGATTTCTGTAGTGCGGATAGAGCCATGCGAAACGTACAGAGCAAAGTGGTGCAGTGCTTTGATTGTTGGACTAGGAATCCAGGAGAGCAGGGTTCAGATCCTCCCCCGGCCATCATATAAAGAATAGTGAATATATATATATATATATATATATATATATGTAATGCATCTGAGGAAGTAGACTGAAGCCTATGAAAGCTCATGCTGCCCATTTGTGTCTTTCAGTCACTCTGAAAGGTGCCACAAGATCTCTCTGCGCACTGATCCTGCAGACTAACAGGGCTCTATCCTTGAACTGTCTGAAAATAGAGTGAGTCGGTGTGATGTAGTGGTTTGAGAGTTAGAGTCCAAGGTTCAAATGCTGCTCAGCCATGGAAACCCTCTGGGTGACCTTGGGCCAGTCACAGTCTCTCAGCCTCAGGGGAAGGCAGAGGGAGAAATCCCCTCCGACCAAACCTTGCCAAGAAAGCCCTATGACAGGGTTGTCACAAGCCAGGAAACGATTTGAAGGCAAGCAGCAGCAGCAGCAGCAGAATGAAAATTATTAAGGTGTTTTAAGAGAGGGAGGGGAATGCGATTTTTGAAAAAGCAACCCCAACTGATCCCTGTCGTAAGTGAACAGGACGAAAAGCCACTCGCCCATCAGAGTCTAAGGGGAAGGGGCTGTGATGCAGACCCAAATATGCCAAACCATTCATTTTGTTTAAAAACTTTTAACTGTCGAGATTTAATTTCGTGGCCCCGACCTGCTGAGTGAGATTTGGCAGAGAGTCTACAAGCGCCTGCTCTTAACAAATACCACTAATTTGAAACCAGCCTCCCCACCCCCAGCATTGGCCACAAGCTATAAATGTGGAGTTGGGGGGGGAGTGTGGAAGAAGTGGTGGGTTTATGGAGAGTAAAAGCCTGGTTCGTTTATGAGGACGCCAGAGTTTCCCACAGTCATTGTCACATAAAGTGCATAAAGTAACTTGTTGTTTTTAAAGCCTTCTGGCCTTTGGAAGCAAACATTGGTTCCTTCAGTCAGATTCTTTTGGATTATGCCAACGGAATAGAACAGTTTCAAAACTTTCCTGAAGTGCACCGTTATCTTAAAGGACATGCTCTTCATTAAGTCCCTGCCACTCCCAAATGGAGCAGACCCCACGCATCCAGAACCATGGAATGAGACATTTCTTATTTGGGTGCTAGCTTTTTGAACGTTACAATCTTTTTTGATTAGCAAACATCCCTTTTCTTTTTACTAAACCCCTCCTCCGCCTGTTTTTAAGTATCATAGACTGTGGTGTTTCGCATTAAATTTTCTGATCGGGTTTCACAAACAGGCTCTGCTCTTTTAATTCTAGAATTATTGTCACTGGGTTAAATGGTTCAAATAAATCTTTTTTAAAGCAAATGACCAGCATTAGACTACTTCATGACCTTAATTATATTACTATATTTTTTAAAAAATTCAAATAAAGTGTAAGAAACTAAACTTATGTAGAGAGATCTTGTAGCACCTTAGAGACTAACTGAAAGAAAGAAGTTGACAGCATGGGCTTTTGTAGACTAAAGTCTACTCCCTCAGATGCATTTTAAATGTATGGAAAGCTCATGCTGCCAACTTCTTCCTTTAGTTAGTCTCAAAGGTGCTGCAAAATCTCTATACATACTTACTCTATAGACTAACACAGCTATATCTTTGAAAGCTCAACATACGTACTTCAAAGTCTTAATATACATTTACAATTCTGGTTAGTCAGTGTTATGTTTGCTTTTCTCCTAGTTTAGTTAATTTTTTAATATGCTGCAAGGCAGCTGTAAATTGTGAGTTAGAGTGTATGGAGGTTGTGTCTTAGAGTAGGTGAGAAGACTGCATGCCTGTCATCATAGTTTGGTCATTTATAAAACTGGCCTAGTATCTTAGATTAATAGTACTGTAAGTGGTAAAGATACAATTTGCATGCATAGGTCTCTGGATTATATTGTTTGTGTGAGCAACAAAGATAGAATCCTTCTATAGTATGATTGTTTGGAATTTGAACAGCCAACAGAAATCATGCCAAGCAAAAGAACTAAAGTATCTACAGCAGCCCGACACAGTGAGCCATTGGAGGAGTCTTCTAATGATGGGGAACTTGAAAAAGAAGCCAGTAAACATATGCCTGAACTATCTCAGCAAGGTCAGTCTTTTACCAAACTAATATATTTGTGATATAAACTTGGCCTCAGAGATACTCTGTTAATGTTAGGAGGTGCCCAGATTTGTGTAGTAGTTTGATGGTTTGTATATTAGGCCCTTGGTATCCACTGAGGTTTGGGTCCAGGACGCCCCATAGATGCCAAAATCTGGATGCTCAAGCCCCGTTACATACAAGGCATACTAAAATGGTGCCCTTTATATAAAATGGCGAAATAAAGATTTGCTTTTTGGAAGTTGTATGTATTTGAATATTTTCAAGCCTTGGATGGTTGAATCCGTGGATAAGGAGGTCTGACTGAACAGTGCTTCTCAATTTTTCAGTCAACATGGTGCTAGAGGCAATATTTGACTTTCAGAACAAGCCAGTCTTATTACTGATGTTCACTCTAGAGTCCTTGGCCCTTACCTTTTGTGAGAAATGTGGACCAATAGTTTAAATAGATCTAATTTTGAGATGTGTGAAAGTAGCTGCTTGTGACTAGTTTTCTTGGCCAGTTGCTGCTTTTATTTTAAACATGTTTAAGTTCTGCATGTTGCATTGAGAAATGCCTGCATTAAAAGGAAGCAACAGGCAGTGTAATACGTTTCTCATCACGCTATTGAAAAGTTGCTAATATGTGAAAAGTGATAGCCTATAATTATGCCAAGAAAGAAAAGATTGCCTTAAGGAGTTAAAAAAAAAAAGCTCTGTGTCTTGTTGAAATATAAGTGGCCAGTTTTTTGTGTGTGTGACAGACTTCCTGTCTTTGAGGCATAGTGCTACTGCTGTCAGTGCAGCTTGCAGGGCATTGTGCGGCAGTTCCCATACCACCTCCTTCAGATTATATGTAAGCTCTGGGTATGCCTGGAAATGCAAGTCTATAGCAAGATTTGATGGTTTTCTTGGATTTGTATGGATAAAATGTGAGAGTAGTATTTTTTTTTTTGTAGCAGATTACTTTGAGAAATGTTTGTCTAGTTTGGGATTAGAACTCTGTAATGGTACAATAAGTCCATAAGAAGCACGTTCTGATTCTTAGTAGGCATATGGGTAGAAATCTGCTGATTCTCAAATAGTAGGGTCTTATAAGCAGGAAGAATTCTTAGCTTCTATTGCTTTTACTTCGCTGATTTGCTACTTATAGATGTAAGTAGCCATTAAGTGTGTTTGTCTCTTTGCTTGTTTTTGGCTGTCTCTAGCAGTCTCAGATGAAGTAGTTGACAGTCGAAGTTTAGAAGAGATTTTGAGTAGCATCTCTCCTCCCCCACCTCCAGCAATGACCAATGAAGCTGGAGCTCCTCGTCTCATGATAACTCACATTGTAAACCAGAACTTCAAATCTTATGCTGGGGAGCAAATTCTAGGACCGTTTCATAAGGTATCATTTTCTGTTTTAAGTGATTTCTAAGCTGAGGTAAGACATTTTTGACTCTGCTGCTTACAGTTAAGTGTAACTACATATTGCCAGCTAACCTGGGGGAAGGGTGAGTTAACTAAAGGACTCTGAATTTCTATTGTCTGTACTTTTCTTTTGAGGACTTTGATTTCTGTGGAGTTGGCTACAAATAAAAGCTTTTTCCCTGTTACTTATGAATAATGATCAGTTATTAAAGTAGGAAGTGAAAGTTCACTTAGTTGAAACATTTTCACTCTCTACATACTAATTGAAAGGAAGCTTCTCCAACATTTTGCATAGTGAATTCAGCTCATTTTTCAGAGTTTACAGGATAAAACTTCAGACGTTGGAGCTAATAGGTGGTGTCTTTGACTAGCTTGTACTTTTTATCCTTGGCTGTAAAACCTAAGCTTTCCAGTAGTTCACAGTTTCCTGCACTAGGTGTAACAGTATTTTAAGCTGTCTACAAAGCATTGAGGCATAATTATTGGTGGCTATTAAACTGGAGTGCTTTCTTTTTTCTGTTATGTAGCGTTTTTCATGCATTATTGGACCAAATGGCAGTGGAAAGTCTAATGTGATTGATTCCATGCTCTTTGTTTTTGGTTATCGAGCACAAAAAATAAGATCCAAAAAGCTTTCAGTACTGATTCATAACTCTGATGAACATAGTGATATTCAGAGCTGCACTGTCGAAGTTCACTTTCAAAAGATAATTGACAAGGTATGTTTTCTTTTGTTGAAGTTGGGGAAGATCTACCACCTAACAGCTTATGAATTATTACAATATTGTCTTTTTGACTTTGGGTACGATTAATTTGGTTTGGAGAAAATATTTAATCATTTATTTACGTGAATGGTGAATATGGAGGAATTTGCTATACTTAGTGTTCATTTCTGTTTTGTGAAGAGATACCTCCTAATTTGAACAGTAGAATCACATACAGTTTAGCAGCAGTGAAAAACATCCTTGTTTCAGCCTGAATGTGTTGAAGCTTAAATATATAAGAATGATTCCTGTAGAAATTAAAACATTTTTAATTTATTTTAAAAAATAATTCTGGCTGGTTAGAGGGGTGCGTGTGGGACATGCGGATGGAGGCTAAAACTGCTCCATAAAAGACTTTGTACGGTCATCCTTTTTCCAATATTGACATCCGCTGACTTAAAAATGATCATTTTGGTATTACTGATTATAAACTAAACCTTTAGAAGCTATTTGTCTCTTTAAAAGTCTGCAGTTTGCAGATCTTTTATACTACCCTCTACTTTCATAAGAATCAAAGGTAAAATTAATTCAGTTTTTTCCCAGCATTGGTGAAATAAGATTAAATAATCCAAACACCCACTGAATTTCAAAACCCCTTGATCTTGATAATAATACAGGATTAACCCCCAGAATGAGAAATTGCGGGGGGAGGGCTGGGGGAACCGTTGTATCTGATGAGAGATTTTAAACTAGCATAATTGCTGTTTTTCTAACTGTATGTAAATATATTTTTAAATGTTATATTTCTAAAGTAGCTTGTATCTTTAAGTAAAAATACAATTTCCTATTTGCCTGAATTAATCATGTCTAATCCTGCATTGCAGTTTTTAACTAAATCATTTTAAAGTGAATTTTCTGTGGCATTTATTAGAATAAATTGAAGTTTTAAGGAATTGGGCCAGTATAACAGTCCATTTTTAAAAAAATCATTAATGTAACTGAAAAGTTGGGGCGGGGGGGGTTTATCTGCATTTTCAGCTATAGGCCACAAAAGCTGTGCATAGCTTCTTAGCAAGTTCCTTAAACACAAACTTGATGATTAATATAAATCATTTTGAATTACCTGTATATTATTCCAGTTTTTTCGAACTGCCACTTCAGGATGGTTCATTATCAATATCCAAGTGTTTCAGGAATTTGCTTGCTAAAGATGAGTACCTGCACTAAGCTTCCTGAACTGACAGAGAGCTTTGTAAGTTGACCGAAAGAACATGGGAAAGAAGCATTTTGTGTTAGATGGTAGCTGGCAAACATTAAGGTTGCAGTCTTGCCTATATACAGCATACCTTGGACTAAACTTAGTCTAGAATGCAAATTTATTCAGGAGACTTTGGGAAGTATATTAGGCTGTTCAGTTGTTTTGCTACTTGGTTTAAACAATCTGGAAAGGTTCTGTATTTTCAAGACACATGACAGCACAAATTTTGGCATGACTAATAAGGTGCATATGTGTTATAAAATTTATTATGAGCTTCAGTGGTAGTGTAAATTAGGGTGTAACAGATTTGTGAAAATAAAGCTTTGAAAACTTGGGTAATAACTAACAATTGTTTTTCTGGTTTGTTTTCCTTCAAAACAGGAAGGGGATGATTATGAAGTCATTCCCAACAGCAATTTCTGTGTCTCCAGAACAGCCTACAAAGATAA
Source organism: Sceloporus undulatus (assembly GCF_019175285.1). NCBI lineage: Eukaryota > Metazoa > Chordata > Lepidosauria > Squamata > Phrynosomatidae > Sceloporus > Sceloporus undulatus. Next base: position 247,852,167 of record NC_056524.1, read on the forward strand.
TTCTTCAGTATACCATATCAGTGGGAAGAAAACAACATTTAAGGATGTAGGGCTTTTGCTTCGAAGTCATGGGATTGATCTAGATCATAATAGGTTTTTGATTCTACAGGTAATTTTTGAGTGTTATGTAACTAAATATAACTTTTATTATCAAATATGACCATCTAAGGAAACTTTAAAGTACTCTAGCAGCACATCATGATTTGTATGTCATATTAAATATGCAAGTCATTATTTGCTGCTTTAGAACTTTAAGGAAGAGAATCGGTTAAAATTACTGGTATGACCATTATTTCTGCATTATAGATAGGCAGAGGAGTAAAACAATTGTTATACTTGTTCCGCCCTAGCAGCACGTAAATATTGGTGTAGTAAAGATAATCTTAACCCCAATATTATTGTGCTGCTTAAGCGTGGCAGGGATTAAGCAACATTGTTCTTTCTATTCTGTCACATTGGTATTAACAGATAGATATTTTGAGTGCAAAATTAACTATATATGATTGAAATAAGCATTGGCATGGTCTCCTGGAATTTCCCCCCCCCCCCCCATAAAAATATTAATAGATATAAAGTTGTCATTTCATTTTATAAACCTTTACAAGCAGTTGATAGTTTACTTTACAACAGTAGAAGACAAGGGTTAAAATGCTTGTTCGTATGATATTATGTGCAATTTATGCAGTTAACATTTCACTTGTGGGGAAAAACAAAACCTTTTTTAAAAATGTAGCTTGATATTGAGTAATTACCTCTTTCTATTTCAAAATGATTGCTGAATCTCTGCACTAATTACCAAGGAATTTATAGATTTTTATAATTTATAAAACTTCAAAAAATTATTAATTAAGTTCAGTTAGATGTCAAATGTACTGAAATTTAAGCATACTGGATAATTTTGAGGTGTACTACTGGAGCAATTTTAAAACAAGCAAATCACTGATTCATTTAGAATTTATTCAGAAAATGCTTATTAGTCCCAAGCAAACATGGAAGAGTTTTAAAGGCTACAAAAAGCCTTGTGGTCAGCTCTGTGTCCTCAGCTCCTATACAACCTAAGCAGGGGTAGTCTTTGACACATGATAAGGGCCTGCAAGGAATAGGCAAAACGTATTTGTGCTCCTGCAGAGAGATGTTTGTTTGTGTTTGAGGTTCCTTATGGCTTAGTTTTCTGCTTGCAAGCACTCATGTGTAAACTCGTATATTTAAAAATCAACTTGTTCATGTAAAAATACAACAAGTAGTTGTGCTTCCTTTATAACAAATCCAATTATAAGTTAAGACTTTTAATTGCATTAAATTTCTAGAAATCACATTGTTTTATAGTTTAAATGAAGGCAGCATAGCATCTTCTGGAATAGTGGATTTATAGAAGCTAAATTCTCCTTTATTCAAGCCTCTTTATTTTTAAAATAAGGTGCATTCTAATACACTTATTTAGTCAAATTTGTAAATAATGACAGTATAACTTTCATTGATAACTGAAAATATAACAGGTTCCTGATCTCTCACACTTTCATAGATTATTAATGCACAGATGGCATCAATGTTCAGATTTTAAAAGATTAATCTATAGCAAATTATTCATGATTGAATCAATATCACTTTTTATTCTGAGAACTATAAAAAGTTCTAGTCTAAAAAAAATGGCCAAGTTACATGATTGATTCTGAGAGATAGAATGTGGTCCCTACATGTACCATTTTATTAAACACTTTGCCCTCCAGCTGCCATATTCCTCTGTGACCTGTTATACCTGAAATGATGGGCCTGGCAAGCCACCAGAAGAAATGGGTATATTTTATAGAGCAAGTGACCAAATGAAATATTGCTTACTTTTGATTTGAAAAGTCAGATAAGAGCACTTTTGTTATTAACCTAACTGAGTGCCATGTTGTCCCATGTTGCTTCCTCTTTTGAGGTAGTTTTTTCCCCCTTTACTCATGCTTAAAAATTTCATAATTAAATATGAAGCTTGCTGTCAATTAGCCTGTTAAATACTGTCTCAGAATAATGATAGTTTTAGCTCAAAGTATTTGAAGAGGAATCAGGTTGGAGATATTTTCTGTATTGCAAGTCATGAAAAAAAAGTTTGAAATTAGATGTCCCTTTTTAAATTAATGCAATTTAAGACTAATTGTAAATAATAATAATAACTTTTATTTGTATTTCCAACCTCTCCCATGGATCGAGGTGGGATTACATCAGTAAAATAATACAATACAAATACAATCAATAAAATACTAATACTGAATACACCTCCTTAGTAAATATAATTTAATTAATCAGTCTTATATCTGAATAGACATAATCCAGGAATTCAGCACTAATTATTATGGGAAAAGAAGTCAGCTCTGAACTAAGCTTTCACTTGTACATCAGATATTTCTTAAAGCAATGGGCATGGTAACTACATGACACTTAAAATGAGCCAATTTACCACAAGAGGTTTTAGATAATAAGGTTGTATGCTATAATTTCTCCAATAAATATTTAACATCTTTTGAAAGCAAAAGTTAGATGGTGCATTGATAGAACTAACTTAACGTGTTGTTTACTTAATGATTTTTTGTGGCTAAACTTAGTGTGGTAACTAAAAGTTAAAATTGCACAAAAATTACTGTTCTGTTTATTGGAAACCATGGCATGTATTCAGGTAGCATATTCAGGTCATGGAACAGTTTTCAGCACTGGAATGGGAAGGTATGCAATTCTCTTTCCATCTCTACAAAACCTTAACATCTGCTCTAAAGGTTGTGGGGCTCTTTAGCGCAGACTCGAGAAAGCTGCAGTAGGTGGGTAGATGGGAAAAGTCCTGTTATGCAAGCAGAATTTGGCTTGCATTGTCTATTGCTCCCTGTATCTTCTTCTCTGTACACTTTTGAAAGAAACTAAGCATCTCCATTGTTTTACAGGGTAAATCCCAGCTTCCTAGGAAGTGGAGTTTGAAGAATGTTACTATGAGCTGGAAAACTAATGATAAATTGGTGTGCAAAGACATTACAATGGGTAGTCCTACCATGCAGCAGAGTTTAATAACCTCCTCTAAGTAGCACTATGCACTGTCTAGATAGAGATAAGAACTACTATCTGAATGGCATGCAGCAAGACTGTTTATTGTGTTAGCTTAGATGAATACTCACAACTTGGTCTATGCTTCAGTCTGTTACGGATTCTGAAGAGATAGAAACTCCTAGGTATGGAACTTCCTGGGTACAGAATTTTCCATTGTCCTTGCTAATGATATGGCTAGCTTTACCTGGTAGCACTATCTCATCTAAGGAATGCTGTCTGGGGAGGACTCTGGGACAATGTTTGTGTGGGAGTGAATTTACTGTGTACTTACAGTAAACCATGTTTGAATTCCTGTGCTTAAATACAGTAGGCCCTCTGCATTGGCGGACTTGCCATCTGTGGATTTAACCATCCATAGACTGCAAGTCCCCGTTTTTCTTAACGGTGATGCGTGCATGTGCACTGCACCACCGTTAAGGATTCCAACTCTATTCACAGCTAGTCTACATAATCAGACAATTGGGATTATGGGAGTTTCAACACAAAATATCTGGAAGGAAGGAAGGAAGTTGCCTACCTCCAAAATACAGAGTGGTATCTTATGGAGCCAGAGGCTAGATCCTTCTATGATTTTTTGACCTTCGGCTATTGGCTAGCATCAGGTTTCTAATAAAGTCTGTTCCAAATCCAGACAACCCAAATGCACAAGTGGATATAAACGCTTTCAATGGGGGAGAGACGTTGCCAGATGCAGCCTTTTGCACCATATTGAATCTTACTCTGCTCCTTCAGTGTTTATGAGATGGGATACAGTAAGAGGGATGGCCTGAAAAAATTATCCTGTGTGTACGTTCATTTGGATCCCAGCCAAAGTACATGAAAGTAAATATGTAATATTTATCATGCTTAACCTTAGAAAAAAAAATTTCCCTATGATTCTTCTCTTGCATAAAATAGCAGCTTTAAATACAACCTGCTTGATACTAGGTCGTATGATTTATCAAATGTATAATGGATTCAGTTTTAAGAGGCTGTAATGGTATGGTTTCCTTTAACATGCTTATGTTAGATTTATACCTTATCTACTAGGCCATAAAAAAGTTTACTGTGATTGAAACATAGTTTAAAATATGTTGTTTAATTGACTGTTATCAAACACACTTGAAATATAAGTTAGCATTTCCTGTGGAGCACCCTGGTTAAATAATTCAGTATTATTTTTGTATGTGTGAAATGCCATCAGTAATTTGCATAGTTTTTTTAGCAGTATTTTAACTGCATAATTTCTTAAATTATTTTATCAATTCTCAAGACTTTGAATACATTTTTAAATTCTATTTATTTTTAGAAGGAAGTTAAGAACTTTAAAAAATTGATACGTCTATAATTGAAACATTTCCTCATTGAAATAAATGACACCATGGAATTATAAACTTTGGAACAGGAACAAAGTATTTTGCAAAAAAAACCAACCTATGTCCAAACGAATGACTGTAATTTTTTATTAAATAATTAAACTAATCCTGTAGATACCTAGCTCAACTCAGTATAAGATTGTATTATTAATAAGCTAATACAAAGAAGTTCTTGTCTACAAGTTTCAATTGGAATGTACCTTTGACACAATGTACTTTTAAACAACAAATGAATTTCTGGTTAGTTTCAATTTAATTAATACAGTTAACTCATGGTAAAAAGATGAAGCATATGGGTGGGACTCTCAGATTAAATTCACTATGTATACTCATGGTCTAGTGAAAGGGTTTTTAGTTAGCTTTGTGTGTGATATACTCACTTGAAACCCCTCAAAATTTAAAAGAAATGCATGCTATAGTTAAATAATTGTCAAAAACTATTTTCTAGAGAGCTATTTTGGTTTCAATCTCGCAATTACTACAAATGTTCATGATTTATTTAGGAAGTCATATTGAAGCTTGTTAAAATGAAGTATTATCCAGTCATAGTAAAATACTTGATTTCAATTGAAGTTTTAAGCACATGTTTAAATCTCTCTTTTAAAGCTGTGAGAATTTAAAATGCTAAATTGTGGGTGGGTTGTATTTTATTTTTAGTGTAAATGAACTCTCGATAATATAATAAAGTTTATAGTTAAAACAACATTCATTACTATTTTAGTAATTTTAGCCATCCATACAAATGGGTTTTCCCCCCTGTGAAATTTGAGAATTGTGTCTTTACTTTTTCCCTTTTTTCTAAGACAGCAGGACAGAATGATTGTGAAAGATTCTTTAATATGTATTCTCTAAGCCAATATATAGAAGTTACAGAATAAAATACTGTAAGGTCCATATAAAAGACCCACAAGTTTATGATGATATCTGATAAACATTTCCATGTTTAAAACAATTAAGCATAATTTTAAGAAGCCTTCATATTAGCAAAATTCCTATAAGTAGAAGTTCCTTTCCTTTATATATGTTCTGATAAATTATAATGTATCTATGTTTGTACTAATGCATTTTTATAGTACAGAAAGGTATAGGTAGTTCTGTTAGCTGAATTTTGAATAGTGAAAGAAGATATCTCACACGTGATGAAACAGTGAAATGTCCTAAAGTGAGAAATAAATATGCCCAGCATTGAGACTGTTTGGCAGGATGGATTTCTCTTAAATCACCATTTGAGCTTGTCAGAGATGTTCTTGTAGAGATCCAAACTGATTGCAGTGGGATACAGTACATTGCTTCATAGTGTAGTAGAGTCTCCTCGGAGGCTTTTAAACAGGCTTAATGCCCATCTGTTGGGAATGCTTTGATTGTGTCTTCCTGCATGGCAGTGGATCAGACTAGATGGCCCTTGTGGTCTCTTCCAACTCGATTATTATTTCATATAACCGTTAAACCATTACTTTAAAATCGTGCTTTCTTATTAGGTTGCTGTTTGCTTATGAGAGATTAACTAGAAATTAATTGCATGTGTTTATGGTAGATTAACTAGAAATTATATGTACTGGCCAACAAAAATATGTTCTTTTAAAATCGGGATCTTTCTTTGGCCAAATACATTGCAAGGCTGGAATAGATACATTGCTCAGATAGTCGGTTATTTTTCTGAGGGATGAGATGGTGTTTCTTGCAGGCTGGTAGCTGTATTTGCTCATCTCAGTATTAAGGTTACAGTAAAAAGCACTGATCATTTATTTCCTCATATTTGTAATATCCTTTGCCTTAAAGAGCAGATGTTTTACTAATGGTTCATTCTGTAAGTAGGAAAGCCTATCTTTTATAGTAGACCAGAGATTCATATATAAAATGTGCTATATTTAGCATGCTAAATTAGGGTAATTTTTTTAAAAGTCAGTGATCATGTTATTAAAGGAAACCTGGACTACCTGTCATCTTTCGGTTCATCTTTATGTACTTCGTAGCAGGCATTTCAATGGAGTTTCAGAGAGAAAAATGGATCCTGTTTCTTTGTTGGCAGAATTGAGGCTTAACCATTAGGCATATGAAAGTTGAACTTTTTTTAAAAAAAAATGTTTCCTGTATCATAAATAAATGAACATTTGCTTAAAAACAAATAAAAAAGTGTTAATTCACCTAAATTTTTAAAAAAGGTCACCCCCGAATCAAAAATTCATATTACAGTGTTAGTATATATAAGGTATATTATGTAGTGTAGTATATATTGTATAACTGGCTATACAAGTATACAGTATACATAATTATGTTCAATTATTCATAATTTTACAATTTATACATTCATAGAACTCCAATTTTGAGCTTTATAAACATGATTTAAACAGTTTAGAACATTTTTAAACCTGATTTTTTGTATTTCTTTAATAGTGTAAAGCAATGTCGCATATGAAGAGTTACAATACCATACAGAAGAACAAACATATTTGGACCAAAAATATTGTTCAGTTTCAGCAGTCACATAAAAAAAGAAGTAATGTGCCTTTAAAATAATTTTCTCTAGAAAATAAAAGCAGACTACCACTGCAAGCACAAATTATTGGAAGTTACCAATTTCAAGGAGCAGAAATTAAAGACAGAAAGGAGCAAGTAGTAGAAATTTCTAAGGAAATTACTAAATTATGGGAAACAAATTAAATTTCCCACATGCGTTGGATCAGGTGATACGATCAAAACTTGAAAAGGTGCAAAAGAGTTATGATTAATGTGTTAAGGGGGGGAAATATGATGCCCTAGATAAAGTTTTTGGTATTACAAAAATAGAAGGGAAATGGTTATCCAGTGAAGACAAAAAATGTACCTTCTACAAGTGGAAAGCAAGGGAGCAGTTGGGTACTCAATAGGTAAAATTGCAAGCAAAGATACAATGCACCCATCAAAAAGACGAAAATCTCAAGATCTTTCACACTACCATCATCATCTTATGATCTTGAAGTTACTGCCAGTAGATCTGAAACTGAGTCTGAAGAATCTGAAAATGGAACCAACAATGAGAATACTTCAAAAGTGCCTAGGAAATACAGCAAAAGTAAAATTGCAACCAACCAGTAGCAAGAAGTAATCAATGTGAAGAAAGAGCTATTAAAGTGATGCAAGAACTGTATGTTGTTTGACATGGACAAACTGCAATTAAGTAATAAGAAATGAAAAAATATTAGGTTTTGGTTTAAATGTTTATAGTACAACAATACATGTTTGTTATGTCATAAATAAATAGGCTACTATTATGGAAAAATCATGTATTCCATTATTTTTAATTTGGGAGTGACCCTTTTTTAAGACAGGTAAGAGGTTTTTAATTGTTTTAGACAAAAGTTCATTGAAAAATGATACAGAAGTATGAGGTTCTGAAACTTTTATACCCTTAACAACTATATTAGTCTGGAAAATCAGTATACAAAGGGGTGTTGCAGCACCTTTGAGACTAACTGAAAGAAAGAAGTTGGCAGCATGAGGTTTCATAGAGTGGAGCCTACTTCTTCAGAAGCATCTGAAGAAAGCTGATGCTATCAACATCTTGCTTTCCGTTAGAGGCTAAATAGATGGCCCCAAAGGAGTGGCTTGCCGCCACCCCTTTAAGCGCTGGATCAGGGCTGCAGCAACCGCACATCGCAGCCCCGATTCGGCGATTTGCCGGATCCAAATGGAGCAGCACAAAACTGCTCTTTTTGGGGCCAGCAAAAAGCTGCCTTTGCTGTTACAGCAGCAGCTTTTCCCTGTTTCTTCAGTGCAGTGTCTAAATGCTATACCGCAGAAACGTGATACTACATGTGCCTGTGGCACGCATGATGAGTGTGGAAACACTCCCCCATTGAAACAAATGGGGTTTGAGCATACGCACTTTTCGCAATATGCGGGGAGGGAGGTCCAGAGGGCCCACTGTAGTTGGATCTCAAATTACATAGTGAATCCTGTAACAAATTATTATAATAGCTACTAATTCTAGTTGCAGGTCAGATTGAAGTACAGTGATACCAGTTTGGAAAATATAAATGTAATGTGCATGTTATGCAGCTAATTATGATTAAAATTTCAGCATGCCTATCATTGAACAATATGGCCGAATTGCTTTCTGATTCAGGCTGCAAGCTACGTGGAGACATTTTATATATAGTGCATCTTTCCTAAAATTTACAATGAATGGCAATCTTATTTGATCAGAATCAGTAGGTTATATGTAATTATTGTCATTTTAATTATGTCCCTGAGGAAGCAGGTGATTAATGAAAGATAAAGTAAACTTTTAAAGACTGAATTAAATTGGGATTAAATTTCATTGAGAATAAATTTTGTATATTTTGTTAGAACATGTATGTTCATTAGTTGCTATATGTTCAGCATGACAGTTAGTGCATCAAAGGTGGTGAAATATTTGTTTCAAGTACACATTTTTCATACTTGGATTGCTAATATCCTCATGGCAAATTGTATTTGTTGTTGGTTCTCACTGCTCCTAGGTGTGAAAGAAAACTAGCCTTAATTCAGCCTTGTCAGCTGCAACCTTTTTAAATTTACTTACAAATTACAATAATTTTGATTGTCTAGACTCTTAGTTTGGACTTTTCTCTTATTTTCAGATGGAAATTTTTTAGCTTTCTGTGTAGGAGTTTGTCCTACACAGTTTTAGCTTTCACCATAGCTTTTGTTCTGGGAGTTGTGTAGATAAGGCCTAAACATGGCTTTATTTCCTGATAGCGGCTCTCTATCCTAGCTATATAGTCTGGTGCAGCATGCTTTATGGCTCTTCAAATGTAGTTTACTTAGCACTAGCATGAATCCACTTCACACAACTGAGAGGTTCTGTATGGAGTATTGTCATGCAGATAAGGCAAGGTACAGAAGAGGAAAGTTTGTGTGTATCCCTGAAGCATTTCTGCAGTTTCCCAGTGTTTTTGAAAAAGTGACATCAGTTTGTCCTTGAAATTTGGAAGGAAGATATTTAGTGTAGTATAGTCATTGGAGAAGTGAATTAAATGCAGGGTAGTCAATATCATAATAAGTACGTTTTTAAATTCAATATCTAGTCCATATTGCAGCCAATATTAATTAAAATCAAGTTAAGTATATTTAAGGTTTGTTAAAATAACCTAAAGGCGCCCACTGATGCTTGTCTGATCTTGGAAACTAAACAGGGTCAGCCCTGATTACACTTGGATGGGAGACCACAAATGAATACCAGGTGCTGTAGGCTTTATTTCAGCAGAAGGTACTAGCAAAACCACCTCTGAGTATCCCTTTCCTAAGAAATTGTTACGAAATTAATGAGGTTGACATAAGTCAACAGGCATCTTGAAGGCACATTTCCACACACACATTTGCTTTTATATGTATATTATAAGTGGGGATTTTATAATGAGTAGGAGGACATTTGATGAATTAATGTTTGATGAGGAATCAATTTTAATTCAACTAATTTTAATGTACTTTATATAGACAAATTTTATACATTTTAGGACTACCAAAATAAAATTAAATGTGGCTTTTGAGGATTGGACCAGCATAGCCTATGCTTAGGCATAATATTTCAATCTCTAATGTCTCAAACCATAACTATCTAATTTCCTGTGTATACTGTGTACTGCTTTCAGTATTTGTAGTTATGTCATGAAAAATTCGCATCTGTTATCAGTCGCTATTTTTTTCATATCGGTTCATAACAGTTAGCTTCCTAATCTACAAAATTAACTTTCTGATGAAACATTTGAAATAATCTTTGTTTGTTTAAGCTGACTAATAACATATAAGGAATTTAAATTGTATGAAGTGAAAGGACAGCTCTAGTGACTTTTTTTATATCTCATACTCCTCTTATCTTGTACTTTATCTTACAGTTTATCATATTGTACAATGGCTTTGTTGCAGTATTGTATTGCTTTATTACCACATCACTGCTTTGAGAGGACTTCGATGTATTTTTCATTTTATTTCCAGCCAATCAGGATCTCAGGCTGCATAAAGACAACCAGAGTGTCCAGAAATAGCCCCAGGTCATAATCTAATGTCACCTGTTACAGTTCTGGTTTTAAATAACAAGTCCTTTTGACTTGAATGCAAGAATTTTTGTCAAATCACTTTTTAGGGGGAAGTTGAACAGATAGCAATGATGAAACCAAAAGGACAGAATGAGCACGATGAAGGCATGCTGGAATATTTAGAGGATATAATAGGTTCAGGACGGTTAAAAGAGCCTATTCAAATATTATGTCGAAGAGTTGAGATATTAAATGAACAGAGGGGTGAAAAGGTAAGGCACTGAGTTATTTTCTGTACTATGGGATTTTGCTCATTATTTGCATGCTACAGAAATAATGTTGCTGTTAAAAGTATATATTATCTCTCAACCTGGGGAGAGTTGCTGAGGAGATAGATGTACAACAGATAAAAACAGTTGAAGTAATTCTTATGAAACCATTTTTATAAACCAGTGTATAAGAAACAAATTAAAATAGCTACAAAACCAATCCTATTTTTAAGAACCATATGAAAAGATGTGGTCTTGGATGCATGCAATAAGCTCATAAGGATGGAGCCAGTCTGACTTCTCTTGAGAGGGAGTTCCACAACTGAGATGCTACTAACAAGTACACAACACAGTGTATTCACTCAGATTGGGAGGGTGTGTGCAACAAGTGAGGCATGTTCAAATTCCAGGCAGGTTGTATGGGAGGAAGTGATCTTTCAAAGCTAGCACCTTGAATTGAGCTTGGAAACTTGCCCCACCAACTCCTACCTATTTATTAAATTTATATGTAATTAAAGCAGTTCCAGTATTCATTATTGACTATTCTGCCTAGCTGAACAGAGTTAAAATGGTGGAAAAAGAAAAGGATGCCTTAGAAGGAGAACGGAATAAAGCTCTTGAATTCCTTTCTTTGGAAAACAAAATGTTCAAGGAAAAGAATAAGATATGCCAGTACTACATGTAAGTAACATCATTCAGAACTGTGCTTGGAGGTGCAACCTACATTTGGTAATGCAATAAATTTGTACATTGTGGTGCATCAATCTTGCTTAAATATGTTCATCATTGAATTAAGACTTAGATTACACTGAAGTTCCCTTAAAAACTGTCAACATTTAGTAATGACTTGTCCCATTAATGTCAATAGTATTTAAGTCTGTCAGGTACAGACAAGGTCTGCCTCAAATCAGATTGTTAAGACTAGAAATATTGTGATGACATTCTGTACCACATAGGGCCTTTTCTTTATGAATGGTTGACAATATATGATAAAATTTGAAAATGCTCATAATAAAATTAGTAGAACATCTTCATATGTTTTAATTTCAGTAAAACAAACCTCTGTGTGTGTGATTATTGTGTATGGTTATCAATATATTCTAAGATGGGACCAATTTTTATTTCTCTATTTAGTTACGAATTACAGAAACAAATAAATGAACTGGAAATACAGAAGGCAAAAATACACGAAGACACTAAAGAAGTTAATGAGAAAAGCAGCAAACTGGCAGATGAAATGAAAGATAAGAGTAAAGCTCTGAAAGAAGTTGAAAAGTAAACATTGTTAGTTATGTTACATGCATGCATTCATAAGATTTGAAACAGTGCTATATGTACCCTTTTTGCTATTAGTGCACATATAGTTTATGTAATGCGAAGGATATTTTTCATCTCTTGTTGAAGTTTAAATTTAATCATTGTTTTAACTGATTGCAAAGGTAATTTACATGTTTCCTTTTTTTTAAGAAAACTTAATAAAATCACAGCGTTTATAGAAGAAAACAAAAACAAATTTACACAGCTGGATTTGGAAGATGTTCAAGTAAGAGAAAAACTAAAACATGCGAAGAGCAAGTCAAAAAAATTAGAGAAGCAGCTTCAGAAGGATAAAGAAAAGGTATAGTTGTAAACTTCCAGTATTTATTATGATTTGTTCAGGAATAACTGTTCAGATATGTAATGTGATTTGCATCAACATAGTTCTGTGAGCTAAATATATGATATGCTTTTCTAAATATGCTACTATAGTTTAGATTTGGAGCCCAAGACCTAAAATGTATTATATTCTAAGGTAAATGTTTTAATGGGGCATAAATATGTTCATGAATGCAGCCTGATACTATGTATATTAATTCAGAATGAGGTCTCATTCATTCTCATTTGATTGTGCTCCTACATGTATGTATAGGTATCTGTCTTAAATCTAAATGGCATAGATTTAGTAAAAGTCACTGAGTTATCCCTAGGGTTTGCATAAGTGGAAAGCAGCCCACACAACCAGTCTTCATCTGCTCACAGCATCCTGGAGTTCTCTGCACTGCCTAAAAGCCTTTTCCAGAAAGATGAAGATAATCCTAAACAGCAGGGATTGCTTCATACAGAACTGAAGTACTAGCACAGGGGTAGGCAACCTGCGGCCCACGGGCCGGATGCGGCCCGGCAAGGCCTTGGGACCGGCCCCAGCCTGGTCCTGCCGCTGATTGCCACCGGGGCCTTTGGGGGGCAATTGTCTATAGAAGCCTCAGAAACATGCATTTATATTAACATTTTTTTTAAAATCAGCAATTTTTTTTGCGTGTCCTCCATTTTTTTAAAAAAAGTGTCTTCCATTTGAAAATGTTGTCCTACATTTGTCCTGGTTTATTTATATATGTAATTTTTTAAAAAATTATATAATTATTTATTTTTTGGCTTCGGCCCCCCAGTTGTCTGAGGGACAGCAACTGGCCCTCGGCTCAAAAAGGTTGCCTACCCCTGTACTAGCAGATAAATTGTCTGAAAATGGCCAGAGGACTATTGCACCATTAATTGCTTACATGAACATTATTCTGTTTTTGCAGCCATTGCATGTAGCCCACTTCTTTTAATGCTTGGCAAATTTTGCTACTAAAAATTAAGGTTTTTTGAAAGCATACAGTGAATATTAGTTGCTTCGCTGACTGATATTAAGGCTCTGGGAGATCAGAACTGGCCTCAAATCAGGTTGCATGTAAGTTGCAAACCACAGTCACAGCCATTAGTGCCCTCAGTATCCGTGGGTTCGATATCCGTGGATTTGAGCAATCACGTTTTGAAATTGCAAAACATTTCTTTTTTGTTTATTATTATTATTATTATTATTATTATGCTTTATTTATATAGCGCTGTAGATTTACACAGCACTGTACATACAAACAATAAAATAGATAAGAGTTTTAACCTGCGATGGCCAGGCTGAGAATAATAGAATCCTAGAGTTGGAAGAGATCACATGGGCCATCCAGTCCAACCCGCTGCCAAATGGTCTGAGGGCAGTAACGGAGGCTGCTGCAGTGAGACCCAGGCAAGCTGATGCTTCCCTGCCCCATTCAGGTCAATCCCATCACAAAGCCACAGTCAGAACTTTAACCTGTATATTATTTTTGGTATGTTCCTCCTTGTGGATGCATAACAATGACCTGTATATGATCTGGTGCAGATTCAAATGGGCTCACTTACACACTTGTGGATAAACCCTAAAATTTATTTTGTTAATAATTGTATCTGACTAGCTTGTAGCAATGCACAACAAACTAAAAGTAAAAAATAAAAAATAAAACTGTTAAATCACTTTAAAAATATTTCAGAATCAAAAATCTTTATATGAGTTCATTATGTCTATATTCAGAACAGCATTAATTCCCTTTGTGTTTGTTTGGGAAACAACAGCCTGCTGGAATTATTGTCTTCCTAGCTTCTATTTTTCAGCTTTGCCAGGCATATCTTCCTGTATACTGGGGCTAATATGTATAAGTTCAGGTATTCTCAATAAGGTGGAATGAAGAAACTGGTTATAGCCAAAATAGGTGGCTTAGTCTCTTGCAAGGTGTGCTGAATATGTCTTGGACATGTACAGCAAGGAAAGAAATACCACACAGGTGGAAGTGTCTATTATGAATCTTCTTGCAAGAGTATAGTGGTACTTGTACTTCCATGCTGACTTTATTCTTGATATAAATGTGTACAATGTAATGCACCTCTACTTCACTGATTGTTGGATTCTAAATCTGCTTTAAAAAATTATAAATAATTATTCTGATCAATACACAGATCTCCCAACAGATAAAATGTATACGATCTGAAGAGAAACCAGAGTAAAATGTATATCTCTGGTTGGGTTGATATTCTGGAGATTAACTTGACATAATTTATAAAACTGATAATTTCCATAGGGCAGATCGTTCTTTAGGTTGAAGAATTTAAAAATTAACATGAGCCTTTTCATAGGTTGAAGACTTGAGAAGTGTTCCTGCCAATAGTGAGTCTACTATCAAAGAAGCTACAGTTAACAGAGAAGTTCTAGAAAAAGAAAAGGAAAAGGTAGAAGAAAAACTGAAAGAAGTCATGGATAGTCTTAAACAAGAAACACAAGGATTGCAGCGAGAGAAAGAGGTTTGCATTGATAATTTCCCCTGTATTAATCTCTATCTCCTAGATCCTTGTGCAAGTCAGCATAATTAAAATGTGATAAGCTCTGTTTACCTTTTCTTTATGAGAATAAAGTAGGAATTAATGCCTGGAATCCAATTATTATCCCAAACTTGAGTAGAGCCTTTGAATAACCCATTCAGTTGACACGCTTGAGGCTAATCTATGTAAGTGATTAAAACAGAGTTTTTTGTTTGTTTGCCTGGACAGATTGCAGATGCTTTTAAGCAGTCATCTGATAGACAAATTGCACCTGTCCACACATGTTCCACTACAATAGTAAAGTACATTTTCTGGAAGAATCACAGTATTATGTTAGATCCATTTGTGATTCTCTTCTTATTTTTGGCATTCTTAAAACTAAAGACTAAGGCCCAAAGCAGATGGGCCAAATAATGCAGCTTCTGGCTGCTTTGGGTGATGGTGTTTATACAATGCACAGCTCTGAAGTGATCGGAAGTTGCTCTGAGGTCAGCTCAAATGGCCTGAAGCTGCTGGAAAAATGAGTGTCAAAATGAGTGCTCCTGCTGGTGGACTGCAGCGGCCAGGACTGCAGCGGCCAGCATTGGGACCACAACCTCTGATTGCCATGGTTCCTTTTGCTTCATTTGCTCACCCCTTAGTCATTAGGACACTTGTATTACTACAGTGATTTTTCTTAATAAGAAATTCCCACTTCTCTTTTTGTGACATGAGCTGGTATGTGAATGTGCTTTTGTTCGTTTACTTGCCTGTACTTAGGCCAAAATGGAAAGGAAAATTGCGGTGATTTAACATAATACTACTTTTTTAAACAAGCAGATACATTTTTGTAAATAAAAAATTCTCAGTAAGGAAAATGTTGATTTGCTGTCTAGCAGGAGAAAACAGGAAGGAACACCAGGACCATGGTATTGTAAGTGAGCACGGCAGAGCTGTTTGGCTGATGATTATAAATATGGGTTTAATTGTAATTTAGATGTATGAGGATGGGTGGAACCTGCTCCAGACTACACACTCACTGTAATAATAATTGAGATCACCTGCTTGTTTATACTACAATTTTCTTATTGAATTCTATCCAGTTTTGTACATCAGTGTTTCTAAGGCTCTCTGATGTTAGGGACCGGCAGTTATTTTTTCCATTGTACCAGGGACTGGCATGATATATATGCCCATTGAGTAAAATTGTTTCTTTCCTGGAAACTTGCCAGGAACCAGCAGCCAATGGATTAGGGAATAGCACTGGTTCAGGAATCACCTATTAGTGCTGACATTAATCATTATGCAGTGGTGTATTTTCATATTTAGTGACAGCAGTCTTACAAAGAAAATTGGCTCAAAATGCCCCCCCCCCCCCCACAAGCCTCCTGGTGTTTTGAGAATAGTTTTGCTATATTTCAAGCCTGCCTTTTTAAACAGGAAGTGACCCAGATTTAAAAACTGATCCAGTGGCTTGGAAATGTAACAGAATTGCTACCCACACCTTTTTGAGGGCCAAAAATTGAGGGTCTTCAGGGTCTTGCAAACATTCCTGAAAGGCTGCACATATCCCACACCTGCCATACATGAATGGTTCTTTTGCTGCCAACAGACAATGGTATCTTTGGTACTTCCACTTGTTTGCAGAGGAGGAGACATCTGGACCCACTGTGATGGCCTTTCAAATTGTTTAAGGTTCTTGCTAGCTTGTCCCCTTTTATTTTCCTTTCTTCCTATCTGTTCTGCTGATTTTTCCTGTGCTTGACTATGTCAAGAACTGTGGGGAAATCTAGAGGGATATGCTGGGGGTTTTTAATGGTCACATGATCACTTGATTTACCTGGACTGTGATAAGGGTTAATTCATACATAAGTTGTCTCTTTGTCTGCAGATAAGAATGAACAGACATTGCAGGTTCTCAGTTGTACCAGCTGCTGTGGAAAAAACATTTGGCGAGAAAGAGGGAAAGGGTCCTAGTTCAACAATTGCCTCAGTCTCAAATACAGTCAAATGAAGTGGTTGCTGATGGAGGTAGTTTTCAATAGAGAGGAGATGAATGACAGTTATAGTTATCTAGATGGAATACAATCTGATGGGAGTAATTCAAGAAGAATTGGAACGCATTAACTTCTTAATTTATATAGGGACAAAAGTCTTGGTAATACATTTCTATAAAATCTTTTCCCTTCATTTTTCTAGGACAAAGAAAAAGAACTCATGGAATTCAGCAAAACAGTTAATGAAGCACGTTCAGATTTTGATGTGGCAAAATCAGAACTTGATTTATACCTTAGTCGTCATAATATTGCCGTATCTCAGTTAGAAACTGCAAAAGGAGCTCTTCAAACTGCTTCAGAAACACTTAAAGAAAGGCTAGCTGCTATCAAAGAACTGGAGTCAAAATTACCACAAGCTGAACATGATCTGAAGAAGGTTAGACTTTATATATGCTCATATTTCTTAAACACATGACTTTGGAAGTGTGGAATAGTATGGAATTAGACTATTATCTAACCAGATGCATGTATTCACTGTTGAGATAAAATTTCAACTGGCATCCATTGGAAATTTACGACATTGTAAATCAACATTGTACAGTTTAGAACTACAACAGTGCACAACAGTCCTTTCAGGAGGGAGGCACTGTCATAGCTGCACCATTAGGATTGTTACAAAAGTTGAGCAAACAGCATGAGCATTGTGCAACAGTTATGATGTGCAATATGGCACTTTGCGAAGATGCCTTACCACAAGGACAACAGCCTAACAGAACTACAAGGCACTGGTTAATCTGAATGGAGGGCAATGAAAAGTCATGAGTACTCTGTGTCTGGCTGGAAAAACGTCTTCACCTGTTGTACAGTGAAGACATCTTTCATAGTGATCCATTGCAGACTCTAACAACTCTCTAACATGGTTGCATATAGCTCCATCATTATACTGTTAGGTTTTGCAGCCCTTGATGCAAGGCATTAGCTGTCATTCCTAACTGGACAGGATTGTGAATTTTAAAAAGTTAAGAAAATTGGAGGGAAATCAGAGAAACTATTAAGTTACACTTAAGTAATGGATTTTTGAGATGCCACTGCAAGAGAACAGCATTTGTGGCAGTTGGAGTCATGATGCTAGCATATTCCATAATATCAATATATGATTTTGAAAATTTTCATTGGATTTTGGTTATCATCTCTAGAATAAACTGTATGGAAAAGCCAGCTGGCATCTTACAACCAGGTAATTTGTGTGTTCAGACACAGTGGTAATTTCAAATGATATAAAGATGCAGATATTTTAACATGAGTATTAAATTTTGTCACCTGTATTTAGTTTGTTGTTAACTGCCATCCGGTTGACTTCGACTTATGAATAAGAGACCTCCATGTTATCCTGTCATCAGCAGCCCTGCTCAGGTCGTACAGACCTAGGGTGCTTTGATTGAGCTTGTACATCTGTAATCATCCTCTTTTCCTATTGCCTTCTCCCTTATCAAGTCTTTTCTAGTGAGTCAGAGCCAATGTGGTTTGTGCACTGGAATACAACTCTGGACATCAGGGTTCAATTCCCCATTTGGCCATGGAAAACGGTGTGTTTATGGGCAAGTCTCACAGTCTTGAGCCCCAGAAACCCCTGTGATAGAATTAGGGTCGCCATAAATTGGAAACAATCTGAAAGCACAAAACATGTCTTCTCATGATATGTCCAAAGTATGCCAGTCTCCGTTTGGTTATCTTGGCTTCTAGCGAGAACTCAGGCTTGATTTGCTCTAAGACCATTTATTTGTGTGTTTTTAGCCATCCACTGCATCTATTAAACTCTTCTCTAGTACCACACTTCAAATGAGTTGATTTTCTTTCTATCAGCTTTTTTTACTGTTAGGCTTTCACAACCATACAGAGAAACTGGAAAAATGATAGCATGGACCATCCTAACTTTAGTATTCAATTATAAATCTTTACACTTACGGATTTTGTCTAGTTCCTTCATGGTTGTCCTTCCAAATCCTAGCCTTTTTCTGATTTCTTGACAGCAGTCTCAATTCTGATTAATGGCTGAGCCAGGGTATGGAAAATCTTGAACTGTTTCAGTTTTTTCATTGTCAGCTCTGAATTAGACAATGAAAACATTCAAAAAGATCAAAATGTAAATCACCTGTGGTCATTGTTTTTGTGTTCAACTGTAAACCGGCCTTTGCATTTGCTTTTTTCAGTTCCTTCAGTAATTGTTCCAAATATTTGCTATTTTCTACTAGTAGTATGCTGTCATGTGCATATTCTAAATTACTGATGTTTATTCCTTCAATTTTCACACTTCCTTCATCTGAGTCTAATCCCGCTTTGTGTTACATTCAGCAAAAAAGTTAGATAGGATAATAAAATGCCTGACTTTAAGAGTAGTTCCTACCTTTTTGTGTGAACTTTACACAAAAACTATACACTTTTTATGGCACTAGATAAAAGTGCTGATGATATTATGGAGAGCCAAGAAATCAAACAAATGGTTGCTAGAAAAGATTAAACCAGAAATCTCTCTGGAAGCCAAAATAACTAGAGTAGGGCTGTCATACTTTGGCCACATCATGAGAAGCCACAACTCATTGAAAAAAACAATAATGCTAGGGAAGGTGGAGGGAAGCAGAAAGAGAGGAAGGCCGCATGCTAGGTGGATATATTCTATAAAAGGTCACAGGTATGAATTTGTAGGTGTTGGAAGATTTTTGCATTCTCTTCCCTGCTCATTAGATAGATAGGGATTTCCTGCATGCAAACTCCTCTCTCTTACCCCTCATTCAAATTAACCATGTGATTCAGGTAACTCCATCTTTGGGATTAACTGACATTCTCTCAAGATTTTCAACTGAACTCCATGTTTTTCCCATCTTCCTCCTCTCTCAGCTTTTTTGGAAAGACTGAGATAAAGATTTCTTTTTACCTGAACTATTCACTAGCTACATTAGGATATTGCTTCTGTGTAAATATAGATTAAAGCCATTAGTTTGAACTACAAAGTACTTGTGCTGTTTTTTGAGCCAGTCTCAGTTCTTAGGGAAGCATAGGCCTGTTACAGACTGTCAAAATAAAGCTGCTTCGGGTCTCTTTGGAGGTATGCTATTTAAATGATGCATGCATCCTAAGAATCCGGAAGCTGCATCAAAGCTGCACTCCAGTGCTTAGGAATGGAGTGTGGCTTTGGCGCGACCTCCGGACTCATAGGACCCATGCATCATTTAAATAGCATACCTCCAAAGAGACCTGAAGCAGCTTTATTTTGGCAGTCTGTAACAGACCATAGTTAGCCAAAGGTATATGCTGATTTAAAGCTAGACCCTAACAGGCTTGGCTTTGGTATCTTTGATATTTACATATTTTTGTTTCCTTCAAAAAGTCTGAAGCCATAGGAAACTTAAATTACCCTATTGCAAGAACTTAGCAAAGCAATGGAGGATAAGGAGTCTTGGAGTTGTCTCATCATGGGTTAAGATGGATTTGAGGGTGGATAACAACAAACAGGCTTTGCTATAATTACCGTATATACTTGACTATAAGTCGACCTCATGTATAAGTCAAGGGCAAGTTTCAGGGCCAAAAATAAGGATTTTGCTATGACCCATGGATAGGTTGAGGGTAAACTTTAGGGGCATATATAGCAAAGGATCTAAAGGAAGAAGCAAAGCAAAACAATGTCAAAGAACTTACAAAAGTCCTGCAAACATAACTATTTGTGCTTACTCTTAAGGCTGGATGGATGAGAGAGTAGAGGGGGTGGGTGCTTCACATATTATACTCCTGCTTTTCACCAGGGGATGGTTCCTTCTTTTAAATAAGAGTTAAGATACACTATTTACATTGACCTCTGGATAAGTCGACTCAGGTTTTTTGGGTCCATTTTGTGACCTAAATTTCTAGACTTATGTATGAGTATATACAGTATAAAGCACAGGCTGAGGAAAAATGAGCAAAAATAGGACTTCTGGTATGCATGATAGATTTCAGGTGAATTCTGGCTGATTAAGAGAGCCTAATGTGGCTTCAGTGTTACCCCAGGACCAGGCTTCCAATAGCCCCTCATATTTTTATATCAATTTAATATTAAAAAGGGAAGCTGGGGGGTGACCTTGGCATGTCTCTGCTATGGATGCCTGACCTGCTTGCAATAGAAAAACCAGTTAGGGCTAGCCACGGGCAAATCCCTTTGTCTAGCACAATGATTCCCAAAGTAGGTGGTATACCTGCCCCTGGGGTGGTGGTCAAAAGATCCAGTGGCGTGATGAAGGAAAGGGGGGCAGTAAGGGGCCTTCAGTCAAATATTGGTGTGCAGGAAAGACAAGAGGAACCAGTAGTCTTTAGGATCATGGTGGGGATGAGGATTACATTAAACTTCTTTTCAGGGTCCCCAGAAAACCACCACACAGCCTCGCTAATCATTTTGTGTAATGGTGTCTCCCGCTTTTTGCTTGCCCATGTGAGCTCACTCCCATAGTGGCATCTTTCACTAGTAGTGGCAGTTGGGAAACTTGAGCGAGGTTTGAGCACAGGGCATCGCTTTTGTGGCTCAGAGTGGCACCATTTTGGGACAGACAGGAGCAAAGAGTAAGATTATATGGTGGAGGGGGAGAAGTGGCAGCTGAAAGGAGCTTTCAAGTTTGGGACTCTGTTTAAGTTTTGTGAGCTTTGCTGGAACTTGGCTAATAGGTTGGAGCTGCATTGCTGCTTCTGCTTTCTTTCATCAGAGAGAGAAGAGGTAGCAGAAGAAACTTTTTTTTCTGTGGGAGAGTGGACACTTGAAGCTGTGTGGGGAATACATGTCTCTGGGGAAGGAGTATCTGTGCTTGATTTTTGGAAAGAGTCCTTTGTCTTGGAGCGGCACCTGCAGTTAAAATCAGTCCCTTTCCAGCCCACATATTTCCAGTCCAGAGCATGTGACCTCTGTAAACCGCCTACACATGCACCGGCTGCACCTTTGTCTGCCCCAATGAAGGATTGAGAGTCCTTCCTCTCTAGGGGGAAGCTTCTCCCTTGCACCTGTTCACCCTGAGAGCAGCTAACTGAGCACTAACCAAAATGCCTTTTGTCCACACTGGCTTTCACTGCAAGGCTGGCACAGGTGAGAGGCCTCTTGGTCCCTGCTCAGCCAGCTGCTCAGTTGCTACTTCCAGGTTGACAGGGTGTAAAGGGAACAGTGACTGAGCAGTTAGTCAAACAGCAACGAAGAAGCTCTTTGATCACTATTCAGCCAGCTGCTTGGAGCTGTTCCCACGGTGACTGGGTGCAAAGGGAGCAGCAACCAAGATTGGTTATTTTGAATTTACAGTAGAAAAGGTAAAGATAAAGGTTTTCTTTTGACAAGATTGTCTAGTTGTGTCTGACTTTGGGGGCAGTGCTCATCTCCATTATTAAGCCAAGGGAACCAGTATTGTTAGAGACGATTCCATGGTCGTGGTCAACATGACTACATGAAGAACAGTAGACCTAATATCAAAAAATATGCATGGGGAGCCTAGGGTTGCCGCCCAAAAGGAAAGGGGGCGGTAGCCCAAAAAAGGTTTGGGACTACTAGTCTACTGCATTTACAGCAATCATCCAAACCACCCACTTCTAGTCCAAACTATTCTTTCCCCCCTGGAAAACCATTTAGCAGAGCGATAACCCAAGACACAATTTGGGTTATATATATACAGCTAGAAAGACAGCCAATCTTTGGCCTAATCATTGTTTCTTTAACAATTTCTTCTTCCATCTCCATTTCTAATAGTTTTTTTATAGATTTTACCTATCAATTTGGTATTAGATTGGCATAATACTTTTTCCAGGTCTGATTCTTTCTCTTCTGGTCCGAATGTCTTTTGATCCAGTAACAATCTCTCCTGAATTTGTCTGTATGCGAACCAACCCAGATCAAATCCTATTTGGTGTAATTCTTCCTGTGATTTTAACTTGATTTTCCCCATCAGTTTCTTTGTAATCTCTTCATAAGTAATTATACATTTCTTCAGGTGGCAGCCACATTGTGAATTTCTGTATTATCCTTTCTTTATACTTTTTCTAAATTGAAAGTAGGAATTTTCTTACACAATGATTGTTCATCGCTTGATTTGTTTTGTCTATCATAAAAAAAATTGTGTGCAGTCCAAATTATAGACCTTCTCCTTCCAGTTCTAAAAACATCTCTTATCCTCTAATTTTATCCACTCTTTAACCCATGCAAGACAACATGCCTCAAAATATAATTGTAAATTTGGAACAGCAAGACCTCCTTCTTCTTTGGCATCTTGCTTGCCTTGTCAAACGAATTTCAGAATACCCCTGTTGCAAATTCTTAAAAATATTTTTATTATTTATAATTGGAATAATCTGAAACAAAAACAAGATTTTAGGTAAACCAGATTGTGAAGGTTCTCCCCAGGAAAGACAGATGCATTTTGTTCCAATTTATCAAATCTTTTTCGACCTCCTTCCATAATTTTTTATAATTATTCTCAAATAGTTTGTTAATTTTCTTTATAATCTGAATACCCAAATATGTAACTTTTTTCTTTACTTCAATTCCTACCTTTTTTGCAATTCTTCTTTCTTTTGTATATTTTTTGTAATAATCAGTAATTTTTTATTTGTTTTACAACCTGATCTTATTCCAAATTCATTTATTATTTCCATTAATAAATCAATATAATTTATCGGGTCTTCCAAATTTATTACAATATCATCAGCGAACGTTTTAATTTTATACACATACTGTTTGATTTTTAGTCCTTTTAGCTTCCCTTCTGTTTTTACTTTCCTAATCAATATTTCAGTAACAAGTAAAAATAGCAATGGGGACAGTGAACAGCCTTGCCTTGTACCTCTACAATTGGTAAAGTTGTTGTCATGTCACCATTAATATTAATACATATTTTGATTTAGGTAGATTTTTCCTACCCATTTTCTAAAATTTGGTCCCATGTCCATTTGTTTTAAAATCACATATATAACTTCCCACTTGACCAAATCGAAGGCTTTTTCTGTATCTCGAAATATTAATCCCAATTTCTTATCATTGATCATTTATTTTAGAAATCTCAATTGGAGAAATTTGGACAGGTGCAGAGTTAGGAAACTTTACACTTAGTATGCCAAGGAAGCATGTATACATTTCCTGTTTCAACTAAATTAATGTCAGTAACTTTAAGGCTTACATTTAGTAATAGGAATTTTCAACTGAATGAATTTTGATTCCCCCTTTCTTTTTAAGAAAGAGAATGAACTTGAAAAACTTGTTAAAGAGGAAGCAGACATAAAAAATCATGTTCAAGACCTGCGTCAGAAAGTGGAAGAAGCAAGAAGTTCATTGACAGCAAATAAAAGTCGAGGAAAAGTTCTTGAAGCTTTAATGCAACAAAAGAAATCTGGAAATATTCCTGGAATATATGGGAGACTGGTAAGTTTTTATTTCCCTTGCCATTTCCTTAGCTTCCTTCTTTTCTTTCTGGGCAGGCATTCAGAGAATTGTAGTAACTGAAAGAAAATATATAAGTCATTGTCCCTCCTAAATAGGAAATTTTGAATATAATTCAGAGGAAAAAAATATACCATGAAGATAAAAGTTTTATTGTAAAAGTAAATCACTTCAAAATGAGAGTCTTCAGTTTCCATTTTTCAGGCATCCTTTTGTTGTTACATCACTTCTGAAATCATAAGACATGTTAAAATACTTGGTGGCAGCATTGCCTGGAATCCTTAGCTGTAATCAAGCTACCTTCATTTGCATATGGGTTTTTTTCCTGCTAGCATTTTACATATGGGTCCCTTTCTAGGAACATCTCCTTCACTCTCTGATCCATATGTGAAATATATTGCCCTTTGCCACATATTCAGACTTAATTGCTGTGAGAAGCAAGGGTTCTGTAAGAATGGTGTGTGATGTGGGGCATGTTTTGTGGGGTTTTTTAGCCTCCCTTCCCCCACATCATATGCGTCCTCTCTTCTTATTTAATATGTTTTTACCCTATAGATTCCTTGAAGTAATAAATCCACTGATGTGGAGGAGGGGAGCAGAGTGGCTTTTGTTTGGCGTTGAAGGGCTCTTGAAAGAGTAGCAGGAGCAGTATGTGACTGTTCATATCTGTTGTAGAGTTAGCTGTGCTCACAATATTACAGTTTTTAGGGCTACACCCGCACTGCAGAAATAATCTGGTTTGACACCATTTTAACTGCCATGGCTCACTGCTATGGAATTCTAGGAACTATAGTTTGTTGCGACAGTTGGCAAAGTGGTGTCAAACCGGATTATTTCTGCAGTGCGAATACAGCCTAGGTTAAAGTGCATTTAACTGTTTTGGACTGTAAGTACTGTCAGCACGTCTTAATTTTACAGTAGAGTCTCGATTATCTGACATTCCGGATTATCTGACTGTCGGATAACTTGGAGGCGTGGCTGAGGGCCTTTCCGCGCCCCCAAACAGAAGGCCCCAAGCGGGTGGCGGCTTGCTTTCCCTTGGCTTGAAGGGAGCTCCGTGGAGCTCCATTCAAGCTGAGGGTAACCAGGCCGCTGAGAAAGGGACTCTGGCCTTGGCCCAGTCCCCTCCCCGGCGGCTTGCTTTCCCTTGGCTGGAAGGGAGCTCCGTATGAGCCAAGGGAAACACACCCAATCCTCCCTTTCCTGGCTGAGGGGAACGAAGCCGAGGAGGTGAGGGCTGGGCCCAATCCTCCCCTTACCGGCTTCGTTCTCCTCAGCCAACGGGGAGTGCATACACTCCCCGCTTTCTGAGGAGATCCAAACCGAGGCCGTGAGGGCTGGGCCCTGTCCTCTCTTCCCAGCTTGCATCTCCTCAGCCTGGGGGGAGTGCGCACACTCCCCGTGGGCTGAGGAGATGCAAGCCGCCTAGGAGGGGAAGGGAGGCGAGGGACTTTTGTCCTCAGTGGTGGTGCGTGTGCATGTGCGCGCCATCATTGGGGACAATCTGTATTGTCCGACATATTCAGTTATACGACGATAAATCGGCCCATTTATGTCAGAAAATCAAGACTCTACTGTGTCCTGAAAAGAGAAACAACTATCATGAATATATTTCTTTATAAGAATATGTACTTGAATATGAATTTCATTAAAATCAGTGATACTTTTTGGAGAAGTAAACACATTTAAAATCAGATATTCATTGTTATTGTTCCTTAATCTGTTAAATTCTCTTTTTTTACCAATAGGGTGATTTAGGAGCAATAGATGAAAAGTATGATGTTGCAATTTCTTCATCATGTGGGGCACTTGATCACATAGTTGTTGATACAATTGATACAGCTCAAGAATGTGTTAATTTCTTAAAGAGGCAAAACATTGGAGTGGCAACTTTTATAGGGCTTGACAAGGTTTGTATTACTTTTAGTGCAATAAGAATTAATAGCTACATTCACAATGGATAAATGGAAAAACATGTACAGTGTTATTGGTATATTCAGATTGTGGTGTTCTCACAGTACCTAAATTTTTTTAGATTTCAAAATATTTTGCACATAAGGTGAAATACATTGGAATGTGCACACATAACAGTTAAACTTAGTAACATAAAACCACACCACTGTGGATTAAACATGCTTTTTCTTAAAACCTTTTGCCTATAATAAACCTGCTCTGGGCTTTATTTATTTTCCATTGTATTGTGTGATGCAGTTACTTCACATAGTAGCATGTGATGAAGGTAATGTAGTACTTCCAGTTACAAATATTTAGTGTACAGTAAACATGCACAGATTCCAGAATGACAGTTTGCCTGATGCTGTACCTTTAATTTTTGAGTTTATTAAGATTTATAATAAAGTACCGTATATTAAAGCTTAGAGCTTTTAATTAAAACTCTGATCTTATTATACTCTGTTTCAGTAGTTTCACTAGGACCTGGTCATAGTTCATTCATTAAGAGTTCTTAGATTTACCTCAAAGACAAATCATGTGGTCAAAGGACTGTCTTTGTTTAATTATATTCACATAGGTCTGAATAGAAAATAAGTGTCTTGCAACAATAATGAATGATGAAATCTCACTGAATACAGTCAGCACTTCATATCCACAGATTTTATTCATAGATTCAAGCATCCAGAGCTTGAAAATATTTTTAAAATAGATAAATTCCAAAACACAAGCTCTGATTTTGCCATTTTATGTAACAGATACCACTTTACTATGCCATTGTATTTAATGGGACCTGAGCACCCCCAGATTTTGGTATCCATGGGGAGTCCTGGAACCAAACTCCAGCAGATACAAGAGTCCACTGTATAATGAAATTTTCTTTTGAGAAAATATACTGGTTTGAACTTTACTTACATGGAGCACAAATAAAATGCCAAAAAACCTACCAAAATGAAGTACAGTGGTACCTCGGGATACGAAATACCCAGGTTACGAAATTTTCGGGATACGAAAAAATCTCATAGGGAATTATTGTTTCGGGTTACGAATGTTTTTTCGGGTTACGAAAAAACTTTTGGTGCTTTTTTCGGCTTTTTCGCACGGAATCGCGGCTTTTCCCCATTAGCGCCTATGGCAATTCGGCTTACGAAGGCTTTTCGGGTTACGAAAGCGGCCGCGTTACGAATTAATTTCGTAACCCGAGGCACCACTGTAGTATGTTTATCAAATGCATGTGTGATTATTCTTGATTTGTCATGCTTTTGATCTTGTGATCCTTTTTATGCTCTTCCAGATGTCTGTGTGGGGAAAAAGCATGGGCAAAATCCAGACTCCTGAAAATACTCCTCGTCTGTTTGACATGATAAAAGTTAAAGATGAGAAGTTCCGGCAAGCTTTTTATTTTGCAATACGAGATACTCTGGTAGCTAATAACCTGGATCAAGCTACCAGAGTTGCATTCCAGAAAGACAAGAGGTGGAGAGTAGTAACCTTGCAAGGACAAATCATAGAACAGTCAGGTATGTCAAAAAGAACAAAATTGCATTTAAAAACTGTAGCTGAATGTGATATTAGCAATACAGCTCATTTTATTTATTTTATTTTGGTCCTTCCATAGGAACAATGACTGGTGGTGGTGGAAAAATAATGAAGGGTAGAATGGGATCTTCGGTTATAGTTGAAACATCAGAAGATCAGGTTAGTATGTTTGGGAAAATGTTGAATCAAAGATGACCACCACATTCTTTAAATTCATTTTTTAGTCATCTGAATTCTGGTAAAAAGTATTTCTTAGAAATAAGTTGGAGAAAGAACTTTTAAAATATAATAATCGTATCTTGGTGTGTCAATCTTTAGCATACTCAGTGAAAGAGTCAGTGCAATTTTACTGATAGGAAGATGACAATAGAGCTGTATACATGAAGGTTTAACAGGTTCACATTTTGGCCTCTGTTGATTGTTCTGTATTCTCCAGGTTCTATAGAATGGAGTTGCATGTGGGCATGCTACATATGGTCATAATGATAAATGTTGGTATGTTGATGAAAAAAAATCCTGTGTGAGGTTTGGGCTATCATTCTCATCTCCCAGCAGAGACTCATAGACCCATTACAGACGGGCCTATAGTACGGACCGGGTCTACAAAATGGTGGCACCCGTTCCACATGGGGGCCGCCATTTTGACGTCGCGGACACATAGCGTCAGGACGTCACGCGGCAGAAGTGACACCACAAGTGTGCGACTAGCGCCTCTTGGCGCCACTTATGGGACGCAAAAAGAAGCGCCATTTCGGCGCTTCTTTTCAGCTGCGTCCGGGAACTGTGCGGTTTGGCTACTGCAATTCGCGGACGCAGCAACCAGCGGTGGCAACAGAGCGCCCTTCTTGGGCGCTCTGTAATACGCCATAATTTATTTTATAAAGGTGGCCTATTTCAATAAATCATAGTTGATACTAACCATATTTTATACCAAAATTATGATGTCCTTATGATTTACTACTTGATTATCTCTATGAAAGACAACAATGAAAATGGGGATGCTGTAGGCATCTTTTATTGCATTTGAGACTAGAATATTCTCTGTTATCTAAGCCTTCTCTAGCTTTTTGTGGGTTTTTCGGGCTTTGTGGCCATGTTCTAGAAGAGTTTCTTCCCGTCGTTTCGCCAGCATCTGTGGCTGGCATCTTCAGAAAATTCTCTGGGGCTGGAATGCTGGCCACAAAGCCTGAAAACCCCACAAAAAACTATGGATGCCGGCCATGAAAGCCTTTGACTTCTCTAGTTTGTTCTACTCCTAAATCTCTCTCCCCTGCTTCTTGGCTGCCCTAGAACCCTTGACAAGTTACTTTTTGTTTGTTTGTTTGTTTCTTATTTTCTACTTATTTTGCTAGTGGCAAACTTAATTGCTGTTCTTACGTCCTTACTGACTAAGCTATTTTTATCTAGAAGTAAAAAACTATGACCATTTCTTTATATGCCCATTACATGTATGTTGCTAATTGTTTTATGTTTTATAATGCTTTGTGCAGGTAAATGAAATGGAATATCAACTTCAAAAGAATTCCCAAAAAGCAAAACAGTGCCAGGAACAGAAAGTGCAGCTTGAGGAAGAGATAATAAAATTGCGTCAGAGTGTCAGAGAAATGAGAAACACTTTAGAAAAGTACAGTGCAAGTATTCAGGTAATCATCAGTATATATATGAAATACAGTACATCCTCCATATTGGCAGACTTGCCATCTGTGGATTTCACCATCTGTGAATGGCAAGCCCGTTTTTAGTGGCAGTACATGTACGCGGCTGCGCTAGCAGACAGACTTACTCAGCACCACCATTCAAAAGACTGGGACTTGAGTATGCACAGATTTTGTTATCTGCGGGGGGCTGGGGCTGGAATTGTTTCCCTGCAGATAGAGAGGTGCGACTGTAATAGTGCCACTCTGTTCTACTTTGATCAGGCCTTACCTGGAATACTGTGTCCAGTTCTGGGCACCACTGTTTATAAAAGATAATGAGAAACTGGAAAGTGTCCAAAATGGTGAAAGGTTAGGAAACCATGTCCTATGAGGAAAGTCTTGGTGAGCTGGATATGTTTAGCTTGGAGAAGAGATCTTTAAGAGGTGATATGATAGCCCTCTATAATTATTTGGAGGGGTGTCATATTGAGGCTGAAGCAAGCTTGTTTTTGGACACGGAACAATGGATGCAAACTACAGGAGGTTTTTAAACAGAGGCTGGATGGCCATCTCTGGGGGTGCTTTGATTCTGTGTTTCTGCATGAAATAATGGGATTAAACTGATTTGCCCTTGAGGTCTCTTCCAACTCTATGATTCTAAGTGAGTCTTGATTTATGAAATGTTTGAGTAGGTAATTTAAACA
Organism: Sceloporus undulatus; assembly: GCF_019175285.1. Lineage (NCBI taxonomy): Eukaryota > Metazoa > Chordata > Lepidosauria > Squamata > Phrynosomatidae > Sceloporus > Sceloporus undulatus. Next base: position 247,882,252 of record NC_056524.1, read on the forward strand.
GGTTGGATGGTTGTCTTTCAATAGTGTTTTAATTATGGATTCTTGCATCACATGGGGTGGAACTAGATGGCTCTGGTGACCCCTTCCAGTACTGAGATTATTTAGCCAAAGTGGCACTACACATATGCAAGGAGATGGAGGTATCAACAAGGCCTGAAGAAATCCCCCAAGTTTTGCATGAGTATAAAACAAGTTCAAGAAATGAGGCAGGGACTTCAAAGTGAACCAGTGAAGACTAAGTGTTCATAGTTGCAATGGAATGTTGTTTGGAATCCAAGAAACTGGATTTGGGTTACTGGAATCCTAAAAGCACATTACACTGGGATTCTGTAGCTGTCTCTGTTCCATACTGGAACAGGCTGGAGTGTTGGAAGCTTTTCCCAGAAGAATATTTGCAAGTCATGATATTCTGCCAACTATTATTTCTTTATTAGTTCTGTCTTTCTTTCTTTGTTCTGTCAACGGGGATATGAGAGCAAGTGTGTTGCAGTGCGAAAGTGCTCTAGGCTGCCCCTCACATCTTGTATTAGCCAACCACTCGGTCCTCGTCATACTGTATATATTTTCTTTTTTTAAATTCTGTTTTAATAGATATTTTAATTGTAACATGTTTAATCCTGTTTTAAGTGGGGGAATTTGGGACATAATGTTGTAAATTTGGATTTTAATATGTTGTGAACCAGTTTGATTGTCTAGTTACAGAAAAGCGGGATACAAATAAAAGTTTTATTATTATTATTTATTATTCATGACCACAAGTACCCAACTGCCATTCTTTCTAGTAGCCTTCCTGTGTTCATATGCTAACTTCAAACGTTGAGCCTTTATAGAAAAAGTAACAAAAATGGATGGAGTGTTTTGATTTTGTCCTCTGTACCAAATACCAAAGAAAACATTTTAAATTTTTTCATTTGTATTTATCTTTTGATGATAAGATTTTCAGACTAGACATATGCCTTTGTAATTGCAGCTGGAAGTATGGACAACAGGAAAGCACATCTGTGGCGGTGCTAAAAGTGATCAGTGTTTGCTCAGTAGAAACCTTGGGGTTGGGGGCTTTTTAAGAAGTTTACAACTGGTGTAGTGAGATAAGTGTCATTATTGTATAATGTCCCATTGCTCAGGGGTGTTTTAACTTGTACCCAAGGTTTCTTTTTCAAGGTGTTTATGTCTAAGAAACTAATTGTGCAGACAATTAACAAGCCTGTTTGTGTTCTTTAGAGTTTGTTAGAACAAGAAGCTCACTTAAAAATCCAAGTTAAAGAGCTTGAAACAAATGTAATTGCTGCAGCTCCAGATAAAATCAAGCAAAAAGAAATGGAGAAAAAGTGCAATAGTTTCAAAGAAGGTGTGTATACTCTACTATAGTTCAGGACAAAATCCTAATTTGAATTGCATTATCATCAAGTGCCCTTGTTATCTAATAATGTAGTGTGTGTTGTTTTCAAATAAAAGAAGTTTACAGTTTTGTGCAAATTTGTAATTTTCTAGATACCTTAATTTTTTTTAAAAAAATAATATGTTATTTTGATCAAAGTATTGTGTTCTGTAAGGCAGAATTCTGTGGAGAAATGTTTGAAATGAGTGAGTGTTGATACTCAGGAATAAATATTGAACAGAATATTTGATTTCATTTTCAGACTGATAGCATAAATAGTTAACCAGTATTCTGAATGATTCTCTTTACTTGTTCATGAGTTTTGCTTTCCAGTAGATTTTAGGAATTTATGTTCAGGATTAGGCACATTTAATTTATATATTTTCTTTGGAAAATGTATTATAAAGTTTAAGTGTTCTTCCAGTTAAACTGGTGTATTGTTTGAAAATATTCCTTACTCTACGTCTATTCTTATTTCACCCTATTGCATGAAATATTTTCATTTCATTTATTACTTGTATGGCTTTCTAAAACGTTACTTTTTCACCAGTCCCAGGATCATAGGAACATTTTAAAATTTTCCAGTGATTTCCCAGTTCAGTAACTGAAGGCCTATTAAAATTTTGAAAAAGTCATGTGACTACATATAACAATCTTGTATAGTCATGTAAATAATTATTTAGCAGTGTGATCCTTCATATAATAATTATATTGTCAAACTTTCCTATATTTTTTGTTCATTTTCCTCTTGAGAAGTCTGTGCTGTAGAATGCAGATATGTGGGGAGTGAAGTGTGTTAAATTTTTAAATTCAATCCAGCGTGGATGCTTGTTAGAATTTCTTTTGACATCACATAAACAAACATGTCTTCTAGTACAAACGTTTAATACTATTAAAAAATCCAACCCAACAAATATTCCAAATACAGTAGAGTCTCGATTATCCAACCTTCGATTATCCAACATTCCGGATTATCCAATGTTGCTGCTCAGTGATTTCTTTACATTTTCAGAGGACTGAACTGTTTATATAGTACATATTGTACATCACAATGTTGATCAGTGATTTCTTTATATTTTTAGAGGACTTTTTATACATTACAGTGTTATTCCTATAACGTTACTGCAACGTGACTTTTACTGTTACTGCAATACAACTTCAATACATTTGCAATTCATAGTGATTTCAAGGCCTTTCTTGGACCCTCCGGATTATCCAACATTTTCGGCTATCCAACTATCAGCCCACCCGTTTATGTTGGATAATCAAGACTCTACTGTATATAAGACAGTATGGCTCATAGTAGCTAAGAATACCAGGTAACCATTATCAGGGATAACAGTATCAAGAACGTAAAAGATATATAAATATCTGTGTAGGAACTGTTAAAATGTCCAAGTTAACTGAGGACTGACTTGTATTTGAAAGTTTGACTACCTTCTTTCTTCCCTGATACATCATTATAGGTTTTTCCAAAGGTAGGAAATAATGAACCAGATTCAGTAATTTCAGATTTACTGTATTTTTGTTGATAGTCCATTGCTTCTAATTATTAAATAAAGTTGATTTTCCTTTTAGGAAAATAATTTTTGTAAAGGAAAGAAGTTAATAATTTTGTAGTTGTAATTTCAAAAGTTCTGTCGATTGAAGTAGTGAAAACAGAATATAGTCGCTCCTCCTTTCTCACAGACTTGAGGTCTGCAGTCTTGAATATTCACAGAAGTGTGACCGCTGTTATTTTTAATGGGGTGTGCCCCTGAGGCACACACCCCATTCAAGTCTGTGGGGCTTGAATATACGTGAGTTTGTTTTTGCAGGGGTGGTGGTGTCCGGGATGGATCCCCATGAAAGCAGAGGGCCAACTGTATTATGAAATGAATGCAGACAGGCATTTGTTCATAATGTTCCATAATAGTAAATTCATAAAACATGCATACATTTTTTGTTTAAATAAGGCTTGAGATGATCAACCTGTCTGATTAATACTAGAAATACTCACCATTTTCATCATATTTCTTTCTTTTTTTTAATAGAGTATGACAGAGTTGCTGCAAAGGCTGGTAAATTGGAATCAGAAGTTAAGAAACTACATAATCTCATAGTTGAAATTAATAATAGTAAACTTAAAACTCAACAAGATAATCTTGATAGAATAAACAAGGAAATAGATCAGTGTACGTCTGCTATTACTAAAGCTCAGGTGGCAATCAAGACAGCAGAAAGGTATGATTTTTGTGCCCTTTGTGTGTCAATATAAGTGTGATACAGATACAATACATTTAATAGCTGTATTTCAATGGTTTTTAACAAAGCAATTAATGGGTCAGTTAAGTGAACAGTTTACAATAAGATTGTTGCTTCTAACCATCTTTTAAGCAGGCTACATTCTAAACATACTTTCCAGTGATGAAGGTGGAAACATCCTATAACATGGGGTTGATTCCATCTCTTGCTCTGAAATAGGCAGGAAAAAGAGACTTGAAGGAATCGCCACCAGAGGGAGCAACCCCACCATCCCTCAGTCTTTTTCTTGCCTCGCTCCGAGTAGGATGTGTTTTTCCTTTTCTCCTCCTCCTTTGTCTTAAAGACTTGGATATTTCTTCTAATATTTCTTCTATTCTTCTTATATTTGTGATCTGTTCTCTCCTGCCTTGGCAACTACCTACAAAAACAGCAATGTTTTCTTTAGTCTTGCTATATTCCAGTGATGGCAAACCTTTTCAGGTTCGCGTGCCAGGGGGCGGGCTTCTGCCCCCTCAGTTTGGGGCTCTGTGCTGGGGCAGGACTTCTGGCCCAGGGAGTGTGGCCTCTGCCTTCTGTGGGCAGAGCTTCCCTCTGCCCTTTTCCCGGCCCCCAGCTGTCTCTCAGAGACAGCTGGGGGTCAGAAAAGGCCCGTGAGGGGGCGGAGCCATGGGCACGGCCCCAGTCCTCCTCTTCCCGTACCTTTCCTTGCCCCAAAGGGCATTCTGGAGCCCTTTGGGGGCAAGGAAAGGCAAAAGGGGAAGAAGAGGAATGGGCAGGCCCCCTCCCCACGGAACTTGCCTGATCTCCAATTGCCCCGTTTCTGGACACTTGAGGGACAGGCAGGGTAGGTGGGGAGGAAGAGGGCTGTGTGCGCCCCCTGCCTCCCTCCCCATGGGCCTTTCCCTGCCCTCCAAGTGCCCCGTTTGGAGACACTTGAAAGGCAGGAAGATAAGTGGGGAGGAAGAGGGCTGGGCATGTCCCCTGCCTCCCTCCCCACAGACCTTTCCCTGCCCTCTAAGTGCCCCGTTTGGGGACACTTGAAAGGCAGGAAGGGTAAGTGGGGAGGAAGAAGGCTGTGCACACCCCCTGCCTCTCTCCCCACAGACCTTTCCGTGCCCTCTAAGTGCCCCATTTGGGGGCACTTGGGGGGCAGGCAGACCTTTTCCTGCCTCCAGCTATCTCTCCCGAGACTGTTGGAGGCCAGCAAAGCGCCAGTCACTCCTCTCGCCACCCTTTTCCTGGCCTCTAGGTCTCTTGAAGAAGCAGCTGAAGGTCGGGAGATGGCTGCGAGGAGGAGCCAGAGGTGTGCTTCTCTGGCTCCTTCTCCAGAGCGCCCTTTTCTGTCTTCCGGCTGTCTCAGAGAGACAGCTGGAAGCCAGGAAAAGGCAGGGAGGAGGAGGAACGGGCATGCACGTGCCTCTTCCTCCTTCTCCCTTGCCCCATGCACGAGGAAATGGTGTCAAGTGCTACTTCCGGCATGCATGGCATAGGTTCACCCTCACTGCTCTATCCTTTTGACTTTCTAATGGCTGAAACAAAGCCAGGCAGGGAGAGACAGTTGAGAAGCTGCTGTGTTGGGAGGCAATGGTTGGCCCAACTCCAGCATTATAGAAGAAGAAGACAGCCCAGCCATGTCTGGCTGAAGGGACTAAAGGCCAACGAGCCCAGGCACGGCAGGGGAGGGAGATCCCTCAGTCCTTGACCAGATGTGCTCCGCTGCAATCTCCAACCCCAGCAAAGGGTCTGCACAGTGAGACAGACATCCTGAAAGGAATTGGTGTGGTGGAGGAGGGAATATTCCCTGCCCTTAACCAAATGGTGCCACACCGCAGTCCCCAACCCCAGAAGGGGTTTGGGCGGTGAGATGGACCACCTCACCTTGGTGTGGCCGGAGGACAGATACCACCTGTCCTTGTACCCCACTGCAGACATCAAATCTGGCAAGAGGTTTGGGCAGTGAGAAAGAGAGGAGTCAGACTTCAAGAGGTGACTGATGATCCTAATTCTAATCCTATTTATGGCTTAAGATTTACCCCAGAAGTTTGTTCCTGCCTTGCATTGCCAGTTTTCAAGGAGATTTCAGTGACCTCAATAGTGTGAGTGGAGAGTTTGTTTCTGGCTTGCATTGCCAGTTTGAAGGAGAACTCAGTTAGCACAGAAGTGGAAGTGGAGAGTTCCCTCCAAAACCAACTGCCTCCTCCTCTCCTTCCTCCATGATCCACTCAGACTGAAGGGATCAGAGAGGGTTACCAAAAGGATTTGCCAGGTCCAGGGAGTCTTCTCCGTCTGCCCCATCATCCCCTATTTTGGAGGTTTCAGTCACTCCTTTGGGAGAATTTGTCTAAACAATTTATTTATTGTGCTTCCCTTTTTAGAAAAAGAGGCAAAGCTGTAAATTAAGGTGCGGCAGCCATTTTGATTAAAGACAACAAGTAAAAGAACAAAGGCCTGCTGCTTCTGCTCCAGTCAGCCTCTGTTAAAACAAAACAAAATATTAACTGGCGTTCATTCCTCAGAAGAGGAATGTGATCTGAAAAAAATATAAAATTAAAATAATAATAATTTAAATTTTTTTTAAAAAATGGGGGCCTTTCAGTAGCTCCTGAAACCTGTATTGCTATGTATTTTATATGTATTATCCTATTATTTCCTAGATTGTACATCATAGGCAGGTTTACTCTTATCTATTTATTGTTTGTATGTACAGCGCAGTGCAAATCTACAGCACTATATAAATAAATAAATAAATCTCTTAGACTTTGGGGGTCTGATGATCTTTTATTATTATTGTATTTGTTTTTATGGTATTGTATAAGACAATTAACATATTGGAGTTTAATGACACCTCTGAACAATTAAAGCTGGACAATCCTGATCTTCCTCAAGGGAAGGATTTCCTCCACCCTCCAAACCTGAGCCTTCAACACCAAATACTCCATTTCGTACAGATTTTATGAAGGTCATAAGGCCTCCATAGCTTGTTATTGTGACACCAAATCCAATAGCTGTTGATATATATTATTTACAGCGCACCTCAATTTGTCATGGGAATCAACAGATCCCACTTGTGGTTGCCAGAGTTTATGCTCAATGAAAGTTGTCTGCTATTTCCATTTTTTCTAGAGCTATGTGTGGCTTTAGCGCTTGTTAAAAACAAACAAATAAAAAGCACTTGAGGTCAAAATAAAGTTCTGCCAGAACATTAACAAATGGTTTAAGATAGTGGCTATTTCAGGAGACACTAGCCTAAATGTGATTCGATACAATCCAAGACCACAACTGGTTCAGTTCCAGTGCAAGGGCAGATTTGACCAAAGAATTGACACATAGATGTCCATTACAAACAAAATCTGACATTTCCACCTCTTACTGGGGTCAAATTGTTTGGAATAAAGTCTCTTGGCTGAGACTAAGGATAACAAAAAGACCTTACCATCTTTTATTTAGGAAAAAAATGTTATTTCCTATAATACATTCCTCAAATGAAGAATGAAAACAGGGCCCCGACTTTCCTGTATTGTCTAAATATGACAATGGGGAGCCTTTAAAGATGAAGATGGCTCTGATGCAGGGACTCCATCTTCTGACAGGCTTCTGACTGTGCATTATGCAGTGTTACTACACAATGCGGTTAAGATCTTGGAATAATATTTTCGAGGCCATCCCTCCACTCCAATTAGTCTACAAGAAACGGTCTTAATTTGCCACAAGGCAAAGGTGACTTTTCTTAGACCAGGGCCTTCAATCTTAGAGACACTCTTCAGAGCTGTCTTCACAAAGGTATCAGGTAAGAGTGGGTTAAACCTGCCACATTACACCTAAATTCTGTATCTGTTAATAAGCTTTATCATTTACCTTGACAGGTAATGGCAAAACTGCAAATCTAACCGATGGATGACTCAGTATAAGCCCTGGTTTTCTCCCCTTTATAGTCAAGCTTGACAAGATACACATTCCCTCTCTCTTTCACACACATACATATATACATACACTGATGAAAGAGCAGATGTGGTGCTTAAAAGGTCATAAACAGCATCCTCCTTGGCAATTAGGGCTTCTTCAACTACAGTGGTACCCCGGGATACGAATGCGCCGCCTTACGAAATTTCCGGGTTACGAAAAAAAATCCATTTAAAAAAACTGTTCCGGGTTACGAAGGTTTTTTCGGGTTAGGAAAAATTTTTTGGTGCTTTTCGGCGCTATTTCACACGAAATCGCGGCTTTTCCCCATTAGCGCCTATGGGTTTTTCGGCTTGCGAACTATTTCGGGTTACGAAAGCGGCGGCGGAACGAATTAATTTCGTAACCCGGGGTACCACTGTATATCATTTTCTCAAGGGCCAACCTTATGTGAGCTAAAGATTTTATGAGATCCCTCATAATCAGGTGAACATAAAATTATGTCAAGACAAAGTGGCTGCTTTCTCAGCTGATGCCAGGCCAGATGTAATACAATTTGACAAAAGGCCACAGGCAGCCTCTATATTGGCCAAGAGGCAGATTTTAAATAAACTAAAAAAAATAAACAAACCACTGACATGTGGATGCCTGTTCTAAATAAAATTTGATAAGTTGATTGGTGATAAACTCTTTCAACAATCACTGGATCCAATATTGATAGAAATTAATGATAAGGGAAAATCATTTGCTTTTTCACATAAAAATAAAAAAAGGTCCCTTCATCAGGGACAATCCTCCTTTTTTCCCCATAGATACAATTATGGTATTTGTTCTACAAGAGAAAATAGGTTTGGCAGGCAGTGGTCTGAGCTTAGTTACCAACTTCAGCAGTAGTCCCAGGCACTGCTTCACCTGAGCCAGCAACAACAATGTCAGTGTCTTGCCAAACAAGGACAGAAATAGCCTTAGTCCTGGTTGATTGGTGCTAAAGGGTGGGAGGAAGACTGCAGTCTTTCTTTCATTTTTGATAAGAAATTCAACAGACCTATGGGTCCTCTAAACTCTAAAAATTTGCTCGGATATAGTTCTATACCATTCTCATGATTATTTCATTGCTTCCTCAAGATAAAGGAAGGCAAAGAAGCATTGTCTGATCAGTATTGGAGCCATTAAAAACTATACTATTTTTATAAAAACAAAGGAGGCTTGTTCCAGTCTTCTTTAATTCTACATTTAAAACAAACAAAAACAAAATTTAGAGTGTGGTGCTAGAGCTAAAATTAGTCAATTGGTTTATAAAAAAACCAGGTTCAGACGGGTGATTCTCCAGAAAATCCTGGCGGCACTTCGGCTCCATGATTTCATGTGTCCCCTGTTCTTAGTTGTAGTTTGCTTCTGCATCCCAATCCACCTACCTCATCACAATTATCTACATATTGCTTACCAGGGTAAGCTTTTTCCATACAAGGCTCTATCATTCAGTCGGTTGTTTTCTTAAGTGACACTCACTACACTGATAGGAACACATTGAAAATTGTGGGACCTTCATTTATACCCAAAACTTCACAATGTGCTGATCAAATCTGATTCTCTTTCATAGAATATAATAGATGTCGAGTTGTGCTTTCCTTCCTATCCAGACATGGTTTTCTGCTAACTCAGGAAAAGAACAACCTAGTTCCATTTCAGAAGCTACAACACTTTGGAGTGGTTGTAGACATGTTGCTGACCAGAGTCTATCTGACCAAACAAAGGGTAAGATCCATGAAGAACACCTTCAAGCAGATAGGTTGTTCCCAGTTATCTGATCTAGTGTTACTGGCACACCTACAGTGCCTGATCAGCTTCAATTAATAGTTTGGCATTAACACGAGGAGCCTAGAGTAGGTTCCTCTAGCTATTTCAAAAATAGATGGCACAGATAAATCACCTGTTCTGACATATACCAAATAAGTTCAAATCCCTTTGAACGGTGGTTGTTGCTGCCAATTTCGAAGGATTGTCTGATTTGGGCCCTGCTGGAGTTCCAAATAATGATGAATGCCAGCTTAGGGCGATGTTAATCATTTTGTTACTCCCAATAAGCAAAATGAATAAATAAAAAATAAGACCAACAATCTTTATTCCACAATATAAACTGGCCTAAACTAAAATAGTTTTTGTTTTCAGCCACAACTAACAACAGCTCAATTCTGATTCAAACTGACAAGTTAACATTAAAGGTTCGTGTGAACCAAAGGACTGACCCAATCCAGATCACTGATGACAAAACCAACATTTGTAATAACTTGGTTCTATAAATGATTTCAACATCTTTTTGTCACAGTCAGAACAAGTCGTTGATAAAATTGTGGCTTGTTTTGGATGCATTTTAACATGCTACAAGAAGATTGTGATATCTCTGTTGTGATCAGTTGTTGATCACTCCATTTACAGTGCAGCTACTTCCTCTGCACTACCAACAATCACATCCATCTAAGATAAATGTAGAACATGACATGGCCTTCATCTTCCACATTTACATGCCACCACTGTTGAGTTGCCTTGAATCAAAAGAGGCTTCCTTATGCCTCAGTTCACCCACCCATTGGTCGGGGAGCTTTGGTAAGTCCCATGTTATATGATGTTTCCACTTTCATCACTGGAAAAAGGAACATTGGTTCTTACCTGTGGTATGTTCACTTTCAGCGATGTAAGTGGGAATATCTTCCCCACCCAGAACTGAGGAGGCTGTTTCCCTTGGCTTTGCAAGGGTGGTTGTTAGTTATTTTTAGTTTGACTTAATGACAGTTTCTATTGATTATACTTATATTTGCATTGAATGCTCCCTGAGTTTGTTTTCTATCCACGGCTATAATATTGACTGAGGGATGGTGAGGGTTGCTCTCTCTCTGGTGGCGACTCTTTCAAGTCTGTTTTTTCTGTCTATTTTGGAGCAAGAGATGGAATCAACCCCATGTTATAGGATATTCCCACAATAGAGTGCTATGTACAGTAAAGAAGATGGTAATGAACAGGGAGTAAAAGCCATAGAAGGCATAGAGTATGCTAAGAAAATGCTAAATATGTGAAGAACATAGATGTGTAATTTTGTTTTTCAGAAAGTGCACAGAATTCCAATTCTTTCTCTGTCAAAGAGAGATAACTACAGTGAGGGAGGTACAAAATGAACATTCAGGGTTATTTTGGATTGCCAAAATGTATGCTATGTACCCTAGAAACAACGCAAGCATGTTAAATGTATATACATTTACATTTGTGTACATTTATGCACATGTTAAATGTGGATAATGTGTCTATAATATCTCTGTTGGCTTCCAAAACAGTTTACAATTAACTTCTATGCATTATAAGTAAGGATATGTTTTAGGATAGGAGTCTCTTTGCTGTAGTGAGAAGGGGCAGATGGAACTGCAGATGGACTCACGGAATGGCAGCCAATGAAGATGCCAAGCCACAGAAGCAGTGTGACCTGCATGTGACCATGAGACAGCATGGAAATTGTTGGCACCTGTCTTTTGTTTCTGGAGAGAGCTTATTTATATTCGAAGTCTTATATATAACTAGAGAAGAAGCTTTACATCTACTTTATGCATTCTGTACAGAAATTTGAAAAAATCAGAGGATGCTGTTCTTCACACTGAGAAGGAAATTGACGAGAATAAAAAGAACATTCAAGATTTAACAGAACAGCTGAGTACACTGGATGAAAGAGCCGCTGAAGTTATGAATGACAGCAAAAAAGCTGAAGTATGTGTGATACTGGCTTATATTCTTCAGATGGCATGTGACCTAAAATCATCAACACAGTATATAAACACTGAGTATTTGTATTATGTAAAATGTGTAGTATTTTACTGCACATCTCTAGCACTAGCAAAAGTTCTATTTGAGAGAAGATACTAGATATAGTATACTCCATTAAAGCCATATTCTGCTAAACTTGTGTTGAACCTGCAAAGAAAGGACAGTGAGGTTTTACTGGAGGATACGATTTTTACTGTAAGTCCAATAGTGTCAGTAACCATGGTATAAGCCAGTGTCTTGAACCTAAAGATCCGTCAGATAACATCATTAGACAGCTTTAAAAAAGCGGTCAAGACGGATCTCTTCCGGCAGGCCTTTCCAGATTAACCATCCCTTCCCAGGTTCCCTGATTCCCTCATTCCTCCCGTGGCCCCATCTTAGTGATGGTTGAGGATCAACAGAGGGATATCAGGGTTTTTAGTTTTAACTGCTGTTTTTATGCTTGATATTGTGTGCCATTCTGTCTCCCATGCTATTTAACATTTACATGAAACCGCTGGGAGAGATCATCCGGAGACATGGGGCGCGGGGTTATCAATACGCTGATGACACCCAAATCATTTTCTCTATGTCTCCGACTGATGCAGTGACTGGGGATGGCGTCTCTCCTCTCGTGGCCTGTCTAGAGTCAGTAATGGGCTGGATGAGGGAAAACCGACTCAAACTTAATCCAGAGAAAACGGAGGTACTAGTGATAGGTTCCCCTGGTCCAGGAATGGAGGTGGTTCCACCTGTCCTGAATGGGGTCACGCTCCCCGTGAAGGACTCCGTGCGCAGTCTGGGGGTGCTTCTTGACTCGTCCCTTCACCTGACTGCTCAGGTGAATGCGACGGTCAAGAGTACCTGTTATCAGCTTCGGCTGATTCGCCAGCTGCGCCCATACCTGGCCCAGAGGGACCTTGAAACTGTTGTACACGCTCTGGTAACTTCGAGACTGGATTTCTGTAATGTACTCTACATGGGGCAACCCTTATACCAAACTCGGAAGCTGCAAATGGTGCAGAATATGGCAGCGCGGCTGGTCACTGGTGCTCCCAGGACCAGCCACATAACACCTGTGCTTAAAGATCTCCATTGGCTGCCCATCCGCTTCCGAGCTCAATATAAGGCGTTGGTTATTACCTATAAAGCCCTAAATGGCTTGGGCCCAGGATTCCTGAAGGACCGCCTCTCCCCGTACATTCCGCCTCGCACCCTCAGAACATCTGGGCAGCAACTCCTGAAGGTGCCTGGGGCTAGGTTGGCTGTCACTGCCAGAAGATCTTTTTCCACAGCTGCCCCAGCCCTTTGGAATACGCTGCCCACGGAGCTCCGCTCATCTTCCACCCTGGCCCAATTTAGGAAGGGTCTTAAAACCTTCCTATTTAATCAGGCATTCCCCGACTAAATATCCTGTGGGCCTCCCTCCTCTCTCGTGGCCGTGAGGACGGGCTAAGGGGCTTTTTATTGTTTTTATGGATTGTTGTTTTATTATGGTTGTTTTTAATCTTGTATATTGTCTGCACTTCGGTGCATTTTGTTAGCCGCCCTGATCGTTTGGAAGGGCGGGGTACAAATAAAAAATTTTATTTTTTTTATTTTTTTTTTTTAATATGTTATACTGTTTAATACTGTCTTAAGGGGGGAGGGATAAAGTGTTTTTAATTGTCATATTTTATATTTTACTGTTGTTAACCGCCCGGATTGGTTTGCCAGAGGGCGGTATACAAATAAATATTATTATTATTATTATTATTATTATTATTATTATTATTATTATTAAAGATAAAAATTTCAGAGAGTTTGATGCATAATGTTTAACCATATCAGGCTTCATGAATGATGGAAGAAAGACTTACCTGTCACTCATTTAATAGAACTCTGGCAAGGGGGGCTTTCTTATGATTATTTCTTATGATTGATTTTAAAACCACTTTCTTTAAAAATAAAATTTCAACTAGTAATATTTAAAGAATAGTTAATTTTTGTTTAGTCATATAGAAAACCCACCATCAATTTGAGGAATTGTGAACACCAGAAAATCTAACTAATCAAATCTTTGGCCATCTGCACAACTTACAATTTTTGTAATTCATGATTTCCCAGCAGAGAAGGAGCTGAGCATCCAAACTTTGGGTAGCTCCACCCACTTTGACTCCTGATAGGCAGGGGGAGACAACAATAGGCCTGTCGGGACCTTGCAGGTGGGCGATCTACCAGCACCTCCTCCAGTCGGGCTGACCACCTGAACTGCATCCCAGCCATTCCAAATCTCACCCAGACATCAGCTGAGTCCAAAGGTGAATAAGATGAACCATCATGCCCAGATTCTTTTACTATCATGCAGATTATTAGAGACGAGTGGAATAGGCCGGCCACTAATAGACCCAATCACAGTGTTACTCACAAACACTATATCCTCCAGTCAGCTGTCATGGATAAACTCAAGGTCCCTTTGGTACACGCCCCAGTGTCAGCCCTGGTTTCCTCTGTGGTCTTTAGCAGAGACGGAGAGGACACCCTCAGAAATCCTGAGGATAGGAGGGCAGAAGGGGCCCTCAAAAATGCCCCTGAGGCCATGTCCATAGCCATTACAGTGGTGACTACCATCTCCATGGTAACGCGCGCCAACCTCCAACGGTCTCATGATCTCGACCTGCTTCCTAGCGTGGACACTAAGATCAGGCAGACCATCAACAAGATGGCCAAGGCCTTCATGGCAGATGGTACAACAGAGTGCCAGGGCCCAAGCTGCAACCATAGCTGTTAGACAACAGCTTTGGTTAAAAAATTGGAATTTGGACTCCCAAGTCCAAGCAAAACTTGGCCTTCGCTCCCTTCCTTGGGACTAGGCTTTTTGGCAAATCATTAGAACCTGTGCTGGTCGAGGGTAAAGATAAGAAGAAAGCTTTACCCTCTGACAAAAAGAAGGATGATAAGAGACAGTTTAGGAACCGCTCTTCCTTTTGTTTCTCTCCATTTTACTATTCCTCCAATTCCAACTCTTTCTGAGCCAGGGAGCCCAGGTCCAACAAACTTTGTTGGGGAGACTCCAAATTTTCTAAACAAAACCGGTCCTCCTTCTCTGCCAAGGACGGTGGAGGCCCTAAGTCAGCCCCAAAAACCAACAACAATGATGGGGGACAGGCTTCAGGGATTCAGCCATGCTTGGGAAAAATCCACCACAGACAGGTGGGTCTTAGACACGGTTTGCCAGGGCTACAAGATAAGAGTTCCATCATCCGCCTCACGACATGTTTGCACCATCTCCCAAGTCAAGCGATCCTGAAAAACATCACCTCCTACTGGAAGCCATCAAACGTCTGCTGGTCATTCATGCTATCGAACCCGTGCCAAGAGACCAGAGAAGAAAAGGATGCTACTCAACATTCTTCCTAATGCCCAGGAAGAACAGGTCCTGGAGGGCCATTTTAAATCTGAGAGGTGTCAACCGGGTTATCTTCAAGAAAAAGTTCAGGATGGAAATGCTAAAGACCATCCTAGACAGCCTACAACCCGGAGATTTCCTCTCTTCACTGGGTTTACAAGATGCTTATTTGCACATTCTTATCCACTCGTCCTCTTGTTGATTCCTTCACTTCAAGTATGGCAAGTTTCACTTCCAATACAGGGCATTCCCCTTTGGCCTTGCTTCGGCCCCCAGGGTCTTTACCAAGGTTATGGTAGCCCTAGTCGCCCATTTGAGAGCTCTAGGTCTCCACATTTATCCTTACTTGGACGACCTGATCCCAGCTCCCTCCAAACATCAGGGGATTCAAGACACCACCAAGATCCTCAGGGCGTTGGAGGACCATGGCTTCCTAGTCAATCTTCAAAAGCACACCCTCCTCCCAGATCAACAGATCCAACATCTAGGAGCCCTGATAAACATGGTTGGGGATGGTGCCTTCCCCAAGACCAGATTGAATCCATCCAACAGACGGTCCACAAAGCCCTACTCTCTCCACAAGTCAGTTTACAGCTTCTAGCTCAGCTACAGGATCTCATGAATGCAGCCATTGATTGCCTGCTTTGGGCGAGGTTTTGCGCCAGGCCCCTGCAATGGCATCTCCTTCCTCACCAGCGAGCCATCGCTCTCATGAAATCCAAGATGATCCTCTTGACCATCGAGGTTCGCCAATCTCTTTGATGGTGGATGTCCAATGCAATCTCCAAGGGACAACCCATCTGGAAACTGCAAAAGATACAGATTACCACGGACTCCAGTCTCCGCGGTTGGGGGGCCTACTGTGGGCTACACATAGCCCAGGGCTGTTGGAACCTGACAGAACGGTCTCACAGCATCAATTGGCTAGAGCTACGAGCGATTTGTCTGGCACTTCTGGCCTTTAAGAGCCTGACTCTTCACAAAGCAGTTCTGATGAGGACAAACAACATTATAGCCAAGGCACATGTCAACTGCCAGGGGTGAACCAGATCCCAATCCCTGATGGACGAGGCCCAGTCATTCCTGTCCTGGGTCGAGACCAACCTGTTATCTCTAGAAGCCGAACATCTTCAAGGAAAACTAAACTCGAAAACCGATTGGCTAAGCCAAACTGACATAGACCAGGGAGAATGGAGCCTTCATCTGGACAGAAGAGTGGCAGAACAATGTCTTGGGAAGTATGAAACACCGAGTTAACCTTAGGAATGAAAGTTGGATCCTGTTGTAGCAGAACCGAAACATTTACCTTGTTTCATACTTCCCAAGACATTGTTCTGCCATCCTTCTGTCCACAACCTTCCAAAGACTTAGAGAAAATCTGGCATACCTTGGACGTTCACAGGGCCATCAAGATTTACCTCAAGAGGACAGCGGCCTTCAGAAAGTCTGAGGCCCTCTTCATGTCCTTCTGGCCTAACTCCAAAGGCAAAAAGGTGTCAATCTCCACACTTGCAAGATGGATTAAAGAATGTATTGTCATCTGTTATAAGACTCTCAACCTGATTCCGCCAGAGGGCATCACCTAGGAGCACGGCCACACCAGCAGCTCTGTCCACCAATGCTCCTCTGGCCGAAATATGCAAAGCAGCCACTTGGAAGACACCTTCCATGTTTGTCAGGCATTCTAAGCTTGACCTTTTTCAGTCAGCTGAGGCGGCCTTTGGTCATAGGGTGTTACAACATATTGTGTCTGATTTGCCCTCTGCGCCAGCTGGCCCTCCCTAAATTTGGTGTGCTGTTTTATATCCCAAAGTTAGGATGCTCGGCTCCTTCCCTGCTGGGAAATGGAACGTTGGACTTACCTGATATACATCCCTTTCCAGCAGAGAAGGTCCGAGCATCTCCCCCCCCCCCCCCCCCCATTTTGCCTACTGGTGCAGGTGGGCGATCTTCCTCTCTTAGTTTTTGAGGTTTTTGATTAGCCAAGCTGTCATGGGTCACCGCCCTATAGATACCTGGCGGACTCATTGTGACGTTTTCTTGGCTAGTCATCGACTGAGGTTCCTTGGCCTATTGTTTTCTCTCCCTGCCTATCAGGAGCCAAAGTGGGCGGAGCTACCCAAAGTTAGGATGCTCCGACCTTCTCTGCTGGAAAGGGACGTATATCTAGTATGTCCAACATTCCATTTTAAATAATAAATAAAATAGATTTGTTTACTTTAAAATGGCTTTACTCACCTTTTCTCAGAGGTGAAAAATAGACCAAAACATAGTACTGTATTAATATTACAGTGCACCTTCCCTTCATGCTGGGATCCATTCCGGATCCCTCTGCGTAAGGAGAAATCAGCTTCAGGGAGCTCAATTATTCGCACGTTCGTAGCTGTGCGCGCGCACACCCTCCTAGCTTTTCCGTCACTCACAGAGAAAACGCCTGAAAAGGAGGAGTGCGCACGCACACAGCTAGGGACTCGCAAATAATTGAATCAGTGAATCCCAAAACCACGAATCCGGAGGGACGACTGTATATGCCATTTAGTTTAAATGCAGTCACTTTCTGTTGGATTAATATTAACACTTAATTTCTGATGTGTTTAGGAGACCTTACCAGAGATCCAAGAGGAACACCGCTCTGTGCTTCAAAAGATGAAATCTATCCAAGAAGAAGAGCATTTGCTTCAAAAGGAAGCTCTTAGTATTAGGCTTAAAATTGAGCAGCTAGATAGTCATGTTGCTGAGCATCAATCAAAGATTAAGTATTGGCAAAAAGAGGTAATAAACATATATACAGTACCAGTTTTTGAAAAAATAATTAAAATTGTTTAGATCACTGTTTAACCAATTCCTTTCATATACAGGAGTAAAAATAGTGCATATGATCAGACATCAGTGCACCAAGGTCCTTTTGCCCAAGAAGGCTGCTTTAGAAAGCATACTGACTTGTAAACTGTTATCTTATGGCTCACCAAATGTTATTTGACATCCTGCATCCAATGGGGTGAAGAGATTTGATATCTAACATCATATGAAGAATTGTCCACCCCTGGTGTAGCACCATTATGTTATCTAGCATTATGTTATCCAGCAGCCTCGTGTTTGTGTGTTTTTAAGAGATGCACAGTTTTGCTACATCGCATAGAAATTATGATCAGTCTGCTATCATGTCATACTGTCAGGCCTACTGTGAGGCTGACAGTATGTTTTTCTCTATACTGTAAAGAAAATCCCACACCCTTATAAAACAGTCATGATAAACAGCTTCTCTTAATCCGAGAACTGGTTGGCTATGGAAGCAGACATAAAACGTGCAATCTAGCTATGACATCATGTAGAATCATTTCTGCTGCTAAAAGCTGCAGGGGGGAAGAATAAGTTAGATGGAGAGGAATTAATAATCTCACATGAAGTAGAAGGTGGGGGCATAGGTTTGCATTGCTCAGTTACTTCAGAAGAAAGATTGCCCCACACTCATGATTTCTAATCCTGTGGGTTACTTTGGCCTGCAGACTTCCCTAGTCTGCTTTTCTTCATACACTTGTTATATGTTCTTGCAATCTGGAATCATTGCTTCACTGATTAAAAATCCATTTTATCTTGTCACAAAATCCAGATGATTGTTCATCATGGGTTTTTTGTTTGTTCATTTTGAGATCAGATAGAGGTGTAATCTTCAAGTTCTGTGAATCACACAAATGGATTTTGCGCCTATGTAGCACCTATTCCAGAATATTCTAGAGTTTAGCTTTTTTTTGTGGGCAGGAACACTGCCCTACTCCCTTAGCACACATGTCTGGGGCACTACAATTCTGTCTTTAGTTCCTATTCATCCACTGCATGAGCAGCCTCAAATGGAATGTTTTCTTCAGACTTTAGCTGAGTGTTGTTTGCATCTTTTTTACATCTCTTCACTTTGTTATTATTCAGTCTTCATACTTAAAACAAATGTTTTGATTCTGTACTCAGTTCTCTTGTGAATCGCATTTATCACACTTTTCAAATTGCTTCTTGTGTGGAGCAAGCATTCCATTTGGATGTTCACTCCTAGTGCCTTTTCTGTTTTGGCAATGAATGCAAAAACCAAGCTTATGCTATTTCTAAGGTTTTACTGACACCCCCCCCCACGGTGCGCCCCATTGTTTTTATTAGGGCTTGCCTTCCACGTGAGCTCAAGTCTGTGGAAGGCAAGCCCGTGGAAGGGGTGGGCCAACTGTACTGAAGAGCTAATCTACATCTTTTCATATGAAAAGGAATTTCTAAACAAATGTGTTCTGCTTACTCAAAATTAGAGTAGAAAACTACCACCATTAAATCATGGTGACATTAACTTACTAAATTGTGTTTTAGATATCAAAAATATCATTACATCCCATGGAAGACAAACAAGTGGAAGAGCTTCCTGTGCTCAGTCAAGATGAACTTGAAGCTATTAAAGATCCAAATATTATAACCAATCAGATAGCTCTTTTAGAAGCTCAGTGTCATGAAATGAAACCAAATTTGGGTGCAATTGCTGAATATAATAAAAAGGTATGCATTTTTCCCAATATTATCCTATAGTTTATCTAACCAATTAGAAACCTGTGGCAAGTTTGAGGTCTCAAATTATGACTGAGACTTTCATTTGAGATTAGCAAAGGCCCTCCTTAAAAAAAGATGTGGGTGAATCATGTGAAGCATATGCTTTTCAGTTAAATGTTGAATGTTAGTAGACATCCCAAGTTTTACCACTTCATGTTGGGGACATAACATTTGAACTCACCCTGGAAAAGCAATCCTTTGAAATCAGAGTTCAAGTAGAAACCAGCTGTCATTGATCAAAATATGTTTAAGTTTCATAGAAAATATGAAAGTTTATATACACATTGTTTCCAGAAAAAGAGTTGCTATACAGCTTACATAGCCAGGCACCATTATCAGTTTACTGAAATGTTTGAACATGCAGCTATTGCCTAGTAGAAAGCATATGTGTTTTAATGTAATAAATAATGGATGTTACCAGTAATGAAACTATAGCTTGTTTTTAAAGTCCAACTATGTTAAATGTAAAGTGACAGTTGAAGTTTGATGCTTTCTTCATGATGATTTTTATTTTATTTTTAGGAAGAGCTGTATTTAAAACGTGTGGCAGAATTGGATGAAATTACCAATGAGAGAGACAAATTCAGAGAAGCTTATGAAGAGCTTAGGAAAAATAGACTTAATGAGTTTATGGCAGGATTTAATGTAATAACAAATAAACTAAAAGAAAACTATCAAATGCTTACATTAGGAGGAGATGCAGAACTAGAGCTTGTAGATAGCCTGGATCCTTTCTCTGAAGGAATCATGTTCAGGTTTGTATGGCCTATGATTTTCTTAAGTAAAATCTAACCATTTTGAAAGCATGAAGCTAATGTTACAACCTGTATATTGAGTACATATCAAATATGCCTGTTTTTGCATAGTACAATATACACAAACCTATATTGAAAGATTTCACGATGGCATACAATAAAATCAGTTTAACCAGTTTAAAATCAAAACACTCTAAAAAAACACTATATAACACATTAAAGCATATTTTAAACCATGCACATGTTACTAAGATAATAAAATTGTTGTCCCTGCCCAAGGCTTGAATAAAAAGCCATAGGCCTGTTACAGACTGCCAAAATAAAGCTGCTTCGGGTCTCTTTGGAGGCATGCTATTTAAATGATGCATGGGTCCTAAGAGTCCGGAGGTCGCGCCAAAGCCACACTCCATTCCTAAGCACTGGAGGGCAGCTTTGGTGCAGCTTCTGGATTCTTAGGATGCATGCATCATGTAAATGAAGCAGCTTTATTTTGGCAGTCTGTAGCAGGCCATAGTTTAACATAGCACTGATATGAAGTCAACATCAGTATCAGTCAAGACTCTAAGGATGCCACAACAGAGCTGCCTTTCCCCACATCCTTACATTGTTCCTGCTGGTAGGAAACACGGAGATTCCCTCATTCCTTTGGAAGGCATAGATAAGGAGAGGCGCTCCTTCAAGTATGGAGGTCCCAAGTATTCAGATCTTTATGTTATTGCTAGCACTTTGATATTAGACTAGGAACGCATTGGCAGCCGAAACGGTTTCTTTCAGAGTGGTGCTATGTAATTTCTGTACAATATTGTAGTTATTAGTCTAGCTGCTCCATTTTGCATTAGCCTCAGTTTCTGGGTGTCCTTCGGGGACAACGTTACATGGAGTGCATTGCAGTTGTCTAACTGGAAAAGTGATCACCACAGGAGATATTATGGCAAAGTTAACCCTGTGAATAAAAGGTCATAGCTAGTAGAGTAGTCAAGGTGGGCCCTGGGTACCCTGAGCCATGAAGTCCAACTGAGCTTCTAGTGACAGAGATGGATTTGTAAAAATGCAAGCTATACATCTTGTTTGTTCAGCAGAGTGCAACCCCATCCAAGGCTGGTTGTCAACCCAGCTTCCAGTTCTGAGAGTCACAAGCCCATAGAGTCTCTGTACTAATCATGATTCAGGGCCCGAATAGACAGGCCAAAATAAGGCTGCTTTAGGTCACTTTGGAGGTATATTGTTTAAATGATGCATGCATCCTAATAGGCCGGAAGCTGCATCAAAGCCATACTCCAGTCCAAAGGACTGGAGAGCAACTTTGGTGCAGCTTCTGGCCTCTTAAGATGCATGCGTCATTTAAACAGCATACTTCCAAAGTGACCCGAAGCCTGTCTATTTGGGTCTATTTTGGCGTGTCTATTTGGGTCACCTCCAAAGTGACCCAAGGCAGCTTTATTTTGGTCTGTCTGTTCGGGCCCTCAGTTTCAATTTATTCACCTCTCATTGTGATCCTTACAGAAAACAGGCATTAATCCTACACCTGCACTGCCCAAGCTGGCACCATTGAAGAGAGGAGAGTGTCAGCAGCAGCCTATTAGCAGCTAATCCTAAAACTCTTAATGACTTTCTCCTAGAGGCTTCATACAGATGTAGGTATTTGGTGTGAGGGATAAAATGGAACCCTGAAGCACTCCCAATGTAATAGTCATAGGGCTGAAAGCCACTCTCTAGAATCACTGTAAATGGGAATAGAACCGCCATAAGACTGTGCCAGTGTGATACAATAAATATGTATTGCAGAATTACTGGGATGATTTATGTAACATGATTCTAACATTTGTCAAGTCTGGCGACACTCAAATGAAACTTTTTTAAAAATAAAGTAAACTTAATGGTACATTCATCCTTTCAGTGTTAGGCCACCAAAGAAAAGCTGGAAGAAGATATTCAACTTGTCAGGTGGAGAGAAGACACTTAGCTCACTGGCTTTGGTTTTTGCTCTACATCATTATAAGCCAACTCCCCTTTATTTCATGGATGAAATTGATGCAGCTCTTGATTTTAAAAATGTATCCATTGTCGCATTTTATATATATGTAAGTATTGTACAAGTCACCAAAAATCTGCATCTATTTGTTAATATCAAACTATCTAGTTATGTGTTAAAGAATTATTTTTTTAGAATTCATTTTAAAGGATTTGTTGGGTTGATAGCAGTCACCCTTTTGGGGAAGTGTCCATGTGCCAGTACTGTTCTGTGTACTTCAGTATCATGCAGTTCTGTTCCTTAGCAAGGTTTGCCTCCTGCTATACCTTGCTAAGCTGGAGAATACCAACTATGTGTACTTTTTATGCCAGAGGCATATATTAGTGTGTTGCATTAGCTTATAATGAAGTCAGATTAGTTTGGCATTTAGTGGCATTTACTGGAGCTGTGGCATTGTAGCTATTTCTCTTCATGTAATGCCCAAAACCTACCTCTTAACCCAGACAGTGCCCCATTCAAAGGATTTCCAAGGCACTGCACATTGGGAAGTTAAGGAATGATGACTGCAGTATTCTCTGTCACAGCGTGCATTGAAATCAATAGCTGCACCTTGGAGTCCTGCCACAACTGCTTCTCTCAGTAAACCCCATGATCCAGGAGTAGTGCAGTCGTTGCCAGTGCCACAATCTGCAGTGCCTGGGAAACCTTTGGGTGGGGTGCTGCATGGCTTAAGGCATAGATTTTTAGGGTCATGTTCGGTCATTTACAGTTGGCCCTCCTTATGCACAGATACAACCATCCATAGCTTTACATACACATACATACACATTCCAATAAGCCATCTTATATAAGGGATACCATTTTACTGGGTCATTCTATTTAATGGCACTTGAGCATCCATGGATTTTGGTATCCATGTGGGATCCTGGAACCAAACCCCAGTGGATACCAAGTACAACCATAAATATAAATAAATAAAGTGAGTAGATTGGCTTATGATCTTGTAAATACTGAATAGGCTGCCATCCAGTATCGTGCTAGTGTTGACATCTTCAGCTCATTTCTTTGAAACCTGGTCTGGCATCAAACATTTGCTCTAGAGCAGTGTTTCTCAAACAACTGATGGTGTTGTTTTTTCTAATATGCCAAGGACTGCTACCATATTTGTGCTCATTGGCTGCAACTGTCTTGTTTCTGGAACCTATCTGAGGACCAGCAACAAATGGTTTATGGCAGTGATCCAGGGACCACAACTCTCAGTTGCATTGCTTTTGGGGGCTGTAATAGGACAAAAGATTGCCCTTTCACTCTTGTGCTCATGGAAATAAATTCTTCAAATGCAGTGGCTGAATTGGTAACTGACCAATGTGCAATTTATGATTGTACAAGATATTAACAATAATAATTTTAGCAATAAACATGTTGATCCATTGTTGTAGTAACTGCTGTGAAAATAAGCTTGCTAAAGAAATCATTGCAAGTCATGTTTCCCATATATTTAATGCCTGGAAATACTTTATTGGCTTTTAATTGCAGTCAACAGGAGACTAGTTTACATGAAGACTGTGTCCCAGGTATTAAATATTCACCAGCTTTATTTTGGCTTTATGTTCTAGGCACGGGTGTTTTCATTTCTGGGTTAGAGTATACAGGAAATCTTTTCCTTCCTTCCCTGTAGGAATCTTAGGTGCGTTACAGACTGCCCGTTTGGGGCAGCCTGTAAGCGGCCCTTTCCCCGCTGTATCGGGGCCTCAGCTGCTACAACGGCAGCCTCCGAGGCCCCGATCCGCCGCTTTCCAGGCCGCGGGGAAGCTGCAAAAGGCCGCTTCCCCGCGGTCTGGAAAGGTGGCGGGGAGGAGGAGAAAGGGGCTGCTTGGCCCTTTTCTCCTCTGCGTCGCTGGTGCAGCCATGTAAAGGCTGCACCCAGCAACACAAAGCTGGAAGGAGCTCTGAAGCGGAGCTCCTTCCGGGGTTGCAGAAAGGGCGCTCTAGGCGCCCTCGCGTGGCCCCACTACGTCACAACTGCACCACCCCGTTTAGAGGCGGCGCGGTGGTGACGTCATGGTGGCCCCCATGTAGAACGGGTGCCGCCATTTTGTACATGCTGAGCACGTACTAGGGTTGGGGGCGTCCGGAAGGGACGCCCCTTTCTAACCCTAGTACGTGCTGAGCATGTACTTTTAGGCGCATCTGTAACGCACCTTAGTTCTGCCCATCTCTAAACTAGTGAAAAGGAAGCATGAGACCTAATGCTTACTGGCACATTTGCTAGTAATTAACAAAGATTCAGAAACAATAACCAATTTGGATAATTGTTACACTACGTTTTTGCTTAAAACTTTCAAAATGTACTATCACAAATACTAATTCTGATTATATTTTAATTTCCAGGAGCAAACCAAAAACGCACAATTCATTATCATTTCGCTGCGAAACAACATGTTTGAAATTGCAGATAGATTAATTGGTATTTACAAGACATACAATACAACAAAAAGTGTTGCAACAAATCCCAAAGTGATTGCATCAAAAGGACTCACAGAAGTTGATTCTATAGGGTGCTCCTGAATGTGGAACTTGCTTTCATTTTAACAAGCGGTTTCTAGTGAACACTTCCCAATATTTAACATAATTAATATCCATTTATTGTAAGTAATTTTAAATTTAGTATTATTCTGAGCATGTTTTTCTCTAAGAACATTTAAGGTCTTCAGCTCTGAAATTACTGTTTACCCATCAGAACTGATTTTCAGTAGATTAGCATACTTTTTTGATACTAAGGATGATAGATTTTTTAAAAAACAAAAACCAAACATTTTATACTGATTTTATTTGTGTGTTCAAATAAAATTATAATGAATAAGTTGGTGTATAGTTTCTTTGAAAAACTGCAGGAGTTTTTCTTGTAGATAAGTGAATTTCTAGGAAAAATTGATGCACCTGAACAGTGGGAGAGAGTCTTGTTTCAATACACGGAAGTTGTACATAAAATCTGTAATACCGGCATACAGCTGCAGAATAAACTCCAGTCTTTAATAGTGGTAAGGTTGGTATGCTGCACCTGGGACTTCCTCTGTTCTCCAGTGGTTCTGGAATGGGGCAGCCTTTTCAGAGGGCTTCCAGCAGTTACAACACTAGGATTATATAATCTTTGCTTCAATTCTGGTAGCTCAGTGGTAGGGCACATATGCTAGGTTTGATTCCTGTGATTTTTAGGAGCTGGAAAAGACTCCTATTTGAAACCTGGGAAACCTATTGCCAATTGTTATAGACACAATATTAATGGTTTGATTGTGTATAAGGCAGATTCCCATGTTCCAGCAAGTGTCAGGTTTCTGATGTGGCTTGTATTAGTTTGCATCAATGTTTATATTTCAGCAACTTATTTCTTGTGGGGAGGATTCATTGTTTTAACTGGGGACCATGAATAATTTCTGACCATCTCAGTAAGCAAAACCATATTTACAGGTTGTGCCCTGACCCCACAAAAGTATCCATCAAAAGCCTTCCTCTCTCTGTACAGCTTCCATACTTGGATTTGCCTTCAAAAGAGAGAGAAAAAACAGCAGCTGCCAAAGAAACAAGACTAGTGGGTGGTAATATGTTGATAACCTTTCTTTACCATCATGTTTTCAAGCTAGGGATGAGGGTAAAGTATTTGCCCAGACACTGTGACTTATCCTTAGCATTATTTGAATATGCTATTGTATTCTGCTTTGCCTCACAAGCCAGCAATGTGAAGGAGAGGTAATATGACTATTCTCAATTGTAGGGTTTCTGCCATTTGGGAGGGACACTTCACCCATGATTCTTTGGCTCACGACTCTTCAGCTATGAAATAGCATCTAGTACTAATTAGCACACGGTTGCCAAAAAGCAAGATAATACTGAAGAGGTTTGATGGACTCTCCAGTTTTCCTGCCTTTTTATATCCTCAATCCTTACTAACAACATGATTAGTTTAACCTGATTTTTCCTTACTGACCTAGAGCTATGGCAGGCAGATTGAGGAAGAGTGGCTGGTCTTGGTCTTGCCTGAGCAAGCAGCTTCTTTCTATTATAAGATGCACTACTGGAATATAGAGGGACCAAGGTCTGTCAAGCATTAGGAAGTGGAAACAGTACTTTCGGGGGACAGAGAGCTAACATTTGGAGGACATGCCATTTTCTTGCAGCATAGGAGACAAATGTTTTTTGCAGTCACGCATAGGCCTGCCACCGAGCACTTGTATTCCTACATAAAGAGGAAATGCCTTGCTTCCTTATCGCTTTGTGGCATCTCTCCAGCGCTTGGACAGATTACCCAGGTTTTGGAGTTCCTTATATCCTTGCCAAACAAGGGACTTTCTCACTCATCAATCAGATGCTATTTGTCAGCAGTTTTGTGGAATCAGGAAAACACTGGGAAATTTCCTGTTTTTTACATTCCTTGGGTTAAGAAATTCTTAAGAGGATACAAAAAACTCCATCCCCCCAGAGCTGTCCTAATTTTGACTAGTCTGGAACTGGTTCTTCCCAGTTGTCAAGGAAGCTCTTTGAACCAATGGTCTTATGTGACTTCAGACTGTTTACTTGGACGATAGCCATTTTTGTAGCCATAACTTCAGCCAGGATAGCAGGGGAACTATGTGCCTTCAAAGTTGGCCCTCCCTTTATCTCTGCTTCCACAAGGACAAGGTGGTCCTCTGGTCCAATATATCTTTCCTGCTTAAGGTGGTTTCTGCCTTCCCCCTCAACCAGGACATTGAGCTACCTGCCCCAATGGAAAACCCTGATTCTGAATTGAAACGCTCCTTCCCTTCCCTAGATGTGTATCAGAATTTTATGTGGATTGTACACCCTTATTCCAGAAGTCAAAGACTTTCTTTGCTACTCACCCAACATGAAAGGCCTACCGACTTCTATACAGTACTTCTCCAAGTGGATTGCCACCACTATCAATTAGCCTATTCTTTCTCTGGGAGGAAGCTTCCTCTTCAGGTATGCAATCATCCCTCCAGAGGTCTGGCTGGGCCAGCCATTTTTACTAGAGGGTGTTCCACTGCATATCATGTGCATGGTGGCCACCTGGTCCTAGCCTTCCACCTTCAGAACACATTGCAGACTAGATGGAAGATCCTGGGAGACTGCTGCATTTGAGAGTGCTCTGCCTTTTTTCCTACATCATGACACCCCTCTCCTGTGAGTATTTTGGCAGTCACTTATTTGTCTGAGTCAGAACAAAGAACAGGTTGCTTACCTATAACTGTGGCTCTTTGAGTGGCCATCTGTGAACTCACAACCCCCCTCATCCTCCCCTTTGTTTCCTGTCCTTTGCTGCTTTGACATCCAGGGAACCAGGGGTTTAAGAAGGAATCATGCTGGTCACATACACCAACAAAGGGAAAATAGCAATTTCCTGGTGCTAGAAAGTTCTGAATAACATACTTCACAAGTGCAGATAACCCATTTCTGTGAGTTCACAGATGACCAGTAGAAGTAACTAGTTATATGTAAAAGCAGTCTGTTCATCTCTACTTTTCTAACATGCTGATGAGGAAAGATTATCTCCTTTCCCCTCTGCTATTTTTTTTTTGCTGATCAAGCATATCCAGTTATGGGTTGTGGAGGCAGCAGCTGTTCACCTTGTCTATTATAGCTAGGCATAGACAGCTACACTAGGATCACCCACAGCAGCACCTTTTCTCAGAATATGAATGCATTATTTATTGCACACACACTGCTGCAACCCAACACTGAAAGTCTTTATCCCAGTACTAGTAACATCAAAAATCCACCAATGATAACTTTATTGCACTAATGCACAATATACATGTTGCAAGCTTTTGAAGCTCCACTAGCTTCTTCATCATGCAAGGTGTTAAAAACCTTACAGGAGAAAAAATTGCTGTTTTCATTCTCAGTTCAAATGGCATGGAGTGGCATTTCTTGCAGGCTGCCACCTCCTCCTTCTGGCCATGTGGCAACTGGGAGATTCTCAAAGTCCAGGACATTTTAACAGGTTACACCTGGATGTCACCCAGTGCCAATGCTGCTAAAAATGGGCTGCAACAAAGGACAATACCAAGGATGAGTGAGTGGGTGTAAAAAGACTTTCCAAAAGGAACCAGAGGCTTTGTTATCAGAAGCATGCTTGTATTCCAGCACTACATCAAGTTGAAATAACAAGTCCCAATGTAAACTTTAGCAGTTGTCACTCTAGATATTGAAGTACAACTCCCAACAGCTCACTACATCAAGGGCTGATGGGTAGTCAGCACATTTCACAAGTTGCCCAATCCTGCTTTATACAGCGCTCTCCCATGACAAACTACTATTTTTGTTGTTGCTGCTTTTATTTGAAATATATTTAAAAGTTGTTGTACAAATAATTGTAAATTGTTCATGGAAATAAAAATAGTACATAGAAAGGTACAAATTCCGTATTCCTGAAACCTGGAAAAATAGCTTCTTTAGAAGTAATACATTTGAAAAGCATGAAGATGAGTACACTAGACAAATAAAGGCTAAGACTCTGGAATGTGGATGACAGACTTGTCACAAAAGCACTGGCATAGAGAATAATAATAAAAATGAGTGCATCGAAATCCCACAGAACCTGCTTGCTCCTCTTGGCAATCATTTAATAGTGTTTCCTCACATACAACTACAAAAAATGATCTGTGGTAAGATTTGAAAAGAATCAAGTGCCTCCTACATTGAAATCTGTCATCAGGCTGGTGTTAACAAAGCTTATTAAACCAACTAAAATCTTGAGCAAAGATTACAGCTATATTAATTCACTGTCAGATCTGTACTTTTCATGCAGAACTTGCTAACTAACTATTCTTCCTATTTCTGTGTGCTAACAGGTGTACACCTACTTAGCTAACTTAACACACCTTGGCAACCACCTGGAAGATTTTCACTCATACATATGGATACATTAGAAGGGAAAATGAGGTGCAGTTAGTGAGCTGCATGTACAACATCAGGACACACCTCTAATCTATCTGTAAGGCAAAGTATTCAAGTGGTATTGTTAAAAGTGACTGAGTTAAATCTTTGCTGAGCAATAAAACATGAAGCCCCAGGAGATTTGCACTAAATTGTGCAATTCACAAAAATACCTTGTCTAAATTACCTGGTCTACATCTTTAATTTAATAAATAGTGCAAGCATTTATATTAGTATCTACAGTGAACATTTAAAAAGCCCACAAAACAGACTGGTCCACTCAAATCTTACACCAGCAAAATAAATATTCTGATTTAAAGGCCAAAGCATAAACATTTTGTATATGAACTTGTCATCATTACCAAAATACATAAAGATACAAATGAATGATGGTGTGATAAGAGTCATGAAGTCAAAGACCCCATGCACCTTCTAAATATTTCAGTCAGCATTCCCTGATGAACGTTTTTCATAATAAGTAAGAGTTAAAAGCTTTGTTCTGGAAAAATGAACCTTTGATGTCCAACATTAAACACCAATAGGAAGAAGAACTTTCTTAAAAGGTTATAGGAAGCTTAGGTCTGTCTACATAAAAATATTTTACTAATTTCAACTTTTTTAAATGAAATACACAGCAAGAAATTGTGCTTATAAAAATATCATGAAATAATTTAGAAAGGACAAAAGAAGGCAGCACAAGATGTAACAACAACAGATTTCAAGTGAAGCCACAATCTGGCCTGACTCCCCATCTGCCTACAAAACCCCCTTAATTCGAATGGTAGGCAAATGGCACCTTTAGATATTGTCAGATTACAATTCATTAAGCCCTAACCATCTTAACCTATGATGAATGATGTGAGTTACTTTCTAAGAATAATCTGCAGGGCTACAGTTTGCCTCTCCTTGATCTTAGCTGTTTATAGTCATATTTGCTGGAGGTAGCCTGTGCACACATTCTGGACTAAAAATTCAAAGGAACTATTTTCATTTTTTTTTAACCAAGATTGATCTTGACACTAAACATTTGATCATATATATGTTTCCAATGCTAAGGTAATTTAGTAAAACTGACTAACAGGGCTCTCTATGAAAATGTCAGTTTGAGCCAGTTGTCAATAGACTCCATATTAAGATCAGCATCAGGCTAATCCATTAAAAATTCCAGTAACCCAAAACACAGTAAAAGTTGATACTTGAAATATTCACATGGAAGAGGAAGTGCTACACAGATAGTCAAGAAAAAGATTAGAGGTATGACACAAAGCTTCTATCGCTACCTGCAACCTCTTACTTGTGTCTTGATAAACTGTTTGAAAGGCACCTAGAACATATGGAGAGGCTACTTTATTTATAAATGATAATAAATGTTGTCCAAAGAAGGTAATAGCCACTAGCAAAGAAATCAGTATAACTCCCAAAGGTAGTAAGGGCCACAACCATTCTTTAGATGGTCTTTTCTCTTTTGCATGGCTGAATGCTTTTCCTTTTGAAATCAGCTTTATTTTGGGAATGAGAATTTTGTTGATCTCACATCTTTTGGTGCACACAGCTTTCAACACTTCTTCCATTCGAGGATAGATTTCAACATGGTTAATATCTGGTAAAGGTTTTTTCTTCAGTGCTTTAACTCGCTTACGCATATCCTCAACCTTGTCTAGAAAATGAAGGGGTGACGACTCTTCGTTCTGAATAACTGTATTCAGTGACATAAGCTCAAGTTGTTCTTCTCGTATTGCTTTCATCTTGTCAATGAGAGGTTCATATTCTGCCATTATCTGCATGTTCACTTCATCCAAAGCTGCAAGCAAAGCTTGTTTTGTATGATCAAGTGAATCATCAAGTCTCTTAAAATACTGCAACACAGTTTTTTTATCCTGTTGCACAATGCTCTCACACTGAGCTTTCTGTTCCTCCAGGTTTTCCATTAGCGAACATACTTCACTCCAGTGTTTATCAGTCAGTTCTTCAAGTAGTTTGCCAGGTGTTTCTTTTTCCTTCATGTAGGCACTTTGAAGATCATCAATAGGATGGCCATGATGTTTTCCTATTGTAAGACAGTGGCCACACACTAACTTTCTGTCTAGAAGACAGTAAACATTTAATGGCTGTCTATAATGCTCACTACAAGTAGCCATAGCCGTATGGTCCTCTTGCTGATACTTTTCAATTATAGCTTTTAATGCAAAGTTTACAGGCAAAGAGTCTGTACCAGATGGAGGAATTTCAACAATACTTCTACAGTTGGGACACTTCAGTGGAAGCCTTAAGGGTCTCCATACGGAAAAATTGCTGGACATGTGAAGAACACTATCCAAACAATTTCGACAAAATGTATGAGAACATGGCAGAATGCGGGGGTCATCAAATATATTATAACAAATGGAACATCTTAGTTCCTCTTCAAAGTGATGTACTTCCTAAATATAAAGAAACATAATTAAAATATTAATAAATTTTGCTGCCTTGGAAGGGAAAGCACAGAGCATGTGGCAAGTGATTACAGGAGGAGGAAACATCAAAAAAGGAAAATGCGATAGAGAACTTTAAAATAGTTGAAAACTATTGAAATATAATATTATCTTTCAAAGATATGTACAGTGAAGGCTATTAAGAGCAAATACTACCTTATTTTCCACCAAGTCCTAGTACAAGTAATTCTGATAATGTTCCATGGGGTTTATTCCTCAGCAAGTGTGCATAAAATAGCAGTTTATGCATACTTCGAGCTCTATTGTCTTATGTGTCAAATATATTGATCCGTTTCCCAACTTTAACAAATGCAGACTAAAACAGATCAAAATATGTCTGTAAACTTGGAAGGGAAGGTAGTAACAACAGTATTTCCCATGGCAAAATTTTAGTACCATGTGCATAATGTGCATATAGAAATCTTGGACAAAGAATAATGTAACATTCAGATTTTTTTATATTCCAGTTGGCTGAATCCATTTTCATGGATCCAACCATTCATGGCTTGAAAATGTTAAAATTAAACTCCCTTGATTTTGCCATTTTATATAAGGGACACCATTTTACTACACCACTGTATGCAAGGTGACTTGAGTACCCACAGATTCTGGTATCCATGGCGGGGGAGTCCTAGAACAAAACCCATCGGATACCAGCGGCTCGCTCTATTACGAAGTGTCAGATAATTAGATTGCTAACTATTTCAGTTCAACCAAATTAATTTCAGAAATTACAGAAACCAAACCCTTTAAGAACATTTTGAATGTTTCATTTTGTACATTCTTCAAAAGGCTCTACTTTTATTCCTGCAAAATCTACATTTCTGAAACAGGTTTTCAAACTAACTTGGTCTAACACTATGCTGTCCCTTGTTACTGTATGGACAAGCATTAAATAAGCATTGACGCTTGACAAATATTTTTACTTTGACATGTTCAATGATTAAATATTGTGCCTTCAAACCAAAGTATTTTGTTAACATTTCAGCACTTTTTAAACTTCAGAACCATTTCTAGATCACTTTTCTGCAAAAGAACTCAAAATTATTTGAAACTTAAAACAATGACTTGTTATTCATAGTATATTGCTTACAACAGCCAACACTTAAGAGCAATGGCAGCGGAATTACCCCCTCAATAACCCATTGCTCATCTCCAGGTTCCCAAAAACCTGCTCCAAAGGATTTGTTAGCCCTCCAGAGGAGTTTGGGGTTTTTTTTAGGTCACATGGGATATTGCAGTTTATCATAAACAACTGTGTGTGTTTTTGTGGGGTTTTCAGGCTATGTGGCCATGTTCTAGAAGAGTTTATTATTCCCGATGTTTCACCAGCATCTCTGGCTGGCATCTTCAGAGAATGCTGTCCTGGAAGAGAGGATGCTTCCAGGACAACATGGCCACATAGCCTGAACACCCCACAAAAAGCTATGGATGCCAGCCATGAAAGCCTTCGACTTCATATTATGTGGTTTGTTAAAGTCTGGATTTTTGTGAAGTGGGAAGAAGCCGCACTTTGTTGAACAGCCACAAGCCACAATCTGATACCATGGTTTGTTGTTGCTTTATGATCTCTTGTTCATTTAAATCATGGCTTGTCATACAATCTTAGCTTATAAACATAGTTTGTTTCCCAAACTGCATACCCTGAAGCAGGGGCTGATAAAAGAGGTAGGGCAGAAACAAAACCAGAAATTAGGAAGACATGTCATTGTTGGTTTGTCTGCTGCACCGTCTGTGGCTTAAGCAATGGGCCATATTTAAGTGCAAACCATTTTACAGTGACATATGAATATAACCAGTAACTTGAGCTTCCAGGTCTCATGGTGACACAAATAGAGCAAAATGCATTTAAATTATAAATAAAGCAGAAACAGTAAATAAAAATTAAACTTTAACGTTTTCATCCAAAGGCTTTAGATACTACATTATAACAAATAGGAAGGTGTTTATAATTTCCAGCACTCACCATGAAAATGCAGTAAATTAGTATGATCAGCCCAGGAAAAAGCAATATTCTAGGGACAAAAAGATCTGGTTATTTGGAAGAAATATTAAGTCTGACAAAATATTTTCCATTCTGAGTCTTCAGAGTAAATAGAGCTGAGAAACTGAGCCTGGTTTCTCAGCTGCATTTATAATCCAGAATCTTTGATCTAAGATTTATTTACAGTGAGCTGAGTCTGTTTGGTAACTGGCACAAGAACATCTGGTATTCAGAGGTCCAAAACATACTCCAGAAATAATCCAGTTTGAAACAGCTTTAACTGCCTTTGCTTAGTGCTAGAGAATCCTGGGAACTGTAATTTATTGTGGCAGAGCTCTGACAGAGAATGCTAAATGTCTCACAAAACTACAATTCCCAGAATTCCCTAGCACTGAACCAGGGCAGTTAAAGTGGTTTCCACCTGGGTTATTTAATATATATATATTTTAATACACTGTAGCCAACAAACATAACATTTCTTATAATGATCACAGATTTATACTTTACAAAATACATTCCCAAATCCATCCCTTCTGATTTAACATTTCTTACTTTGATTTAGTCTGTTATTTGGATACCACTCCCTATATCCCCCAAAGAAACCTAGAACGATTTTAAACAATATTAATTTCTGCAGTTTTGTTTTGGACCAAATTTAACTTTTTACCTCCAATACTTAATCTTTGGCATTTTATTGATTAGAAGGAAAGGATTCCACCTCATCAGGTTTACTGGCCAAAAACGTAAAAAAGACCTTTATCCACATGATATATACGCTGAACACTGTTGAAGCTTCTTAAAAACATTATAGGATATATGCTGCATGTGCTGGGAATCACACAACATAAACTGGAGTTACTCTTCTGAGAACTATCTTTCACAAACTGTGGCATTGCCACGCAGGAAAATGGTCACAGATGAAGACAGAATTTTTACAGTACAATCAACTGAGTTCTAATAATCTAAGAATGAAATTCCCCCTTTGCATACTTATTAAGAAGCTATGCAAAGAGATCTTGTAGGACCTTTCAGACTAACTGTGTGAAGGAAGTTGTAGAAGAAGCTTTCTAATCTTTCATAGAGTTGGTCTGCTTCCTCAGGTGCATGAAGTGAACTGATGCCCAGGAAAGACATTTATAATTAGACTGTATGAATAGCCACAGAAATGCAAAACTTGTGGGATGAGAAGACAAGTTGTTTGAGGGACAAAGGCAAGAGTAAAGATGTTAAGAAGGTAGTCCAGTTTACAAAGAAGTGAGTAGAACAGTTTTTAAAAGTCTATCAGGCGTGTTTAACTGAAGTTTACAGTATTTTGAACACCTCACATATGCCAAATATCCAAAAGCTCAGCTTTGTCTAACAAGAAATAAAGCACTGTATGTGAGCCAGCATGGTGTAGTGCTTTGAGCATTGGCCTATGACTAGAGACTAGGTTCAAATACCTCCTCAGCCATGGGAACCCATTGGGTGATTTTAGGCAAGTCACTAACTCTCAGCTTCAGAGGGAGGCACTGGCTGTCAGGATTTGAAGGGTTAAAACACAGCACACAGGGAAATGCTTGATGTGTGTGTGTTTGGCCATGAGCCTTCAGCAGAGTGGCAAGGCTGATCTAGCACAGCTGAAGCTCATTGTGTCAAGGACTCTTCAGTGTCCAAGTGCATGTAGCCATGGATAGGTGGTCGGGATTGCAGAGGAGACACATGGCATGGCTTACACACCTGAACTCACTGGGTTTGGGAACCACATGATCTGGAGTCTATAAAACCCTGGGCTGCAAGGGTGGGGGTGTGGTTTGAAGTAGAGTTGGATTGGTATGTTGTGAGTTGAGAGATCTAGTTTTGTATATAGCACTGTGAATAAAGAGCACTTGGGGACTTTTGTTTCTCTGGTGGTTTATCAGAAGAAGCTACAGCATCGGTTTGCTGTGTGTCTCTGGAGGTTCCTGCATTGCTGCAGTTCCTGGAAGACATCCAGTTGCTGTCATCCCAACTTGGACTTTGGAGCCACGCTTCGGCTTCTGGAAATTTGCCAGCTCTGCTCCGAGGGTCTGGCTTAACCCAGGACTTGTTAGAGTTGCTGACAAGGGTTGTTGGACCCCAGCAGTTGCACTGACACTGGCATTACCCTCACTGAACAAACCTTACCAAGAAAACCCTGTGATAGGCTTCCTTTAGGGTCAGAAATGACTTAAAGGCACATGAACAAAAGCATGAAGAAACATGACATCATATCCTAACAAAGTCCTCAGAAGGTGAAATGCTTTTTCAGTCTTTCTGTCACTTAAAAATGTTTGAAATTCCAAACAAACCCAAAGGAGTTTTGCAAAACTTCATTAACGCAGGCCCTTGACAAACACCCTCAAATTAAAGGGATTTATGAGCTTGTCTTTGATCTACACCCACAAATTAGAGGGATTTAAGAGCCTGAACCAAGCTTGTCTTTCTTCATATAAATCCCCATTTCACCAGGTCACCCTCAACATGTGAAGCGGGAATGAAAGACACAAACAGCTGGGGAATCATAGAATAACGGTCTCCAGAAGGGACATTTATGACTGACACTGGACCCTAATAAGAACTAGCCTAGGAACAACCCCTTGTCTCCTGCTTTCTGAGGACAGAGCTCAGTGACTGGTCTCAGGTACTGCAGACGTTTCTCTATTTTCCCATTCAGCAACAGAATGTGCTCTCCATCCCCATCAGGGATACGGAGCTGGAAAGTGGAGAAGGCAGATAAAGAGGGAAACCGGAGCAGATCAAGCCAGGAGTCTTCCTGGAAGCCAGGATGGAAACGTTGAGGCTGTGGGACTTTGGCCACATGAGAAAGAAGACAACCGGGCTAGGAAAGGTGAAGGGAGGCAGGAAGAGAGGAAGACCCCAGGCCAGATGCATGGACTCTACTAAGGAGGCCATGGGACCTCCGCAGAGCAGCTGAAGAGGCCTCTCTCTCATCCACAGGGTCAGCATGGGCTGCCCTCAACCTGAGGGCAGTTAACAGCCACAAACAACGAAAGCATCTTTAATTCATATGAGTGGATAACCTCGCGCTCTCTATTTTTCACGTGAAGACACCTTGCTTCCTAAGGCTGGTCATAAGGAGGGGCTCCGTGGCCTCGTTCTAGAAGAGCGAAGGGGCTTCTGTCACTTCTTTTATGCACGTGTTTCTACTCTTGTCAGCCGCCTGGGTCCCTCTGGAGAGGCAGGAGGCAATGAAACTATTGTTATTGTTGTTACTATGATGGCAGAGCACTGGAGGGAAGGCAGGGGCTCGCTCTGGGGAGACCCACAGGGTCGCCGTGCATCCGGGGCAATAAAAAGCCAAGTCAACTCCAACTCCCAGAATTCCACAGCCTTGAGGCGGAGCAGCCTCCGTTTCCTCATCTGGCCATTCTCTTATTCTTAGAGAGGCGCCTTTACCTTCCCCCTTCGGCTCCTCGCCTGCCTCCAGCCAGCCCCAACCGTCTTGCTGCCGTTGCTGTGAGCCCCTTCTGCGGCTGCTTCCTTCTCGTCCAATCAGAGACCGCGAAGAAAGGAAACGGAAGCTTCCCGGCGCCTCTCCCCTTTTGCGCATGCGCGGCCGAGAAGCCGCCCTGCTCCAGCCAATCAGCAGCGCCCTCGGGTTCATTTCGTAAGTAAACGTTACAAAGGGGAGGACGGCGGCTCCAGAGGAAGCAGCCGTTAACGGTCGCTGGAGGGGGCGGGGCCAAGCGAGGGCTCTGCGGCTGTTGGCCGCCGCTGCCGCCGCCAAGGGGCGGGGCTAACGGTTTTTCTGCGGCGTTTGAATAAAACCCGCCCTATTACTCCCCCTCCCTCCCTCCCTCCCAGTTCAGAGTGAGAAGGAAGAGTCTTTCAAGAGAGAGGGAAATCAGACGAGCTCTTAAAGAGGTACTATTCCAGTGTGACTCCTCTAGCTGCCTCCTGTTGCATGCTGGGATTGGCAGTTTTAAGGAGGGGTATTTAGAATTCTCAGGCAGAGAAGTTCAGCTCCTTAAAACTGCCAATCCCAGCATGCAACAGGAGGCAGCTAGAGGAGTCACACTGGAATTGTAGCTCTTTAAGAGCATAGTGTGATAAACATCTTAGAAAGCTATGCCTCAGGCATACGCTAAGCAGCAAAGCACCTAACCAGTCAGTCAGGGCAGATTGAGGCTAAGGAGAGAAAGAGCTTTCGTAGATATAAATCTATTCCCTCAGATGCATGAAGGAAGTAGACCAAAGTCTAATGCTGCCAACTTCTTTCTCTAGTTAGCCTCAAAGGTGCTACAAGGCAAAGTCTCTCTACAGACTAACACAGCTATATCTATGAATTCTACCACAGAATTTAGGTTGCTTCCGCACTGCAAAAATAATCCAGTTTGAGATCATTTTAACTGCAGTGGCTCCATCCCATGGAATCCTGACATTCGTAGTTTGCTGTGGCCCCAGAGTGCTCTGAGAAGGCTAAAAATCTCACCAAACTACAAATCCTACATTCCATAGCATTGAGCCACAGCCGTTAAAGCAGTGTCAACCTGGATTATTTCTGCAGCCTCAGATGATGGGGCCGGAGGGAAATCCTGATCAGATTTGCAGATGATACAAAACTGGGGGGGGGGGGGGGGCGAACACATTGGAAGATAGGAACATAACCTAAAAGGACAAAGTAAGGGATTGGGATGCAAAGGAATCTTGCAGCACCTTTGTGAAAGAAATGGTAGCGTAAGCTTTCCTAGGCTTGGTCTACTTCAGCAGCCAGCCCTGCATCTGAAGAAGTAGACTAGGCCTGTGAAAGCTCATGCTACAACTTCTTTCACACAATCATTAGTCTCAAAGATGTTGCAAGATCCCTTTGCATATATCACACAATCATAAGAGTTGAAAGAAACCGCAAGGGCCATCCAGTCCAACCCCATTCTGCCATGCTTGAAATCACAATCAAAGCATCCCCGACAGATGGCCATCCAGCCTCCCTTTGAAGACCTCCAAGGAAGGAGACTCCACTACACTCCGAGGAAGGAGTTTGTTCCACTGTCAAACAGCCCTTACTATCAGGAAATTCCTCCTAATGTTGAGCCGGAATCTCTTTTCCTGGAGCTTGCATCCATTGCTCTGGATCCTAGTCTCTGGAGCAGCTGAAAACAAGCTCGCTCCAACCTCAACTTGACACTCCTTCAAATATTTAAACAGGGCTATCATATCACCCCTTAACCTTCTCTTCTCCAGGCTAAACATCCCCAGCTCCCTAATTCGTTCCTCATAGGACATGGTTTCCAGGCCCTTCACCATTTTAGTCGCCCTCCTTTGGACACATTCCACTTTCTCAACATCCTTTTGAAAGTGTGGTGTCCAGAACTGGACACAGTATTCCAGGTGGAGAAAAGTTGAAAGAGTTGGCTATGTTGAGCTTTGTGAAGAGATGACTGAAGGGTAACATGGCTGCACTCTTTCAATACAAGGGTTGCCACAGAGAAGAAGGGGCAGGTTTGTTTCTCTGCTGCCTCAAAGGGTAGGACCATGTCTACTGGCTTGAAATTATGGTTTATGCAATGAAGTATTCCCTATTTGTTCTAGCTTTCCCACCCTTCAGCCTGAGGGGAGGTCTCTCCAAATGCTACTCTTCTGAGAGATATTTTGTTGTTAACTGCCTTCAAGTCAACTTTGACTCATGGTGACCCTGAGCGAGATACCTCCAAATTTTCCAAATGGAACAGAAGAGGCTTCTTGAGAAATTCAATGTTCTCTGTCTAATAAGAGGATGGGTAGCCTAGCAAAGGACAGCGGCAATCTGGATCTCAAAGGAAGTGTCTTTTGTGTTGCTAACGGAGTTTACATTTTATTTCCTGGACTTGAACCCACATGGCCAAAAGGAATGGCCTCTTGTCTTCATGGATATCCTACATACTATCTCAACTGAGAACAGCATCATGACCAAATGTACGCCTGTGATCCTAACATCGTCATTCCCCTCAGTATGATTTTTAATATTGTTGCTTGATGAAGAAACCAGTGGAGCTTTGAAAAGTTGCATCATGTATTTTGTGTATTTTGGTTGGCTCAATAAAGGTATCACTGCTTTTGGTGATTTGGGGTGTTATTGTACAATCCCAAACACTTTAACTTTTCTCCCATGGGAGTTGTTTCAGCCCTTTGATTATTTTGTTTTCTCTTTATCAATTTTACAATATCTTTTCAGATGTGGTGACCAGAACTATATATAGCATTCCAGATGTGGCTGCGCTATGGATTTATGGAAGGGCAATAGTACAATAAACTACAATATACTGTAAGAGCCAGTTTAGCATAGTGGTTTGAGCATTGGACTATGACTGTGGAGCCCAGGGTTTGAATTATGACTTGGCCATGTTAACCCACTAGGTGACTTGAGCAAATCATAGTCTCTCAAACAGTGACAATGGCAAACCCCCTCTGAAGAAACCTGCCAAGAAAACCCCAGGTCATCATAAGTTGGAAACCACTTGACAGCACACAACACCAACAACAATATACTTTTGGCAGTTTTATTTTCAATACCACTTCCAATATAGAACATGCTTTCTCAAACAGTAATTACACACTGAGTTGACACTTTAATTGAACTATCCATTACAGCCTCAAGATCCCCTTCTTGGCCCATCAGTGAGTATGTGTAGATGGGATTTTTACCCCAATGTGCTTCATTTAACATGCTTTACAGTGAGTTTCATTTGACATTTTACTGACCGCGGCCTGGATTGGAAATCCCTTTAGTGCTCCTCACAGCCTATTTGTTCCCATCACCTTAATTTTGTGTTTTCATCTAACATGTCAATTTGAAAAGTGAAAAGCAACACAGTACAGTTTAAAGATTTGTATACAAGCATTAAAAGGACAGGATTATTGAGTAAGTACAGGCAGAAAATTCTGAGAGCACCCCAAAGTGATTATAATGTGCCACTGCATTACACTGACAAGATGCCAGCCAATTTTGCAAGTAGTTTCTTGTAGAATGATTGCCAGTATCCCTCAGGAAGTTATAATCATAAAGTAAATTAAGTGTATCTTCATTATTAGGGAAAGCACTAATACTTATAGTTATTTGTTACCCATTAATTCTATGACCCAGGATCAATATTTATTATGATGGTCAACTCCCTGACAGTCCCTGAGGCAGTCTGGCTTTTGAGACCTGGCAAGCACTTAGTCAAGTGGAAAAATCTCTCTGAAGACCTATCCCAACTTAATATGGCTGTTGGAATAGATGAATGCTGAATGCTGCTTATTTCAAAGCTAATCTGACCACTGACTGATTGGTATGTGATCAAAATCCTCCCTCACCAAAAATTTATGAAACGTATGAAATGTTTTATGCAAAAATAGTCAAATCTCACACATTTTCTAAAGATAAATGTTAACACATCAGGAGTCATTACAAAATGCCAATTATCAAAGTTTGTCATTGTTAAGATAATTCCTGGATCTACAACCAGAAGACTAGGTACTCCAGCACAATTCTATGTTCAACTTTAACCAAAAGTCACACTGAAGAGCATAGAGATTCCTAGAAAACTCTCCACTAAGCATCTGTAGCTCCTCCAGCACAATTCTAGGGCCAATGTCTGGCAGATGTTGACTACAGAGTTGCACCGGAGGACCTAGAGATTCCTAGAGAGGTGTTCTCTCAGGTAAAAACATAGTGGGTTTTTTTAATTCACAGGGGTCCTGTGCCCCCAACCCCAGCAAATGTGGAGGGACAAGTGTACTGGGATAGGGAAGAAGTGCAAAGTAATCCATGAACGGTCTCATCATGCATTGCTCATTCCGGGCTGCTGAATTACAACTGAGCAAGCTGGAAACTGAATGTCCAGCTAGGTCAGTATTATATACTCTCCGTTTTCTTGAAGTAGCTGTAGAGATTTTCTGCTGAGATCTAAACAAGGATGTCTGAACAGAAAGTGCAGAAGACTGTTCTGAGTGAAATGTAGAGCACCCCCTCTCCTGGACACTCTAGGAAAACAAGCATCTCAATGACAGCAGTGGTTACATTAAGGGGCATTTATTGACGAACAGTGTGATCTACCATCTGTTACACAGATAATCCTCAAGGCTTCACAAGTGAAAGATGCCATGTATATTTTCCCTATGGACCTCAGTATTTATAATTTACTGACTCATGATGAAACAAAAACTCACATACTGAGAGATGTCTGCTAAAGTAACCTTGAAAAAGCAAATAATGGTATAAATTTGCCAACATGTCATAAATAATGATGTGCTTATCTTTCCAGAATACATAAACACCTGCCCATTCCGATAGAATTATATTTATATTTTACAGCCTGGCTTGTAAACATCTGGGACGTGTCTGGAATTGTGTCTGGAAAGTTAAAAACTTCGTTAGTGCATCTATACATATGAATATTCTTATAATACAGCTGTTTTTCTTTCTTTTCTTTTTTAACTGGTATTATTTCTGTCTCTACAGTTTTTCTTTGGTGATGGTGTATAAGAAAGGTTGCAGCAGTTTGTTTATTTATGGTAAAAACTGTACTTTTCAGCATAGTTCCACTCATTTTTCAAGGTTTCCTTTCTTTCATGTGTTTTTTCAGCATGGCATTGTGGTTTGAGTATTGGACTATGAACCTGTAGACTAGGGTTTGATTTCCACCTTGGCCATGGAAACCCACTGAGTGACCTTGAGTAAGACACACTCTCTCAGCCTCAGAGGACAGCAATGGCAAAAATCTCTCTAAAGAAACATGCCAAGAAAGTCCTGTGATAGGTTCACCTTAGGCTTCCATAAATCCAAAACAACTTGAAGGCACACAACATTGTAAAAATGTCTGCATGCCATAAGAGCATGCTATATCCCATGTTATTATCACAAAAATCCTTAATGAAAGTAACTTATTAATTTGAGAAAAATCTAGAGTCATAGTCCAACACTCAAACCACCATGCCATGCTGAAAAAACCAGAAAATAGTCAAACTGCCATAAAGGGAACAAGGTAAACAGTGAAAGGACCCAACAGTGGGAGGCAAAAAAACTTGCACAAGCAGCAAATAAAGGGAACACATGATCTGCGATGTCTCTACACTAATGCACAGAGCATGGGAAATAAGCAAGATGAACTCGAACTCCTAGTACAACAAAGCAAATACAATATAATAGGCATCACTGAAACCTGGTGGGATGAGTCTCATGATTGGAATGTGGAAATAGAGGGGTATAACCTTTTAAGAGAAACATGTCAAACACAAAAGGAGGAGGAATAACCTTACATGTCAGAGATATTTACACCAGTGAAGAGATCAAGGATATCAATCCTGGAAGCCAGGTGGAGAGCATCTGGATAAAAATTAAAGGGGAGGGAAACAACAAGGATGTTATTGTGGGAGTCTACTACAGACCTCCAAGTCAGACAGAGGAACTGGATGATGACTTTCTAGAACAGATAACCACATATTCAGAAAGGAGAGATGTAGTGATGGGCGACTTCAACTATCCTGATATTTGCTGGAAGGCAAACTCAGCCAAATCCTCAAGGCCTAGCAAATTCCTCACTTGCCTGGAAGACAATTTCATGGTCCAAAAGGTGGAAGAGGCAACAAGGGGGTCAGCTATTTTAGA
The DNA here is from genome assembly GCF_019175285.1 of Sceloporus undulatus. Classification (NCBI taxonomy): domain Eukaryota; kingdom Metazoa; phylum Chordata; class Lepidosauria; order Squamata; family Phrynosomatidae; genus Sceloporus; species Sceloporus undulatus. The sequence goes on from NC_056524.1 coordinate 247,925,230, forward strand.
TCTGATCCTAACCAACAAGGATGACTTGGTTAATGGGGTGCAAGTGGTGGGATCCTTAGGTGGAAGTGACCATGTTCTCTTGGAGTTTGTTATACAGTGGAAAGGAGAAGCCAGGCATAGTCAGACACGCATCCTAGACTTTAGGAGAGCGGATTTCAGTAAACTTAGAGAAGTATTGAGGGCGAGTCCATGGTCAGAAATACTAAAAGATAAAGGAGTTCAGGACGGATGGGACTTTCTCAAAAGGGAGATACTGAAGGCACAATTTCAAACAGTCCCAGTGAGAAAGAAAAACGGGAGGTGTCTCAAGAAACCAGGATGGATGACTAAGGAACTTTCAACTGAGCTGAGTTTGAAACGGAAGATGTATAAGAAATGGAAAAAGGGGGAAATCACAAAAAAGGAATTCAAACAAATAGCAGGCATGTGTAGGGGTAAAGTCAGAAAAGCTAAAGCGCAGAATGAACTTGCTAGAGAAGTTAAGAACAATAAAAAGGGCTTTTTTTGGATATGTCCGCAGAAAAAGGAAGAAGAAGGGCCATAAGGGGTGCTTTGATTGAAAGTTCCTGCATGACAGGGGGTTGGACTGAAAAGATGTGCTCTCTTCCAACTCTTTGATTCTATGATTCTAAGGTGAAATAGTGATGTAAACTCATGTCTCCAACCTTCTATCCATTATAGATTGAGTCTTCTTTATCAAAATACTTGGACCAGGAGTGTTTTGGATCTTGAATTTTTTCCATTTTTGGAATATTGGCATAGATGGGATCCAAGTTGAAACATGAAATTCAATTATGTTTCATATACACCTGATACACATAGCCTGAAGTAAATGTATACATTATATTTTTTAATAATTTTGTGTATTAAACAAATTTGTGTACACTGAACCAACAGAAAACAAAGGTGTTACTATTTCAGTCACCCATGAAAAAAGTTTTGGATTTTGGAGCATTTCGAATTTCATAATGTTGGGTAATATGTATCACATTTGGTCCATCCCATGCTATTTTCTGGAGTATGGAAACATATTTTTAGAACTACAAAATAATGTTCCCTAATTTTTATATTGATTAAAATACAGCTTGTTTTATAATCCATTGTAATAAATCTATCTGCATATTAATCAACTTTCATTTCATTCATTTTAATAGGATTAAAATATGAAACTCAATGGATTATGGAAGAAATTGTAAATAGCCAAGTTCTCTTCTATGGGGAAAAATGCACATAACTCTTATTTTAATCTATTTAATCTACTGAGAAGGATATTGTATAAAAACACTGTTAAAATCCATATTAATAAATATGGATTTTAGCAGTGTTTTTATACAATATCCTTCTCAGTAGACTTCTAAGATATAGCCGTGTTAGAATCAGTATGTAAAGAGATCTTGTAGCACCTTTCAGATTAACTGAAAGAAAGAAGTTGGAAGCATGAACTTTTGAAGAATGCATCTGAGGAATAAAGATACATCTGAAGAAGTAGACTTAAGTCTACGAAAGCTCATGCTGCCAACTTCTTTCTTTCAGTTAGCCTCAAAGGTGCCACAAGAGCTCTCTAAATATCCATCTTAGTAATGATAACAAACTCATAATCCACTATAAGTAGCCTTTGTACCTATTGATTAATTTTAGGCGCGTTACAGACCGCCCAGAAAGGGCTGTTTCGTGCCGCTGCTGGTTGCTGCATCCGGGAACCACAGCATCCAAACCGTGCAGTTCCCAGACGCAGCAAAGAAGAATTGCCAAAATGGCGCTTCTTCTGCCACGGATGAGACGCCACGAGGCGCTACTCGCGCACTCGTGGCATCACATCTGGTGCACGACATTCGGATGCTATGCATCCAGCACGTAAAGATGGCAGCGCCCGTGTGTATAGGGCGCCGCCATCTTTACGCCCTTGTCACGTGCTGGGGTGAGGCCAGTGTGGACGCTAAGTCCTCGGCCAACCCCTAGCACGTGACGAGGGCGCCGGAAGAGCCCGTCTGTAACGGGCCTATACAGGTATATACATTTTGCTACTTTCCTAGACTGTCTGTACGAGCCTACTATAATCAACTACATACAGTTCAGCTCTATTCTGACTCTTATAAACATACTTATAGTCCTGTATATGTCTGCAGGACACATTTCCAAACTCATCTCATACATACTGTGCATCAGATTTCTGAGATTAAAGTCACTGATGCATGGGAAATTGCATCTTATGTGCATCTTATCCAAGGCCTTCCAGTGATCCAAGGCTGAGCAGGCAGGAAAGCTCTGCTCTAGTAGTACATGCAGGGTCTATACCCTCTGACTTGGCAGATGTCAGTAGGCCCAAATTTACTGAATTTCTGTAGTCCACAGACATCCATATGAAGAAAAAGATTAAGGCGAAACTATTCATATCAAATATTTATATCAGATAAATACAGTTGGCCCTTCTTATACACGGATTTTTTATACACGGATTCAAGCATACACGGTTTGAAAATGTCCCAAAAAAGTATAAATTTACCTTGATTTTTCATTTCTTATAAGGGACATCATTTTGCTTTGTCATTATATTTAATGGGACTTGAGCATACACGGATTTTGTTATACATGGGGGATCTTGGAACCAAACCCCAGCGTATAACAAGGGTCCACTGTACATATCTTTTTACAAAAGAATACTCTTGCTGTGTCTACTGATAGAAGACTTTCTTTTTCCAGATGGGCTTTCCCCCAATTAGATGCATAAGGGATGTTGTAACAGATGGGTATATTTTAGTTAACATGCTTTTACATTGCTTTTACTCAATTGTGCTTAATACCATAATTTGTTTATTGTGTTTCACTAACATATTTTTGGAGTATTTTTGTCTATACCTTTTCAAATAATCTAGTTGTTTGTCACCTTAAATCCAAGTGTGTGTGTGGAGGGGAGTGTTAAAAAGAAGTAACACTCGAGCACAACAAAACCCTAAAACTGTTTTCAAAAATTCAGGACCTCAGACAAGTGATCTCTCCTTTCCTATTTGTGTTCTCACTATACACAGAAATATCTTAGGTGAATAAGGAATTCACAGATGACAACAATGTTCATGAGTTTGGTGGCACCTTTGAGTTGTTACAATCAAAAAGTGAAAAGTAACACATCTTCAGTTAAGCACACTTCTTTGGAAGTGTGTTGTGACAGTTGATTATACATTCTTTTTAAACATGTTAATCATCATTTGCCCAAAAGGTGCCTGGAGTGGCTTTTTTTTTTAATAAAAGGGTGTTGTTTTTTAAATTGTATACATGAATTGTTAGCACTGGGAAGGAGGAAACCTAGATGATACCTACAGCAACCTCCATCTTTCTAGGACTTTAACCAGAGGTTGGATGAGCATATTTCAAGAGTGTTTTATAGCTGTATTGATGGCTCTTGTGTTCTCTTCCAACTCTCTGATTCCATGATTTTAGCAACAGTTTTCATATACCTTCTCCCACTGTCCTACTGTAGTTTTTATTTAAACGATTGTAACCAAATGCTCTTATTGGTCACTGAATTCTGATGCCTAAAATTGTATTTTTCCTTACAATATGCTTCTACTGCATAAATTATTCAATATCTGCAGTTGTCCTGCAAAGGTGAAGAATAAAACAGAACTGCCATATAATGTTCCACTGGCGCTTGTATCATTTTCACTTCTGAGGCACTTCAGGGCTTGCAACTCAAGTACCTTAAAGACAAGAACATTGTCTCTGCACAGCAACCTGTGAAGGCGGGAATATTGTTCACAGAGCGCCTTCCTCTCAGAAGATGAATGAGTTCCAGCAAAGACAGCTTTTTCATTAGCACTACGCTCCTGTTCTGGAATCTCTCTTCACAAAGATATTGTGTTGTTGGCTTTTTAAGTGCTTTATTAAGCCTTTAAAAAAACACATTCCATCACTTTCAAAAGATTCTTTTTTCAGATCTGTGGTAAAGTTATATTTTAAACCCTTTGAAACAGCTATATTATCTCTCACTTATGTAGCTCACATTCTGTTGTCTGATTTTTTGTTGGAATTTGCAAATGCATATATTTAACTGTGTTTGTAGTATTTTATTGTACAAATCTGTTTCTGAACCATCTTGGGAGATATTAGTACGAAGTGTGACTATATATAAATAGCTATCTGAATAAACATGGTGCATTATCAGCTATAGATCCAAGGTGGCGTATTGATTTCGTTGTCGGACTTTGACTCCTGCTTTGGCTATGAAACACTCTGGGTGACTCTGGGAAGGCAATGGCAGCAACCGCCTCAGAAACAACTGGGAGGGAGGCACACAACAACAGCCAGCTCTTAGTACATACTTGGAGTTACAAGAGTCACTGAATATAATGGGATAGTAATTGCTGAATAACATCCATAGTAACCAAAGGGTGGCTTTTAAGTCCAATGGGGCTGCAATCCACTCTTGAATGTCGACCTTCTCCTTAGGGAAGCTTTGCAGAAACACTATGACCTACAGCTCAAAGACAGCTGCATTCCCGGCCTCCCTCCAAGTGACAGTTAATAAGTCAAGCCTAATATTCTGTGGAGGCCAATGTCTCTCAAGGACTCTACAAGCGTTTTGCAGCCGTCGACTGTCTGGAAGAAGCTTTAAACCAAAGCGCGGCGTGAGGCGATCAAGAAGCGGGTTCCCTTCGGGACAAGCATCCTTGGCTCCGTTTTATTGCTAATGCCCTGCCGTTCTTCCTGAAAGAAGATCCAGGAACGATGAGGGAATCGCTTCAATAAGGCCCTGGCGGCCTTTCTCTCTGGCGGACGAGGCAGTCCATTAAGGAGCGATGATGGCGGACTGCGGCCGCTGGAACTCTTCCTTCCTCCCTCTGGCCGAGGGCTGCTATGGGATTCTGGGAGCTGGAGTTTCTTCTGGGCCCAGAGCGGAGCCAGGCTCCAACGCCCAGAATCCCATAGCAGCCCTCAGCCAGCGGAAGACGAGTTCCCGCGGGGCTGAAGAGGAGGAGGAGGCGGCCGGCGGGGGCGGGGGCGGCGATGGAGAGCGGGGGCTCCTCCTCGTCGGCCTGGAAGGGCGGGAGCCCGCTGGGCTCGCGGACCTTCCGGCTGGTGCTGCTCCGGCGGTTGCGTCCCCGCCGGGAGGGCAGCCTGGCGGCGGCGCTGGCTCAGGCCATGGCGCTGGCGGTGACGGGGACGGCGGGGGCCTACCCGTCCTGGGTGCTGGTGACGCGGGGCGAGGGCCATCCTGAGCCGGGGGAGCTGGTGCTGGGGGCGGCCTGGGCCTTCACGCGGGACGACCCTGCCCCCGAGGCGCCGCTGCTGGGCTCGGCGGGGGGCCCCCTGATGCTGGCCATGGCCGCCTGCTGCCTGCTGGCCGTGCTCTCGGGCTCGGCGGCGCTGGCGCTGGACTTCCTGGGGCAGCGGCGCTGGCGGCTCCTGGCCCCGCTGCTCCACGGCTTGACGGCGGTGCTGATCGCCTGCGCGGCGGCGCTGGGCTCCTGCCTGCTGGCGCTGGTCCGGGGCCGCCTCCAGGCGGAGCCCGAGCTGCGCTCGCTGGGCTTCTCCACCAGCCCCGGGCAGAGCCTCTTCCTGGCCTTCCTGGCCTGCGCCTTGGCCTCCACCGCCACCGGCCTCAGCTGCACCTCCCCGGCCCGAGTCGAGCCCGCCCGGTCCTCCTGGGACTTCGGCGCCGGCGAGGAGCGCCACTCCGCCGCCTTCTGCCAGTACGCCTTCTCCTCCAGGCGCCGGCGCCGCGGGGCCCCCGAGGCCTACGACGACGACGACGACGACGCCTCCTCCGCGGGCAGCGGCCACGTCCACTGGAGCCAGGCGCCCGGAGACACCCCGGCCCCGGCCCCGGAGGAGCAGGAGGAAGGGCCGCCGCAGGAGCCCCCCGCTGCAGAGGCCGGGGGAAGGGGCTGGCTCCAGAGGTACTGCGACTCCGCCTGGAGGCTCCTGGGGGACCTCGCCTGGAACCTCGGCCCCGGAGCTGCCCCGCCGACGCCCCCCGAGGAAGGAGACCGGCAGCAGGAGGGCTCTTCCCGCTGGACAGACGTCTAAGCCCCGCCGCCGCCGCCGCCGCCTTCTCCCTGCGGGACAGTTCTCCACAACACTCAGGAACCACAAATCACAAGCTACCAACAACAACAACAGTCGCCTCAGAAATGGCCCCAGGAGCCTGGAGCTCTCACAGATCGGGAGCCATCAAACATCGCCTCAGGAACCCGAAGAGTCTGAGGCTGCTGCTCTGGAAGAAGAAGAAGAAGGGCTGAGGAGACCTGGCCAGGATCTGGGCCCAGCTCAGCTGACAACGTTGTCTCCCAAGAAGTGTCTAAACCCCAAAGCCCAGTGGCTTAGCCTTCCCCTCCATCCCACCAGAAACAGTTCCTTCAAGACTACTCTTCTTTCAGTCAGGCACTTAGCATTTTTAACCCAAGGAAATCCTGAAATCTCTGAACAAGCCAACCTTGGAAAGAAACACTAGTTTTCCCTTGCTCTGCGTGGCTGTCTGGTTGAAAGCCCATGTTCAATGTGACAGGAATCCCCATAATCCCCAGCATTGACTGGGCTTGCTGGAGTTTATGGGAGTTACAGTCCAAAACACCTAGAGAGCAGGAAATTGCCAACTCCTACACTATCAACCCTTTCCCTTACGCTTGACACTATCCACAGTTAAAACTATCTACTCTAAAGCAAAGTGTTTGACACTAACCTTTAGACCATACTGCCTATACTAACCTATACTGCCCTTTATCTCTGGCCATTTGGAACAGGATTATTAAGAGCTGTAGGCATCTGAAAGGCCAGGTTTCCCTATTCTGAGGCTGTAAGTCTTCTAAAAAGGGAAGAAGAGGGGGAGAATTAAAGGCAGGCATAAACTCCTCATGCAGACCCAAAACAGTATTTTATTAAACACTGTTCAAATCTTAGCATGTTAAAAATGTTTTCCTTGCTTTGTTTGCAGGAACTTCAGTTGTGTTAAGCCTAAATTTTAAAAAGATGTTTGTTTTCAGTTTAAGAAGCTGCCTGCCTTCTGTAGTACTACAGTCAAAGGAATCTGTGGATCTGCATTGGCAGAATGTAAATATGTGTAAGTTAGCATTATCCAATTGTTAAACATCATACATCTTTCCTATAGACTATGCAAATTAAGTGACACCAAAACACAAATGCAAACAGCTCCAAAATAGGAGATTTAGAAAGGAAGAGCTCCATAAAAGAATTAAATGCTATTCATACTATCCATTCACTTTTCTACTCTGCTACTGAATTCTGTTATTTCTCCTTATATAAATAAAATGGTTTGCATTCAGCCAAAAATTGCTAGACGTTTCCTAAACATGCTCATCTTTGCATCTTGTTTACTACACTTCCTGTGGAATAGTAGACCACTATTCTAACTGGACGCTCCTACTAGAAGTCATTTGTGACACTGCAAGAATATTTGACAGAATGATCTGAAGTACAAGGACTTAAATGCCAGACATTTTAGCTATAAATTAAGGGGCTGAATACATGGGGTCAAAAGGCCCATGTTCTCCCAGGCTTGGTATCATCCTCTATGGCTGACACATGCCAATAAGACCAAATTGGGACTGGCGAGACCAGATGCCAATCTGGCAATTCTGCCATGACCCTGGCCAAAAGGACCCTTAGTGTAGCCTTTTTTAACCAGCTGCCACACCAGCCTCTGGTTTCCTATCAATGTGTATAGGCCCTAAGTGCATTCAAGATGGATCAGTGGATCGGTTTTAAAATGGGTATGATGATCTTAAACATGGTTACGTTTGCCATTCTGCACAGAACAATTTCTTCATGGTTGAAAGATTCATTCCGTCATTTTGAACAATTAATTTCTCTAGCATGCTGTTTCAAACTAAATTTTTAGATCTTCCTTTCTTTTGTTTCTTTGGGCATCTCAGTGTTTCTCAATGTTTAAGTAATGTTACTAGAAATACCACTATTTAGAGTTGGAAGAGACCACAAGGGCCATCCAGTCCAACTCCCTGCCATATAGGAACTCACCATCAAAGCACCCGACTGATGGCCATCCAGTTTAAAGACCTCCAAAGAAGGAGACTCCACTACACTCCGAGAAAGGAGTGTGTTCCACTGTCGAACAGCCCTTACTGTCAGGAAGTTCCTCCTAATGTTGAGGTGGAATCTCTTTCCCTGTAGCTTGCATCCATTGTTCTGGGTCCTGTTTTCTGGAGCAGCAGAAAACAAGTTTGCTCCATCCTCAATAGGACACCCCTTCAAATATTTAAACTGGGCTAGCATATCACCTCTTAACCTTTTTTTCTTCAGGGTAAACATACCCAGCTCCCTAGCACTCTCCTCATAAGGAATGGTTTCCAGACCTTCCACCATTTTGGTCGCTCTCCTCTGGGCATGCTCCAGCTTGTCAATGTCCTTTTTGAATTGTGGTGACCAAAACTGGACACAGTATGCCATGTGAGGCCTGACCAAAGCAGAATGGAGTGGCATTACTACTTCCCTTGATCTAGACCCTATAGTTCTATTTATGCAGACTAGAACTGCACTGGCTTTTTTAGATACCTCATCACGTTTTTGACCCATGTTCAACCTGTGAGGTCTACTAGGACTCCTAGATCCCTTTCACATGTCGTCTTGTTGAGCCAAGTGTCCTCCATCCTATATGTATGCATTTCATTTTTTCTGTCTAAGTGCAGTACCTTGCATTTCTCCTTACTGAAATTCGTTTTGTTAATTTTGGCCCAGCTTTCTAATCTATTAAGGTTATTTTGAATTTTGATCCTCTCTCCTGGGGTATTAGGTATTCCTCCTAATTTGGTTTCATCTGTAAATTTTATAAGTATGCTCTCTATTCTTTCATCCAAGTCACTGATATTTAAAAGGTTATGTTCACTTATGTACTAAAGGAGGTGATTTTTTAAACAAAAGATTATGGACTGGTCTTAACATGAAAGCATGCCTAGGCTTTTGGATGAGGGAATGTGTATCAACTCTCAGCCTTCTTTTCCTGGTTTGAGGCAATTATAGTTTGCCATCTTCCTCACAGAGTATAGTTTACTTCAATCCAAAAAAGGAGGAGGAAATTGCTATGCATAAGGCTTCAAGCTGAAGCAAATAGTTATCAGTCTATTCTTTGTCATTACATTGAACCATTTCAATTAATTTTGGACAACCTAATTTATTTAGGTTGCACCTCAGCAATGATTGTGACATGAAACACTGGGAGTAGCAAAAAAGGAATGTAATTTTCAATGAACCTTCATACTAACCCCTTATTTTTTTATCATTCCTAGATTTGAGCAGAGATATTAAGATGAGCAGGAAGCCTTGTAGAATACTCAAGTTGTCTATGAGGCTATGTACCTGTTTATCTGGCTATAGAAGTCAGCTGAAAGGAGAGGATTTACTGGATGTGTTTCAGTAGCTCAAAATAAGAAAAACATGTGGAAGTCTCAGGGCTAAAAGGCAAAGAAGAAATTATTAAACTGTGCTGCTGAACTTCATAGGACCGATGTTATAAAATCAATAAAGGACCATTTCTATGTGGCAATTTATAGGCAGGGGGTAAATGCTGAAAGGCATGGTTCAAAAACAAAAAAAAGGAAATGGAATTGCAGACTCAATATAGATTGGTAATTTTCTTCTCTTTGCTTGCAAAATAAAAGATAGATGTGCAAGCAGAAACTGCAAATGTGTGTTGACAAAATACACACACAAATATAACGATTGTTGTAAGTTTTAATGTTTATTTTCCCCAAGACAGCCTAGCCTGCATTCTACTTGGATAAATTTCACAAGCTAGTTTTCTGCTGCATCTAGTTTTAAACTTTTAACCATGTTTCTGATGACAAGGAATGCTGCAAAAATACTCTAGTCCAACAAAGAGTTATGATCACAAAATAATCTTTATCCATTCTACTGCGTTTCAGAATTACCAGCTGATTTAAAAAAAACACAAGGTAGATATAGATGCTAATGGTGGCTAACCTGGTATGTTTTCTTATAGCAAACTGTTGTTCATGCAACACTTGTGCTCAAAGGGGAAGGCACAGCATTTCCTACAATGAGCCACCTTATAAAGAGTTCTCCTTTTGTACATATTTCTAATGTCACTTTTAATTTAGTGTGCAGAACCTCTAAACTGAGGTATTATTCCAATTATAAAAACCACTTGCATTTTGTATGCAAGTTAAGAATACAAAGTTCTCTCTAAAGTGGCTCAAAATAGATTGTTCATGGCTGCCTACATCTAAAGATAAAAAGTCTAGAACAATTGGACAGAATAGGTGGTATTATTAACGGTGTTCAAACCATGACTTGATTTGTACATCTATTCACATCTCTTCTCCAATCTTTTCAGCAGTACATATGCACCAAATTTTATTTTGAGGTTTCCATATCATTTTCATAGAAAACAAAGTTTGAAAACAAATAACATTGAAACACAGCACGGTATCCTACCACAACAGAAACAGCTGGTTACAGGACTCAATAAAATCTAAAAATGAGCTATGTTGTAGATTACCACATGCAAAAATAGCTTTATGTCATCTCTGAAAATGAAAAGGATTGTATTAAACGTTTTTATTGTTTTCTTGTATTATGGCGATTTGTGTACTGCAACACAATAGATGGAAAAGGGAGACGTGTGTATGGGTTTCATGCAAAAAAATCTACACAAATTAGTTTGATGATATGGAAAGCTTTTTTTGTAATAATGAACAGTCATCTGGTGCAAATGCACAGGGAAGCCTTCCTCATAGTTTTCTGACTTTACAAGCAACTAGTAATAAGCCATACAGGAAATAAAATAACTAAATAAAAGGGGTAAAATAAAATAAAAAACACAGGCTGCAGGAGTAAAACCATGGTCTGCTGCTAAACCGGTCTGTTTTCGTGTCCAGTGTTAACACTTATGCACTCCTTTTGATGATTGACTAGGGTTATTATCAGCCCCCTGAAGGCAAATCAAGCTTGCATGCGTTCACATACAGCATCACAACCATACTCTCGTACACACCCCACTCCAAGACTAGGAGTCTGCTTCATGAGCAAAGAGCCCCAGATTTGAAACACACACGTGGCCCCACAGCACTGAGTCCAGACATTCACTCAATGTTGTCCATTCACACGGTGCTTCATTAGCAAGGCCTGGGCTCATTCTCCTTGGACTTATATGGGCATCCTATTCTCCTTTATGCTTACATGGCTTGATGATGGAATAGTACTGCATTTCCCCCCACAATTGAGCTAGTTAAGTCAATGTCCCTCCTCAGGCACTGAAGATTTTTGACCTGTAGCCCTTTTCCTTTTAACAACCTATATAAGCATTCAGTGTGAAGTTTTTCATTACATTTTGCCACTCACTCTCACTCGCACCCACTCGCCATCTTGACTTCATTCGGGCTTTTCTGTGATTCCAAATGAAATCTTCACATTTTCTTCCCCGATTTAATGCAGCAGCGGATCCCATGAGCCAAGCTTGATGGATCAAACCTTTTTTTTATTCAGTGCTGCATTGTACCTAACTCCCAAAATATCGCTCTAGAACTGGAACCCTTCTGCAGGTACATTGGCAGATGAATTGAAACCAAATGTTCCACCTTGTATTGCCTCTGGAACAAGGCTTGGATCTTCATCTATCTGTAAACAAACCATAAAAGATTGGGGATAAATATTTTCAAATTCAAGCATAGTCCAGGTTCTTAATATTCAGTATTTTCCATCAAACTGTACGTCAAAATAATGCTTGAAACAGTAGGTTCAATGACTCCACAAGTCAATTTATGCCATCAGAAATGTTCTTGTTGGTGGTAGGGCTCAGAGAACCTCCATTCAAAAGACTGGTTTGGACTAGTACGCTTTACTCCACCCCCCAAATGATCAAGATCAAACCTGTGCCAGGCCTGGGGCTTCTCTCTTACTACAGTTGATGGGGCAAGTAAGAATATGTTATACCAGTGCTGGGATGGGATGCTACCTCATCACCACCAAGGCTGCAGATAGCCAGCACTTGCTCTGCTGCAAATCCTCCTTGTCCTTGTACAGGATGCTCTGTAATTAGACTAGATTCCACACTTTCTGTTTACTTACATCATCTGAAGAGAAGAATTGATCAATGATCTCATAAGCCAGTTTGTAGATATCTTCATTTTCATGATTTTGTAGCTGTTCAATTTTTTCCAGCCCTATAAAAAAAAACTTGATGAAATCCCCGTAAAAGAGTGTGTGTCCAAGTGGAATTAACTCCAAGACCATGAAAATAAGAGCCCATACAGACAGGCCAAAATGAAGCTGCTTTGGGTCACTTTGGAGGTATGCTGTTTAAATGATGCATGCATCCTAAGAGGCCAGAAGCCGCTCCAAAGCCACACTCCAGTCCTAATTTCAACAGCATACCTCCAAAGTGACCCAAAGCTTTATTTTGGTCTGTCTGTATGGGCTCTAAGACACCTGAAATCTGAATGGAGGACTTAAGGGTTTGCAACTCAGGGTTATTTTGTTTTTAAAATGGATTGAGAAAATGGTGGTGGTGGGGGGGTCTGCAGAAACTAAGAAGCTTCAAATTCTTGTTAACCTAGGTATTTCTGCTAGTCAGCTACCAAGAGGAAAATAAGTAATTCCTTCCCAAAATACTTTCAAACAGTCACTCCATAAATCAGTTTTTTAATAAATAAGTAACCAAGTATGCTTCTTCATACGTACGTGTGTGTGTGTGTGTGTGTGCGCGCGCACGCGCCTGATCATGTACTTTTTGTTCTGCTGTCTTGCACTGAATTCTTTTAAACTGTTTTGTAAGTCTTAAACAAACTTTATTTTGTGTACCCCAGCCTAAGATTTTCAGATACAGGATGGAAGAGAAGAACACCAACTCTCATACACACTTACATGGAACTATAAAAAACTTTTCAGATCTGTGACAAAAGCATGAAAGAAAATTGACCAACATATCACTGTAGCAAACTTTAAAGCTCTTTGTATATCAAGCCAAGTCATTCAATCATACCTCCGCATTCTTCAATAAGATTGGCTATGGTTTCTGCCTCATCTTCAGCCATTTTTAATATATTACTTAGCCCGTCCAGCACTACTTGAACAACCTGAGCATCTTTTACTGTTAACAGGTTGCAAAATGGAGGAATTACATTTTGTTGAATTAGGTACGCCACCTAAGAAAAAATGGACAACAAATTAGGTTCAACATTCTAAGACAGCAATATAGGTTCTATGGAGAGAGAGAGAGAAAGAGAAAGAGAACCAATCAAAGCAACTTTGACTCTACTGAAAGTAAAACAGAATGACTGTCACGAAATCCATTATGAACTTTCTGCCTGGAATTGATTTCAGTGAGACATGGGGTGGAAAAGTGGGGGAATGGAAGGCAGCATTGGGAAACCCAAGCTCTTCAAGTCAAAATACTGCCTTGAGCATCTGCTGGTGGTGTGGGGGTATCTGTGGGAGCATCCTGGAACCAAACCCCCACAAATGCTGAGGGCCCACTGCAGATGCTCAAGCCAAGAACCTTGCTGTGGTAGATATATGGCATAATATGACTCTATTAAGAGAATCTATCCTGAACTTTAAATTAGCAAACAAATGCTGAGCAAACTCTAGCCAAGCCTAGGCATGGTGGAATCTAACAGGAGAATTAAGTATTAATATGAAAGTCAGATTTCTAAATGGTTACCTCTGACTGGATTGTGTTCCCTTTTGAATTTCCCATTTCAGAATATTTTAAGCTATCCAGTCATATTTTCCCTATCTCAAATCTAGATGACTAATTGATATACTCACTTGATCTTTTCTTCCGCTGATTGTCAGGTTGCTTATAGCCCATGCAGCTTCTTTCTGTGTACCAAAGTCACCCTAAAAAATGAATGAATGAATGAATGAATGAATGAATGAATGAATAGTCTTGGCCACAGTATGCAGCACTATTATTCCAATGAAAACAATTTTAAAAAACCTTTGGAAAACTATCATACAAAACGAAACCCAGACACATCAAAGAAGCTGACAAGAGAGTGTCACATTCTTAATTAATATGAATTACATTCTGGGTTGTTGAAAGGATTAATCCATAAAACTTGGTTTTACTCCCATCACCACCCAGAGATAGGCAAGGGAAACTGACATGTGACTAAATTCAAAGGCTGATTGGCTCCCTCACATACAACCACCTTCCCTTAGGCTGCTCACATCTTAGACATAAGACTTAGCTAGAAGGAAACAAGGTCCAACAAGGTAGGCATGACTTGCTCAGAACAGCTTTGTAACTTAGCACCTGTCACTAGAACGTGGAACAATGGATGCAAACTACAGGAAAAGAGATTCCACTTCAACATTAGGAGGAACTTCCTGACAGTAAGGGCTGTTCAACAGTGGAACAAACTCCCTTGGAGTGTAGTGGAGTCTCCATCCTTGGAGGCTGGATGGCCATCTGTCAATGGGGGTGTTTGATTGTGATTTCCTGCATGGCAGGGGGTTGGACTGGATGGCCCTTGAGGTCTCTTCCAATTCTACGATTCT
>NC_056524.1:247939729-247965641 GCF_019175285.1 Sceloporus undulatus
ATGACCAGAGCTGATCATTGTCAGAAAAAGAGGAAGATTACAACAGTGTTTAAAAAAGCATTCACTTGTCTTCTCCACCTCTCAGACACAAAAAGCATGGAAAGAAGGAGCAGACTGAAAAATGGTGAATGGATCTACTCTAATGGAGGCAATCTATATAGAAAAGCGGAGCAGGAATCTTGCCCCCAAGCTTCTTGGAACACAGCCTTGATACAGATGTTGGAGAAACTCAGGTGCACCATCAGTAAAACTGTCTGCTGTTCAGGAAAAACTGCCTACTGCATTTCCTTTATTCCTGCTGCTTAATAACTCCACTACTGCTTCAAACATGCATCTCCATCACATGTGTGGTCCTCAATACATGCAGCCTTATAGCAGCATCCTCCCCTCTACTTGCATGCTGAAGGGGCTTTAACAGCAGGCTGAGAGCTTGTGCTCCACACAAACAGAGACATCACAGCTTGCAGAATGGCTTGAACCATCAGGGCTTGAGTCAGGATGATTTCCTTTTGATTATTTGTGATCGACTCTGTCGGACACCAAGCAATCTTGCAGCCTTTTCTTTTTCACTGTGAGAGCCTCTGACCTGTCACCTTGCTGGAGCCATCACAGGAAAAGGAAATAAGGGGAGGAGTGGGGGACAACTGAATAATGAACAGAAAAATTAGCAAAATACAGCGTAATAGGGATTACAGTATATTATTGCAAGAATAAAGAATGAACAAGAAAGAGAGCAAAGGTAAAGAGCCAAAGAAAGAACTACCCAAGGGAAGATGACTATGCATGAATAAACTGATCAGCCTTTGAATTTAGGTCACATTTCTGTTTTCCTTACCTGTCTCTGAATGGTGGTACAAGTAAGCCTAACCAAAGCAGAGAAAAGCAAATCCATATATGTATGCTAAAATCAAGATGAGAGTTCTGATTTGCTGCAGCCTTACCACAAACTAGCAAGGCACTATGTACCACTTACTATTCATCTTTCCATTACTTAGGAGCTCAACTAGTCAGATAATATGGCCACGAGAAACACACCTATTAATATCCTGTGTAGTGTGCAGGTATTTTTTAACAACCCAGATGAGGTATACTCAGAAGGAAGGTGTCAGTATTCATATAAACCATGCCTCTCTATGTTTGTGGCCAGAGCAAAAATGAGTAATGGAAGTGTCTTATACCTCAAAACCAGTATACATAATTTAAACTCAGGATGCTGGAACTATTCTAGTAGTATCTGATGCTTGCATACACAGTTGCAGGAGAAGGGACAGACCTAAGGTAAAATCAATGGCACCTGCTACCTGCTGCCTATGCAGCATTTTGGTTCTTTTGTTTGCAAAACCAGGAAAGATAGGTCCATGTCAGTGGTAGCAGCTTCTATCCAAAACTTACCCGGAAATAATATGTTAGTCTGTCCTCATCAGACCTAGGAATATGAGGCCAAATATTCTAGCCCTTCAACGTAAACCAAGTCCCAGGCAAAATACCAGCTGCCCATCAAATGGGAGCAAAATCGGGATACAAATATGTGATGAAAACATTCAAGATTTAAAAAATGTTGAGGAAAACAAAATGAGTAGGGATTTGGAGAGGTTCAACAGAATAGTAAAAAGACCCTCTTATGTGCTCATCTTTTAATTTCATGCCTTCTCCATCACTAACAGATTTTTGTTTTGGAAATGAATGTTTGCTATTAGAATGTATAGATCAAGCTACAATTTAACAAATAATTTCAAGGATAAAATATTCAAGATAGTTCTATATTAGAATTTTCAGTGTGCTACTTCCAAGAGTTAGATAGCATCTTTTTAAAATACCTCCTCAACAAAAGATTACCAGAAGATGGCTGACTTTATAAAAATTGTTATGTAATGACCAATTTTCTATTGTAGTGTAAAGTTTGAAGGTTTAAAACATTTATTATGCACAAGATATATTGCAATGGTAGGAGTTAAGAGTCAATCAAATTCATGGATATAGTTCCCATCCCTTGCTCCACAACATGCCTGAGCATATAAAGTGAAGTGAGATGTTAAGTCTACATAAGCAATTCATTTTTGGTTCTAATTTTGAAGGAAAAAGGGGGTGAGTTGGCAAATTCAAATAAATCAGCCCAGGATTAAACTCTTTCACTAACTTTTTTCTCTCAATTAAAACTGAGCTTTACAACTGGGGTGGGGTGGGGGAGAGGCTCTTTTATTCTCCAATTCTTTAATTACTTAAATGCCTCACCTTTTCTCCCTCTTGGTAATAGAGACACACAAAAAACAACATGCCTGAGCAGCATATAGTCAAGCAAGATATAAATCTACATCGCATTTATTGTTGTAATGTGCATTTAAGTAGTTTCTGACTTATGGCAACCTTATTCTGAAGGTTTTCATGGCAAGATTTATTCAGAGAAGGTTTGTCTTTGCCTTCCTAAGGTTGAGAGAATGGTCACCTAGTGTGTTTCTATGGCCGAGTGAGGACTCAAACCCTGGTCTTCAGAGATGTAGTCCAAAACAAAAACCACGACACAATGCAGACTCCTCCAAGCATTTGTACATAGGCTTTAACAAGCAACTTGTATTACATTAATGCACTACAAAGATCTCTATGCATCAGATAACTTGCTCTAAAAATGTTTCTCTACAGCAAAACAAAATCTTGGTGAGTGTGTGTGTGTGTTTGTGTGTGTGTGTGTGTGTGTGTGTGTGTGTGTGTGAGAGAGAGAGAGAGAGAGAGAGAGAGAGAGAGAGAGACTAACCTTATCTAAAAGGTGTATTATCATTGGTACAAGGTTAGCATCTATCACTGCCTGGACTTGCTGCTGATTCCCTGCAGTGATGTTAGATAGGAACCATACAGCTTCCTGAAACAACAACAAATTATAATTTTAAAATACTGGAAAGAAATAATACAGACAATGAAAATATAAACTGACTTCTCCAGAGCTACATACTTTTATAGAGAACTAAAGCAAAACTTTAAAACAAACTCATTTTGGCAATCAACACTCTTTGACTGAAATTACTTAGCTTACCTTAGATTTCATGTTGAATATTAACAGGACACCAGCTGGGCAGTAGACAAGTCTGTATACTACCAACCAGACTTGCTCTCTGAGGAAATAATACCCCAGGGGTATGAAGTCCACAGCCTCCTGGCATTTCTGCATATAAAGAGGCCATCTTGTGCACAAAACAGACCACCCCAATGCATTTCTTCTTAAGACTGGATAGTCACTAAGATTATAGAATTTTTAAAAAGTACTCCTTTTTAATTCATTTAGTAAAACCTTAGCCTAATAGTATTATGTTACAATATTTCAGAACAGTGATGGCCAACCTATGGCACGTGTGCCAGAGGTGGCACTCAGAGCCCTCTCTGTGGGCACATGTGCCATCGTCCCAGCACAGAGTTTGCCAGAGTTTGTTACTAGAAAGCCAGAGGGACATGGCACTTTGCAATAAATAAGTGGGTTTGGGGTTGCAGTTTGGGCACTCGGCCAATTGAGAGTAATTAACTCTTCTTTTAGTATAGAGTAATGAACTACCAACATCTGAAAATTTATACCTTTAGACAGTGTTCCAGTAACAAATGACATAAAAATAAATTGGACATACACATAATACACTCGGCAATCCGTATCCATGGATTCTGGCTCAACATTATTTGAAAAAAATCCAAAAAGCAAGCCTTGATTTTAACATTGAATATAAGGAACATCATTTTACTACACCATTGTATATACAGTGGTACCTCGGGATACGAAATACCCAGGTTACGAAATTTTCGGGATACGAAAAAATCCCATAGGGAATTATTGTTTCGGGTTACGAATGTTTTTTCGGGTTACGAAAAAACTTTTGGTGCTTTTTTCGGCTTTTTCGCACGGAATCGCGGCTTTTCCCCATTAGCGCCTATGGCAATTCGGCTTACGAAGGCGGCCGCGTTACGAATTAATTTCGTAACCCGAGGCACCACTGTAATGGAATTTGACCATCCACAGATTTTGGTAACCTCAGGTGGTCTTGGAACCTAACTCCAGCAGATACCAAGGACCCACTGTAAATGGCTCATATCCAGTTAATTAAAACACTTATTTGCTTATTCAATTTTTGCTTCCCACTGCAACTCACAAAAAACTGATATTTATCTAGGAATCCTTGGCTTAATTTTCTTCTGATTAGTGTTTTAATTCCTTTAATATATTAACTATAAACAAGACACACACAAATGTAGGGAAGACAAGCATTTCTGAATGAGTTTAAAATTGGTACATTTTACCAATGTGAAATTATCTGGAATGTGACAGACTCCTCTCTAGTACTATACTTATAGACACCTATAAATGGGTTATGGGGCCAAAAAATAATAATTTCCAAACATAGCTCAGTTTAGAAAGACAGCTAATTTTTTTCTTAGTATTCTGAAGAACCAAAAGCAAAGAAATGATTGGCTCAATAAGGAGAACAAGTGACAAAAGATTCCTAAAGAACACAAGAAAGTATTCATTTTCAAGTTCATTTTTGACAATAGCGTTGCAATAAATTTACTTCACTATCACCACTCTATCTGCATAATTTTTTCAAAAGTTATTGTTTTGGATATTGAGAGGCCTACTGAATGGAGGTCCAGGAAATCTAATGGTATGGTCTTTAAGTGCTGTCTGTGACCAACTTGCATTATATATTTTGTGGATATAATTACAGGTTGAGTCTCCCTTTTCTGAAATGCTTGGGATCAGGAGTGTATTGGATGACGGAGTTTTTCGAATTTTGAAATACATACATATACATAGTAAGATATCTTGGAGATGGGACTCAAGTCTAACAATCAAATTCATTTATGTTTTGTATATACCTTATACACATACCTTATACACATACAGTATGCAATATTTTTAATAATTTTGTGCATGAAAACATGTTTGCATACAATTAGGGATGCCATAACCTGGCGGCCCCCGTGACAAACCCGCTTTTGGGGGCCCCCTCCCGGTCCCAGTCCGGTTTGGCCCCCAGCCTCCCGGTTTGGGGCCCGCGCAGCGCCAACCCACCTTCCCCTACCTCCCCGCGTGGCTGCGCCACCCACCTCCTCCTCCTCCTCCGTTCCAGGCCGTGCGGCCATGTGGAGGAGGCGAAGGAGGAGGCAGTGTGCGGGGGGGAGGTGGGGAGGGTGGCGCAGGCGCGGGCAGGAGGCGCACCTCCTCCTCCTCCGTTGCAGGCCGCGCCAAGCGGAGGAGGAGGCAGAGGCGCCTGCCTGGCTTGGTGTTCCCTGTGCGCGCGTACCAAGGCAGCAAGCACTGGCGGCAGTCACCCACCACCTCCTCCGCCTGGCGCGCCTCCGCGCTGGACACTTCCTTGGGTCCGGGAGGTGGAGGCAGAGGAGGAGGCTGAGGCGGAGGTGGGTGGCTGCTTGCCTCCTGCCTTGGCGCGCGGGCGGGAGCACGCCAAGGCACCCACCCACCTCCTCCTCTGCTTGGGCCTGGGCTGGGAGGCAGAGGAGGAGGAGGGAGGAAGGAAGGAAGGGAGGAGGAAGGAGGGTGGAAAAAAGGAGGAAGGAGGAAGGAAGGAGGGAAGAAGGAAGGGAGGAGGGAGGAAGGAGGAAAGGGGAGGAAGGGAGGAAGGAGGGAAGAAGGAAGGGAGGAGGAGGAGGGAGGAAGGAAGGAGGAAGGAAGGAAGGAGGAAGGGGGAGGAAGGAAGGAGGGAGGAAAGACGAAGAGGAGGAGGAGGAAGAGGATAGTGATGATGATGATATGAGCCAGCTTCTGAGGCACGACCAATGTAAGTTGCTCTGATTTTTACAAACTCATGTGCAGTGAAAAAAACCCAAAGTCCCTTGACCAAGTACACACTTCTGAGAAGTACAGTTGAATCCGAGGGCAAACCCACTTCTTGTTAAATCACCTTGACATATTCAGTGTGAAACCCAAAGAGTTTGGTTATGGAATAAGCCTCTGAAATATGCAAGAGATTGCCATGTTAAGTAAAGCCATGTTCAATGCCCAAATGTGCTGTTTGGAATGGGGGGAGGGGAGTGGCCAGAAAGGGAAGTACATTTCTGTCATCTGTCTATGAATAATGCCCAAATGTCCTCCATTTTGATCATGCCTAAGAAACATGTATTTATATTAACATTTTTTTAAAACCATCAATTTTTTTCCGTGTGTCCTCCATTTTTAAAAAAATGTGCCCTACATTCGAAAATTTTGTCCTACATTTGTCCCAGTTTGGAGGTCCAGACTTATGGCAACCCTACATACAATGAACCATCAGAAAGCAAAACTGCCTGTTGCACCCACACTGCAGAAATAATCCAGTCTGACACCACTATAACTGCCCTGGCTCAATGCTATGGAATTCTGAAAATTATAGTTTGTTGTAGCAGCAGAGCTCTCTAACAGAGACGGCTAAATGTCCACAAAACTACAATTCCCAGAATTCCATAGCACTGAGCCATGCTATGGTGTCACACTGGATTATTTCTGCAGTGCAGATTTATTTTATCTCAGGTTCCCATGTAGACATTTTTGTATTTTGGAAAATTTAGATTTTGGAAGTCTGCATAAGGAAGACTCAACCTGTAGTTCATATCTGTGGCAATGTATAAATTACAATTTTTAAACCAAACCTCTCAACTGTGATATTTAAAAGGCTTAGAAAACTCAATGGTTTAAAACGTCTTTCAATTAATATATTCTGTTGGTTTGTTGCTGCCTGAAAAACTTTCTGAAGTGGCTGAACTGTATTTTCTTTAATGCTTTAGGGGTAGTATTTGAGTATTTATATCATATTAACTTTATGGTTTGTGTTTTTCTTAGTTCACTGCTTTGGATGGTTATAAACCAGAAAGGTTTATAACGGTTCCAATGCTGATGATAACAACAACAATAACAGATCAAAAGTATTTACATTTTTCTTTTAACTCTTTTTTACAGCATTCCTTATACTTCTTCAGCATGAAAGGTTTTCTTCACCAAACCATACCTCTGAACATTAAACTGAACCCTTAGATCAGATCACAAGTTCCTTTGTATGACAAAATGAACCTGTTAGAGGTTTAAAATTCCTTGATGCAAATTATGAGCTTAATTGGGTCTCTAATCATTGGCAATGTTGCAGTAAAGACCCCATGATTTTGCAACTCCTCAGATGCACTCCGAAATCAGCAGTGTCTTTCAGTACCCATAATTTGCACCATATAGAGCTTCTACATACATGCATGAGCACACACACACACTCCACCCACCCCTTCTACTTTTCCATTTAAATAAAGATTTCCATCCTCCCGCATACACACAGCACATCCACCTCATGACCTCTATTTCATCATTTCCAAGAGTCAGATTAATGCAGGTGTTGGCTAAAAATAAACTGCTAGTTCTGTCTACTCACTACACGATGACAATTGAAATTCAGGAGTTACCACAAACCTCTACCATATTCCAGAAGTTTTCTTGTTGTTTCAAATGATACGCCTTAGAAACTAAGAACTATAATTTAAAATCAATAACGTAAAAACTACTTTTTAAATAAAAGGCATGACCATTAACACACAATTTTTTAACAATAGAGAGATCACGTAATGGTACCTGGTATCAATTTTTCAAATGTACAACAGGGTTATAATTTAGTTTGTGAATTCAGTGCCATAGACCTACATACCTTATTAATTTTTTCTTTGGGGTGTGTCAATAGAGCAGGGAAGTGTGAAAGAGCTTCACAGTTCAGAACTACTTGGGTCTGTTCATCAGTACCAGTAACAATATTGCCTACAGCTCTGAGTGCAGCAGTCTGAAAAGCAAAACATTTTAAAAGTTAAAAGCTAGTGGCTGGACTAACATGTTTAAAAAACCAAGCATCAGATTGGAAGGGCTACTGGAGTTTAACTGACAAAAGCCTGAAGTAGTTATCTACTGTATTTTCCAGCGTATAAGACGACTTTTTACCCCTTTCTTATATGTCGGGGGTGTATGGTGTAGCCACCTCTCTGTCTCTGGGGTCCTTGCAGTTCCTGTTCCAGCAGGCACCGCGGCCGGGCTCTCTCTCGCCTCCATTGCTGGAAAAGGTGGCAGAGAAGCAGCTCCAGAGCCGGTTGGGCCGAGATAAAGAGCCGGCCCCTTATTCCTCGCCGCCGCCACCCTGGATACTCCGCTCCTCCAGCTGAAGTCCGCCGCGGAAGCTGCTGGAGGAGCGGAGTATCCCAGGCAACGGTGGCAAGGAATAAGGGGCCGGCTCTTTCCCTCGGCCTGATTGGCTCTGGAGCCGCTTCTCCGCTGCCTTTTCCAGAAATGGTGGCGAGAGAGAGCCCAGCCGCAGTACCCACCTTCCAGGCCTCCACAGAGGCCCCCTCAAGCCGGCACGTGTGGGCAAGAGACCCCCTTACTTCGGCCCATAGGAGGCCAGGGACGCTGCCGGTCTGCAGCTTGGGGGTCGTCTTATACACTCAGTCGCCTTATATGCCAGAAAATACGGTATATGCTCTATCATATTAAAGATATTTCTTCTAAATTTGATCTCTGATAGTCCGATAAGAAAAGGTTCCAGGATTCTTGAAGAAAAAGCTGCTGTGTATACAGTGGTCCCTCCACATTTGCAAGGCTTAGGGGTGCAAGAAAAACCGCAAGTAACTCTCACCCAATAGAAGGGTGGATTAAGGCAGTTATCTGGCCTGGAAAGGGGGGATCGATCCTCCTCCTCCTTTCCAGGGCAGATAGCTGCCTGAGGAAAGACAACTATCCATCCTGGAAGGGGCGGGTTTGACACATGCACCCTTCCCGGCTTCTCCTTCTTGGCTTTTTCCCTCCCCAGGGGAAAAACCCAAGAAGGAGAAGGAGAAGTGCGCGTGCAGCAGACCTAACCATACAAGTAATCAAAACCTCAAGTTTCAAAGCCATGAATGTCGAGGGATGACTATAGTATTACCATTTTAGGAGAACAAAAATAATGGTTCAAACAAATTATGACGTTTTGACTACGATGGAGTGACAAGTTAGTATTTCTTGATAACTTAGAAGTTACACAGCAGATAGAGCATATGGCAACAGTGACTTCTTACAGTTGTATTGAAAAATCAAAAATGAAAATGTAAGGACCCAAAAACTATTCTAACCCATTTTGATTTATACATAATAAGCAAATGGGAATAATTTATATCACTATATGATTTTAAAAAAG
Source organism: Sceloporus undulatus (assembly GCF_019175285.1). NCBI lineage: Eukaryota > Metazoa > Chordata > Lepidosauria > Squamata > Phrynosomatidae > Sceloporus > Sceloporus undulatus. The sequence continues at coordinate 247,948,894 of NC_056524.1, forward strand.
AGATAAATGTTTAAAAAATATCTTTCTTACCAATCATGACAATTAAAAATAGTATGCTTTAATATCTAAATGATCAAAAAACCCAATAAAAATATTTTCCAATAATGTATGAACTTTTTACAGGATGCATAATAACCCATCTTCTCTCCTTGACATAACAGTACATAATATGCATATTCAGGCATATCTTGTTAAAAGCCACACAGTTATTCAGTAAATCCTATCAACTAATAGTCCTATTGAATGCTAACAACCACAGAATCTAAGCTCTCCCTATATTTATTCAGAATCCCACTCCATACTAAACAGAGAAACATTAAATTAGAACATTTTACATTTCTAAACTTGACAAACTTCAGAAAACACATTCTGAAATATACACAGTCTGATTTGTGTGTGTTCAGATAAAGGAAGTTTGTAGAATACTCACTTGTACTTTAACTTCCTGATGGCTGAGAAGAGGAACCAAATGTGGAACTATTCCAGAATCTATCACCATCTGAATCTGTTCATTGCCTGAATCAGTTAGGTAGGAGAGGGCCCAGACTGTATCTACCAATATCTAATAAGTTTAGAAATACACTTTATCAGACTAATACAAGCAGACAAAATTCCATAAGACAATCAGGTACATATCAAAAATAGTAACATTTTAAATTTAAGATAATTATGTTCTTTCCGCACCTTTAATATATTACATCTGCTGTGACATGCTACAAAATATGGCAAGGTAATTAAACAGAAATGTAATTTATAGCCCTATCTGGTGAAAGCCTTTACTAATTTTGTTTCACACTTATTTCTTCTAACATTTCCACCTGAAATATTATAAGTAATACTAAAAGATGTTCACAATCTTTCAGTATCCAATTAGGACACATATTTTAACTATCTCAAATTTGTACTCTTATGCACCACCACCTCAGTGCTTGCTTACAAATAAGCATATGAGATGATGTTGCTTGTAAATTGAACAAGGATCGCTTTTTAAATATTTGATCACAGTTAATCAGTAAATTACTTGTGAAATACTCTGATACTCACATTTACGTCTGTGTGGTGAATTAAAACACAGAGTGCTGGGAGAATCTATGAGAAACAGAAAAAGGGTATTACAAATTCTGCAATGCAATTCAAGGTGACAAAACTTCAACAAACAATGAAGTAGTTTACCTCCTGAATGGTTTCCATTGGTGGAGGTGGATCTTTGTGGCGGCACAAGTTCACCATTACCCAAGTAACATTTCTTAAGAAAGTTATTGGAATAGATGGGCTGATGAATGACAGAAGAGGCTTCACCACTCCAAGACTAATTACATAATCTCTACACTGGGGTCCATCACCTGCATAAACATTTAAGGAGTTTGTAGATAAAACAGTATGGTAGATGCCTAGCTGAACTTCCTTCCATTTACAGAATATCTCACTTTTGAGACTGAAATTTTAGGCACCTATATCTATGCAAAGGCAAGCAAGAATAGCTGCTAGAAAGTTTCAAAATGGCTGGCTCTTAGAATCAGAGTTGCAGGAGGCATTATAGGATAGTGATTTTCAACCTTTAGTCTTCCAGCTATTTTGGACCACAACTCTTACAAGGAGCACTGTGGCTGAGGCTTCTGTGAATTGAAGTTTAAAACATCTGGCCAAAAGTTGGGAATCATTTTTGTAAGCCATCTGCTTGAGGCAAGACATTCAAAGCTAAAGCAGCCAGAACAGATGGATATCAAGCTTCAGCTTGAAGACTTTGGTAAGAGACCCCCACCCCAGTTACTAGCTTCATGGTAAAAATGTTGTTGCCCTTAATAAACTTATCCAAGCATACAACTAATATACACTCATGTAACTTCAGATACTGTTCTAGTCCCATCTTCTAGAGCAGTAGAGGATGCCTTTGATCTACGATATAGCTCTTCATTTTTTTAAGTCTTAGCCAGCCTCTTCCCCCTACTTCTCTGCATTGTATTGTAAAGCTGGTAATTTTAGCACAAAAGTGAACCCTATGTTTAAGGAACATAGGGATGGATAAGCATGAATAAGTATATTTAGTTTCCCAAGTGTACACAAAATGAAATAAATAAAAAGAAAATAAATCCAATACACTTTATCAGAGTTGTCTTCACCTGTATGTTGAAAAATTAAATCACTATGTATGCTATGCTATCAACAACTAAAAAAAATTGGTGTTCAATCAAATGACCATGCTCCTAGTGCAACGTCCTGGATATTTTATTACACTGGGTACACTAAGATACTACAGTAATAGCTCTTGTACCGTGTCATGCCCATAAATCTGAACAAGATATAAAACTAGATACTGGGTCACATATCTGGTTCAGATGTGGCAGAATAAAGAGAATTTACTTGCAAAAGTACAAAATCAAGCATTTAACAGTTTGATATTTTACCGGGAAAATCACTTTTGATTGCTTACTGTAACAATGTAGAATGTAGCATGCATGCTTCCAAGAAATGTAACTCATGCACTGAATGAACATAATTGCAATACCAAAGCTGAAATGTTAAACTACCGTTAGCTTGGGATCAATGCAATCCCAACATAGTCACAAGCATATGATGACCTGAATAGTCAGTATTACATTCCCTCTCCCCCTCCCAATTTTCATTTGCCTAAACATTCATGTGTCTGAATAAAATATACTTTGGGGGAAAAACACATGAACAGTTAAGAAGCAGGAAAATTTACAAGCCATTTTTGGACAAATCTAACTTTTATAATACAATATAAATCTAGGCAATTCATTAGTTTTCTGTCAAGAGTTGCCTGGAACTCTGATATAAAATGTAACTAACCTATGATATTGCCTAAAGCCCATACTGCCTGCTCACAAACATTTTGATGCGGTGAATGCAGCAGCCTCAGAAAAAGTGGAACAGCATCTGCAAAACAAAGAAATACATTACTGAAACACAAGTTAACGTCTGGTACCAACATTTAAGATAAATATTTAAATTCTGCAGCATTTGAAATGTCTCTCCTCTTTTGCAAGTAATAAGATTGCAAATCATACCAATTAGTAGGATAATAATAATAATAATAGGATTTATAATAATTATAATAATAATAATAACAATAACAACAGGATATGCTTAAATCACACATTGGTCATTCAACTGTTATAGAATTGCAGAGTCCTATTAGAGATGATTTTACATTATCTCAAGTACTGGTGTTTGAATATGGTAGCTTTTTTTAAAAAAACAACTTTTTATTATTAGCCTTTAATTCATGTATTCTGTTTTAATTAATATTATGAGCCACATTTGGTCTCATTTAGGAGAATAATAATAATAATAAAGTTTATTTATATTGCTCGCCTCTCCCATGGATCGAGGCGCGATTACATCAATAAAATAGTACAATAATACAATTACAATCAATAAAACACTAATACTGAATTAACCAACATTCCTATGAGCTCTTAAAAAATAACAATTCAATAGCCAGCAGTCATAGTCAAGAGTGGAGCAATCATCAGCCTTTTATATGGAGTCTGGTGGATGAGCCCGTTGGACAAGATCTGTTTTGAGTGCCTTCTTAAAGGCCTCTAAGGTAGTAATGAGACGGAGCTCTTCTGGTAGGCTGTTCCATAATTTTGGAGCCGCAGCTGTAAATGCCCTTTGGGAAGTTGTCATTAACCTAGTATTATGATGTTCCAATATATACTTTCCTGATGTTCTGTGTGTGCGGGGCAGATTGTGTAGGGAAAGGCGTTCCCGCAAGTAACTCAGGCCCGAGCCATGTAGGGCTTTAAAGGTGATAACCAACACCTTGTATTGCACCCAGAAGCTAATTGGCAGCCAGTAAAGTGATTTTAACACTGGTGTTATGTGGTCAAATCTAGATGTACCGATGACCAATGTGGCTGCCGCATTTTGAATCAAATGAAGCTTCTGAACTTGATACAAGGGTAGCTCCAAGTACAGCGCATTACAGAAATCTAAACGAGAGATTACCAGTGCAAGTACCGCTGCTTCAAGGACCTTTCAGTCCAGGTAGGGACAAAGTTGGCATATCAACCAAAGCTGATACCAAGCTCTCCTGGCCATCGCATCTATATGAGATGACAACTGCAGAGACAGGTCCAGGTGTACTCCCAGACTGCAAATCTTGTCCTCCGGATGATCTCACACAGTGGCTTCATGTAAATGTTAAACAGCATGGGGGAACAGAATGGCGCCCTGAGGGACGCTAGATGTCAGCTCTCTTTTGCAAAAGCAGCTGTCCCCCAGCATCACCATCTGGAATCTGCCCGAGAGGTAGGAACGGAGCCACTGGAGCGCAGTGTCTCCAATTCCCAACTCCCTCAAGGCGTTCCAGAAGGATACCGTGGGGTATGGTATCGAATGCCGCTAAGATGTCCAAGAGCACCAACAGGGTCACACTTCCCCTGTCGATGCCCAGATGGAGTTCATCAACGAAGGCGACCATGGCAGTTTCAACTCCATATCCTGCCCTGAAGCCGGTTTGAAATGGGTCTAGATAATCGGCTTCATCCAAGACAGCCTGGAACTGGAAGGCAACCACCCTCTCCATCACTTTGCCCAAGAATGGTAAGAGGGAGACCGGTCTATAATTATTTCTCACCAGGGGATCCAGGGAGGGTTTTTTCAAAGGTGATCTAACAACTGCCTGCTTTAATTTCAATGGAAATCTTCCCTCCCTGAGGGATGCATTAATTATAGATTGTAATAGTGTTTTTGTTGCATCCTCTGGGCGGTCAACCATGATGGGCAAGGATCGAGGGGATATGTTGCTTACTAACACTTCCAAGAATCTTGTCCACTTATCAGTATTTATAAACTCAAAATGATCCAGTCTAACACGGTCCACAGAGTCACTGGACACCTCTCTTTCTATTTCTTTCTATTATAATGCCCGCATCCAGATCAGCTCTTATCTAAGAGATTTTGAAAGGAAGGATAAAAGTTAAATAAAAGCACACTTTTGAGAAAACTGTTTCCTGCACCTTTTTGACTTCTAATGAGAATGTAGGCTTCATTTACTCGTGGACCCTTTTATTTGTCATTTTGGCAGTCCATGATCCACACAAATCTCTTGTAACAGCACACTTCAAATGATTTGGGTTTTCTTCCTGACAGCTTCTTTCACAACCATACAGTGATCAGGAATACTGTGGCATGGATTATTCTGATTTTAGTATTAAGTGACTTATCTTTATATTTGAGGTAGCTGTCCCTCCAAGTCCTAATCTTTTCTTTTCATTCTGAAACTACTTTCCAATGTGATTTTTGAGTTAGCCAAGGAACAGAAAATCTTTAACTATCTCAACATATTCATCACCTACTTTCAATTTATTTAAACCAATGATTATTTTTGTTTTAATATTCCACTGTAACCCTGCTTTTGTACTTCCTTCCTTCCTTAACTTTCAGTAATTGTTCCAAATCTTTGCTGTTTTCTGATAGGAATATGATGTCATCTGCATCTTTTTAAATACTTTGTTTCTTCCCACAATTTTCATGCCTTCTACCTCCATATCTAATTCTGTATGATAGGTTCTGTGTATGGGCTATGACTCTGGAGATCTAGATTCAAACCCCTGCTCACCATGGAAACTCACTGAGTGACCTTGGACAAGTCACATTCTCTGAACCACAGAGGAAGGCAATGGCAGACTCCCTCTGAAAAATCTTGCCAAGAAAACCCTGTGATAGGTTTGCCTTAGGGTTACCATAAACTGGAAGTGATTTGAAGGCACACAACGATCACTTTCTCACAGGAAAGCTGGTACTAGGTGCATGCTGGAGGTGGGTACAACCATTCTTTTAATACACATTCTTTCACACACATACACACACACCTACCTTTCTACTCACCACTGCTCAAAGCTTTCCTTTCTCCTTTTCGCTTTTGCACTAGATACTGAAACTGAGAAAAGATTCTCCTGCTTACTACCTGGCACAAAAATACAGCAATCTGCCAGGGAAGCACAAGACCACCTGTTCTTATGCCAGCAGCTCAGTTTGAGTGCTGGGGAAAGAAGATTAATGAATAAGAAGCATGGTATCCTAAAGGCACCAGATCCCATCTGATCTTGGAAGCTAAGCAGGATCAGCCCTGGTTTTTAGTTGAATGGGAGATTGCCAATAAATACTAGGTGCTGTAGGCTATATTTCAGAGGAAGGACCTAGCAAAAACACTTTTGAGAACCCCTTGCCTAAGAAAATACTATGAAATTAATGGGGTTGTCATAAGTCAGCAAGTGACCTGAAGGCACATAAACACACACACAGAGTCTGTATCTGGCCCACTGTCAAAAGTTCCCTACCACAGCATAAAAGGGAACATTAGCAACTATTGTGGACACTCTTGACCAAGAAATATGATACTGTATTTATTTCACAGGTTTTGCAAAAGTTACATGAACAGATGAATACATGAAATACTTATTTACTTACTGGATTGAACTACAGCCTGTGTTTGTTCTGAGGTTCCAGATGCAATATTTGTCAGTGCCCACGCTGCTTCAAACTGTAAAGATGGACTAACAAAAAAGAGATGAGAGTTTAGTTTCACTTCAGTACTATTAAATATCCATTTCAGTAAAAACTTTCCCCCATACTCACTTGTCATCTCTTTCAAGACAGTGCACTAATATAGGTAATATTCCAGATTTTATTAAGTCATCAATTGGTGGGTTGCGATCACTGGAGAGTAGTTTTCTGTTGTAAAAACATATGGAAATAAATCAAGTTGCATGCAAAGCTTAAAGTGCCTCAGTTCAACTTTCCAAATGTATTTTATTCAAAATTATTACATCCAAGGAAGTTGATAGTAACAACGTAGAATTTCACAATGATTTTCTATCTTAATAGCAACATAGGGATTATATAGCACAAATTATTCTAGTATTTCCCACCAATCCTATGGTAACATTTAAATTGTTCTGACCTTACAGTTTTTAAACATATTCCCCTAATTCTCCCATTTAACTCCAAAGAGTTTATGAAATTCCAGTATTTTATAATACTAGATATTATTCGGGTATCCAAATGCCATTAAAATATTGAAGGCAAGCAAAATCCCCACGCTGACACCATTAAATTGCTTTTAAGACTCAAACAGAAGTCTTCATAAACCCTAAGCAAATCTCTCAAATAGAACAAGTTTCAGAGTTGTCATACTATGTAAACCAAAAATACAGTGGACCCTTGTTATATGCTGGTGTTTGGTTTCAAGCTCCCCATGAATAACAAAATCCGTGGATACTCAAGTCCCATTAAATATAATGACATAGCAAAATGGAAAATCAAGGTTTGATATTTGAAATTTATACTTTTTTTAACATTTTCAAACCATGGATGCTTGAATTCATGTATAAGAAGGGCTAACTCTACCACTTTGAGGAAGCTTATCTCTTTAATTTCATTGTACAGTATTTGCAGGGGAACTGTTTCCATGGTTATCATGGATAAGTGAAACTGGTTAACAGCAAATGCTATAGTTCTGGCAAAAATTGATCACTGCTGTAGGACCTCCAGATTTCTAGAGAGGCTCTTTTTTTCCAGACATGGTGTCATGGATACAGGGGTCATACTATATTTCACACATTAGCAAAGGTAAAAATTATGGCTGTATTCTCTACTACTCCTACAGTAGTCAAGGTTAAACTAATGATTAATTTGATGACGCAGACATGCTGACGTCAGTGATGCTTTAAGAATTGTTCCTATCTAAATAGGACAAGTGTGATTGAAAATTTATGTTCCAATATAGTTGCTGTTATTGTTTTATTTATTTTCTGATTTTTAAGAGCTGTAATTGGAAACTCAGGTGTTCTGAGACAAAAAAACATAAAGGCAATTTTCAAATAAGTAGCTGTGTTTGTCACTTGCAGCATAAAAAGGCCTTAATACCACTCAATACTGCATCCAAAGTGGGGTTTTATCCATAAAAGCTCATACAATAGTAAAAACCAGTAAGTCTGAAAGGTACTACCACATTTCTCTTTTCCTCTCCCTTCCTTCCTCTTTTTAAAAAAGCCTTGAAGAAACCGTTCAATGAATCCTTTTCAGTTTCATAATGAATGCTTCTCAGTTTCCCAACCATCACCTAATTGCTGAATTATATGATAGCATTTAAGTAGTCACAACTCTTCTGAATAAAGAATCTCCAATACTAATAGAATTAAGCCTCTGTCAAAATATAATTTAAAGATATTTCAAAATAATCTTTATATTATTTTCATTAACATACAGATCATCTATTTATGTCTACCCTCTTTCCACATTTTATGAACAGGATGTGAGATTTCTACTTCATTAAACTCTCCATATGAAAAAATGAATCAAGTTGTTGATCAGTGTACAGTGGTGCCTCGGGTTACGAAATTAATTCGTTCCGCCATTCCTTTCGTAACCCGAAAATTTCGTAACCCGAAACACTTTTCCGTTAGCACTGGAAAGCCTATAGCTGCACTTTGCAGCATTTGAATTTCGCGCCGAAATGAATTTCGTAACCCGAAAAATATTTCGTAACCCGAAACAGTTTTTGCCAATCCAACTTTTTCGTATCCCGGAAATTTCGTAACCCGATCATTTCGTATCCCGAGGCACCACTGTATTATTAAACAGATATTTAGTGAGGAATCTTTCAAATAATTATTTCATCCACTTATGCTTATTCAGCAGTGGCCAGCCTCAATGCCCATTTCTGTGGCCTTGGCCCAAAACATGGAAGCAAAATGTTAAAAATGATTGCTTTTCTGTGGTAACAGGAGAACTGTGTTCCTCAAAGTTTGATTTTATTTTAGAACAAGGTGCACAGTTCCCATGCAGCTACTGAACACCGGGGGAAGGGGAGATTAGTTTTTTGGGGAGGTACCAGTTTTTCAAAAGCCAGGAATAAGCCTTTCTGCTTTTCTATTGCCAAAATTCAGCAGCACAAAGAAGGATAAAGTGCAGGCTATGGCAGGTTTGAGGGGAGGGGAATTGGCATCCAGGCCCACTGCAGTTCCCTAGGTGTTCCATAGTACAAGCAGTTCATTAATTATCCTTGCAGATAGCTGCAGGATCAACATTTCTAGGCAGAACACAATACAACTACAATTTCCATTAATAAACTATATAACAAATTCCATGAACAAACTATACAATTATGGGAAACTGTCATGAAAGTACATGGAGATTTACATGAATTTTTCTTTTACCTTGCAGCCTGTACTGCACTTAATTGGATACCTTGGTTGTCACTTGAAGCATTCTATGAAATGAATAAAATAAATGTTTAGTTCAGGACTTTATAGTGTAAACAAAATATTAAGTAAATGGAAATAGTTGTTTACCTGAACAATTGCCTCCAGAGATGTGTTTTGCTGCAACAAATATCAAAGTGTTAGAACTAGTTAAAAAAAGATACATATGTTCTATTTCATATAGCATACGGGTTCTTACCACCCTGAAGTCGCCATCTATATCAGAATCTTCACAGATATCTTCATGAGGTACATTTCTTCTCTTTAACAGATGCTCATCTCGCTTGTTCTTTTAAATGCAAAATATGAAACTTTATTATTTATTTTTGGCAAATGTATTCACTTTTTCAGAACATGAAAGTAATGCATCACAAATAATTATCTATGGCCCGTTCTAGACGGGCCTTTAATACGCCCCCGTCACATGCTAGGGGTTGGCCGAGGACCTAGCGTCCATACCAGCCTCACCCCTAGCACGTGATGGGGGCGTAAAAATGGTGGTGCCCTATACACATGGGTGCCGCCATTTTTATGTGCTGGACGCTTAATGTCCACATGCCCCCTGTGCTTGCGACATCATGAGTGCGCCATTTGCGCACTCGTGCATCGCAAGCGTGACCCAAAAAGAAGCCGCTTTTTGTGGCTTCTTTTTCCGCCACCCAGAAGCCTCCCTGTTTGGAGGCTGAGGCTTCCCAGCGGTGGAAATGGAGGCGGTGGCAGACCGTCCTTTTGGGGCGGTCTATAAACTGCCTTAATTAGTTATTTTAAGGAGTAATAGCAGCATAATGAAATTTCTTTTGCAAAGTCAGATAGTGACAGAAGCAAGTAACATTTAGTATTTGTTCTCACTATTTTGGGGTGCATTTTGAGGCAGGGGAGTTTAAGTAAAGCATACAAGTACTAATTAGTCCATTTAAAGTATGTTTCAAGATCTGCACTTTTCTATAATTTAAATAAATTACAAACTTGTAAGGTACTTTAAAAATATAATATTAAAGTTGCAAAATAAAAGCAAGGAATATATGACATTTGCCAAAAAGCTTTTTAATTGTTATAAAACAAAATTCAAGCCCATATTTATATTTAGTCCCACACCCTTTCTTATCAGACTTTAGGTTCATCACTAATCTTGTAAGCTGCTCTGAGTCCCAGTTTTAGGGAAAGGGCAGGATATAAATAAATGTAATAATGATCATCATCATCAACAGAGTTCTTCTTATCTCTGAAAGACACAAATGTTTTGGCCTTTTTATAGGCTGATTCTCCGTTATCTGAAATGCTTTGGACCAGAAGTGTTTTGGATTTCAGATTTAGGAATATTTGCATACGCATAATGAGATATCTTGGACATGGGATCCAAGTCTAAACATGAAATTAATTTGTTTTGAGGGTAATTTTATACATAATATTTTTAATAATTTTGTAGATGAAACAAGGTTTGTGTACACTGAACCATCAGAAAGCAAGGATGTTACTATCTCTGCCACACGTGAGCAACTTTGGAGGATTTTGAAATTCTGGATAAGGGATACCCAACCTGCACCACCATCTCTTTAAAAAAACAGAACAAAAAACCTTGACTTCCAATGACAAATGTTCCAAGGACTCCCATATGAGAGGTTCCCTTGATATAACAAGCCCACTTTTCAAAAACTACAGCAGCATCATATAGGTGTTTGCTTCTCTCAACATCCAGCCAAGTTCTGTCTAGAGGAACGCAGATCAAAAGCAAAGACCACAAATTAATTTATGACATTCATTACAATGGTAAAGAGCTCTAGTAGGTCTCACAAATTAAAGATGAGCTTCCTGCTTTGAAATAGAAGCTAGAGCCATGAAAACACTGAACTCAACCTCATGATTCTCATAGCATGACTTCAAGAAACAGGGAAAACCACAGATAATCATTTTTTTCTATTTGAAAATGGAGTAATACCAAAAAAAGTAGTGCAGTCCCTGATGCACAAAATGATTTTATTGTAAATGACAAGCGTTCTCCCTAACTTGAACTATAAAAGCTCTTTTTTCCAGCTGACATATTGTCAAAGATATATTAGTGGAGCAATTTCTTTAGTTGTCCATCAGAAAAAAAAAAGACAAGATGGTTGCTTCCACTACTAGTAATTTAAGAAGCCTATAACTCTATAGGAAAATGCTAGAAACCATGGGTATCAAATTCATAATGGGTATCAAAATCACTGCCTGTGGCTCACATTCCTGGGCATATGAAAAATGACAGGTCATTCCTGGATAAGCAGAAGAGAGGGAGGCAAGGCACATCTCTTGTGTCCTATGACGACTGTTACACTTTTAGGAGTTTTAAGAGCCCTTACCTTTCTTAATTCCACGACAACTTCATTTCGCTGTCTTCTCATAGTCTGTTAAAATTAAAACATAACATAATTACTCCTTAGCCAAAATGCTTATTGAAGCATAGATAAATTACCCAAAACACGAAAGAAATTTGCTGTTCTTTCTAATTATTCCCCACATGAGCTCATATTAAAACCACCCAAAACTAAAGACCTGCACTACCTTCATTATGGCTGTATGAGCTGACACAAAACACTTTAGGCCAACAGTGATAGGTTTGCATGACACATAAACTAGAGATGTGAGGCTGCTTGAGGACTCCAATCTTCAGTGGTACTGGCTAAACAAACCACAGATTGAATTATGTTGAGTTGTCTGAAATTTTCTTTGGTTAAATATACAAAACAGACTGGGAATTATTTGATACTTTAAAAATTGCTGAATCAGAACTCCTTACATTCTTCACCATTGCTTATATTGGCCAGAACTGCTGGAACTTGCAATCCAACCATGTATGCTCTCCAGCAAGAAGTAACATTCTTATTCTCTCAGGCTTTTAGAATTTGACAGTGATGGGCTTTTAATAGTCTGCTGTGTTGTTTTGTTGATTTTTTTATATGGCTTTTAAAATGAATTACAATGGTTTTATCTTTACAGATAGTTTAATTGGTTCATTTTCCTTTTTTTACATTTTTGAATATTTTTTTAATTCTATGATTCTATGTACTAAATGTGATGTGCAGTACCATTGCTACAATGAGACAAGATCACATCCATTGACACATGCATTTAACACATGGGCTGGAGTTATTTCCTCTTTTTGCAAGTTTTAAAGTCACTGGTGTACTATAACATGATCATTCTGTGTTTTAACTTAATACCATATTAGCCTTTCTCCTAATGCTAATACATCAGCTATGTCTGATTTCAACTCTGCTACAGACCCTCTTGGAGCCAGTGTGATATATCAGTTTGAGCTATATCTAGCTGGACTAGGACTCTGGAGACCAGGGTTTGAATCCCTGCTCGGCCATGGAAATCCACAAGTGGCTTAGGGAAACCACACACTCATGGGCTCAAAAGGAGGCAAAGGCAACCCCTCCCCAACAAATCGTACCAAGAAAACTGTTATATTTGCCTTAGGGTGGCCATAGGACAGAAATGAAGGCACAAAACAACACGGATACTTTACAGACCTAGTACAGTATGCTAAAAAAAGGGAAAAGGCATGTACAAATTTGCAGAGTGGCTTTAATTATTTCACACAAAGCAGCAAGCTCTCTCAATCTCTCTCTCTCTCAAAAAAGAAAATCTTACTAGACCTAACAGAGAGAGAATTCCTCACCCTTTCACCCAACATGGCAGGAGCTGTTGCTTCATCAGATCTACTCTTGGGAAACATGCCCAGCCTAATAGTATGAGTGCCAATTTCATGTTTCCTCCCAAGATGGTCTGCTGGTGGGAAAGCACTGGGAATGAATTTCTTTCTCCTTCAAAACCACTGTTCATCAATTGAAAATACACATTCTCTCATTCTCTTGGATGTGCTGTGCTTACTTATTGATATTCCAACATTGGGCTGATGATGCTCAAAATAGATTTCTTCAAAAAGAAAGAACTGATGTCAGACAACTTGTAACAGTTGGGGGGAGGGTTCTACATTAAGTACAGTTACTAACATAGATAAAAACAATTGTGACATGCAACTTAAGTCTTGATTCTTGGGAGGGGGAATCCTTCTAGTAAGACCGATTTTCCCCATTGTTACTGCCACTGCCAGTTACTGGTAGGGGTGGCTAACACACACGCCCCATGATGAATAGATATGTTTCCAACAATGACATGTTCCTAGCAAATCAGAGATTGCAGGGAATAGTGAACTGAGCATCCAGGGCTTGTGGGCATCCAGCAACTGTCCTCTTAGGAACTGATCCTGTTAAGGGCTCTGTTTAGCCTTGAAGTATATTCAGGCCTCTGGGCACAGGTTCAACAGAAGAGAAGGTGGCAAGGAGAACAGGGCTCTCTCTTTTACAGGTCTCCGAAGCCTTCCTCTCACATACAGCACTAGAAGTCACAAGTACATTATACCTTTATGCTGGGGATCATGGAGAGTGAGAAGCAAAAAAAAAAGTGCTTCACTTTCTTTCTTTCTTTCTTTCTAATACATCCCAGTATAGCCCAGGAAATGGCACTTTAAGCTCACAGCACATAATGCCTTGATCCTAATCCTGTCGCCCGCAATAGATATTATGTTTGGGGCTTGAGCAGCACATTTACTTCACCAACATCACCTCACTGACACAGTTTACACATCTTGGAAAATCAGGCTGTTTTTGTTATCAGAAAATGTTTTCCTTTTTTCAGTCTATCTATGTAAAAATGTTTGTATACTTGGGAGTCCCAAGTACAGTGGTGCCTCGGGTTACGAAATTAATTCGTTCCGCGGCTAATTTCGTAACCCGAAAAACCTTCGTAACCCGAATTGCCATAGGCGCTAATGGGGAAAAAAGCCGCGGCTCTGCCGCGGCTCCATTTAAACAGCGCCAGGGTTTTTTCGTAACCCGAAAAAACCTTCGTAACCCGAAACAATAAATCCCTATGGGATTTATTCGTATCCCGAAAAATTCATAACCTGGGTAATTCGTATCCCGAGGTACCACTGTACTGTAATAGTATCTTATTTTAGCATAATCTGCTCAACTCATATCATATTTGACTATCCAAATATAACTTTAAAAGATAATGACTACTGGATAACCCCCTGTATTTCACATTATAAGTAATACTAAAAGATGTTCACAATCTTTCAGTATCCAATTAGGACACATATTTTAACTACTGTATCTCAAAAAGCCACAAGATTTGTTCAGAAGGGATTTGCCTCCTCTGAGGCTGGGAGAGTACAACTTGCCCAAGGTCACCCTTGGTTTCCATGGCTGAGCGGGGATTTGAATCCTGATCTCCAGAGTCCCAGTGCAACACTTAAACCACTACTCCACACTGGTTCTAACTACTATTCTTATTTTGGACTAAATACATTCTTGTGACATAGGGGCCTGTGGCTTTATACTGGATAAATACAAATTCAATGCTTGGGGGAGGGAATGCATTGTATTTTCAGTGGAGAAGCCAAACTGCCCATGTTTAACTGCCTTTGTTCCCACTCAGCTTAAGCAACAGTGGAGGGGGAGGGCACTTTTTGTCTATATATGCTTCCTGTAACGTTCAAAATTATTTATATTTATTTATATCCTTTCTCTCCCAAAATTGGGATTCAAAATGGCTTACATACAAAAGTGAGCTTTAAAATACAATTAATTTGTACTGTTAGAGTATTAAAACACATCACTCATTAAAAGAATAAAATGCAGTTGAAAAGATAAAAGCGTGTTAAACAGTACAATTAAAACAGCACAACATTTCCAGCCTGTTCTTTAAAATCTTTGTTTTAAAAGTCTGTCTAAATAAAATGTCTTAGACTGCAAAAAGAAAGACAAATTCCTGAGTCTGGGAAAGCCACTGAGAAGGGCCTCTCTTGTGTCCTCACCAACCGTGCTTATGGTGTTGGTTGGACTAATTGAAGGGCCTCTCTTGAGGATCTCAGAGCCCAGGCTGGCTCATACAGGGAGATATAGTCTGCCAAATAGCCTGGACCTGAGCCATATAGGGTTTTATATGTAACAAGCACTTTGAATTGTGCTTGGAAACAAACTGGCAGCCAGTGGAGCTGTTGTGTGGTCTCTGTAAGCTGCCCTAATTAATAGTCTGGCTGCAGCTCTTTGGACAAGTGAAAGTTTCCAAATACTCTTCCAAAACAGCCCCAAGTAGTGTGTGTTACAGTAGTCCAAACGGCATGTGTCTATGGTAAGTGTCTGTGGCTAGATCCGGCATCTCAAATAAGAGGCTCCGCTGACACATAAGCTTTTAGATATACAAAACCACTCCTGGTCACTGCAGAAACCTTCAAGGTCTGTGCATTCAAGGGGAGTATAACCCCATCAAACACAGGGGGGTTGAGCAGGAGTGCTCCACCACCACCTTCTGGATTTGACCCTCTAGGAAGGAATGGACCCACTGTAAAACAGTACCTCTAAGTCCCATGCCATTGAGGTGGCCCAGAAGGATACCATGGTCGATAGTATCAAAAAAGCTGCTGAGACATCCAGCAGAACTAACAGAGACACACTTCTCCTGTCCAGTTCTCTGCGTAGGTCATCCATCAAGGTGACCAAAGCTGTCTCTGTTCCATAGCCAGGCCCGAAACCAGACTAAAATAGATCTATATTATCAGTTTCATCCAGAAACCCCTGGAACTGGGAAGACACCATACATTCCAGTACCTTGCCTTTAAATGATAGGTTGGACACTGGCCAATAATTATCCATTATTGTGGGATTTAGGGACGGCTTTTTCAACATGGGCCTCACAACTGTCTCCTTTAGGGAAGCTGGAACGCTGCCTTGTAGGGAGGCATTGACTACCCCCTTCACTCACTCAGCCAGTTCCCCTCTGGTCTAATAAGCCATGAAGGACAAGAGTCTAACACATACAGTATATGGTGGCTCTCACCTCTCTGAGGATTCTGTCCACATCATTAGAAGTAAATGTTGTAACTACAGCACAACCTTTACCTGATGAAGAAGCCAGCAAAGCTTTGAAGGCTGTCATTATGTATTTTGCATCTTTTGGCTGCCTCAGCCAAAATGGATTTTGTGATTTTTGTTTTATGGCCACCATGACCCTGAAACCTATTTTTATTTTCTCATTGATTGCAGACAGTCACATTTAAAAAAATTATATATACTACTGACACAATAGAAAGAGAGCTGACTATATTTTTCCATCCATACAGCTATGCCCACGAGACTGTTCCTTTGAAACTTCCAAGTTGGTAGGGATAAGCTCCTTCTCAGTCTAAATTTGTAGCACCAATATTATTATATAAAATCTCATTTCAATCTGATCTGGACTGACAATTTGCCATTATATGAACCTTCTATTTCCTTCAGTTTTAATTTCTATGGCCAGAAGAGATGGGCATGAAAGAGTGGCCCAAGTCCACTCTGGAGGGAAGTAGGTCAGAACCCCACTGTCTGCACAGCCCACTCCCAAGCCAGGCTGTGGATGCAGGGGCCTACTGGTGCCACTAGAATTCGGATGATCTTGGCTCCTTTTTGTTCCAGTCCTAAAGACTAGAAC
>NC_056524.1:247965651-247973130 GCF_019175285.1 Sceloporus undulatus
ATAATAATAATAATAATAATAATAATAATAATAATAATAATAATAATAATATTTTATTTATATCCTGCTCCTTCCCAAGATCAGGGCGGCTTACAACATAGGTTAAAAACAATGGTGCCATAAACAATATAAAAAGATACACTATACAGGCTAGCCATACAATCAATAAAAACAATCAATAAAACTAACAGAATTAAAAACCCCTTAGCCCAACCTCTTGGCCACGGAAGAGGAGGGAGGCCCACGGGATATTTAGTCGGGGAATGCCTGTTGGAACAGGAAGGTTTTTAAGTCCTTCCTGAATTGGGCCAGGGTGGTAGTCGAGCGGAGCTCGGTGGGCAGCGTATTCCAAAGGGCTGGGGCAGCCGTGGAGAATGTCCTCCGTGTGGTGGAGTATAACCTAGCCCCAGGCACCTTCAGTAATTGCTGCCCAGACGTTCTGAGGGTGCGAGGCGGAATGTATGGGGAGAGGCGGTCCTTTAGGTATCCTGGACCCAAGCCATTTAGGGCTTTATAGGTAATTACCAACACCTTATATTGAGCCCGGAAGCGAATGGGCAGCCAATGGAGATCTTTCAAAACCGGTGTTATATGGCTGGTCCTGGAAACGCCAGTGACCAGCCGGGCTGCCATATTCTGCACCATTTGCAGCTTCCGAGTTTGGTATAAGGGTTGCCCCATGTAGAGTACATTGCAGAAGTCCAGTCTCGAAGTTACCAGAGCATGTACAACAGTTTCTAGGTCCCTCTGGGCCAGGTATAGGCGCAGCTGGCGAATCAGCCGAAGCTGATAACAGGTGCTCTTGACCGTCGCATTCACCTGAGCAGTCAGATGGAGCGACGAATCAAGAAGCACCCCCAGACTGCGCACGGAGTCCTTCACAGGGAGCATGACCCCGTTCAGGACAGGTGGAACCACCGCCATTCCTGGACCAGGCTTTGATGTGGCTTCCAGCCATTTTGGAAGAATTCGTTGTTTAATCAGCACGCATCCAAAGTGGTTGGAAGCTTCATGTTTCACCTGTTTCTAAAAAACACACTTGATAAAAACAGATGCTAATATTAAAAGCAGTACTCGCACCATGGTCTTCTTAAACCAATATTACAAAGCTAGTTCAGAGTACAAAAGCCACTCCTGAACCAAAAGCAACTTTCTTTAACCTTCGCGAGGAATACATTGACCACCTAGTACACAAGCAAGCCAAAATACTGGTTCACCTAAAAATACTGCCATCTGAACCAACTGGATCAGCATATGATCACAGATAATGTTCCAAGATCCCTTGGAACGAATGCATGAAATTACAGTTATGCGCCAGCATCCAAATTGGAACACTACAAGCATATCACAGAATCTGCAGTGGAGATACTTAACTGTAGCAAAATATCACATGCAGGGCCTTGATACAGATATGCTTCAACTTCAACTTAACTGGACTCATCTCCATGAACTTACATCCGCCTCCCACCAGCTGCCAAAAAGCCCTTAAGCAACATAAAACAGCATGTGCAGTATTACTCAAAATGTATGGTAATTTAAAAACTTATGTTGTGACTGTTGAGTACTGATCCTTTGGCTGATCCATAAAATATTTTATCAAGCATTACCTAATGACTTCACCACTTTGATGAAGAACCCTATGCAGCCTTCTACAGGACAGGATAGCTTCTCAGGCTATCTGATGTGGAGCACGGACAATTACTTTTTCCAATGTGTTAGGGACTAGCACCATATTTGTGTTCATTGGCTATAACTGTTTCTTTCTTTCTGGGAATCTCATCAGGGACTGGCAGCCAACAGATTGAGAAATAACAGCATTCAGTAGCACTACTCTAGGATATTCTTAGGAAAGCTTAAAATGCACCCCACTACAGAAAAAGGAATGCAGGGCATGTGACAGAGCCTTAGAGAAACTACTTTAAAAGTAACAGTGGATAACTAGCACATATCATTTATTAGCATAAATCTTTTTTATTGTTTTCTTTATATTATGTGGCAATAATTTTTGCCAGGAACATAACCAAGGGGGGGGGGGCAGGGGGATGGATGAATAGTTTCTTGAAAATATGTACCTTCACTGCTCATATAGTACCATAAATAAATCCTTTGCAACACCTGAACATTCCATTAAATGCAGTGGGCCCTTGGTATCTGCTGGGGTCTGGTTCCAGGATCCTCCTGGGATATGGAAATCTGTGGATGCTAAAGTCCCATTAAATACAATGACACAGTAAAATGGTGCCTCTTATTTAAAATGGCAAAATCAAGGTTTGCTTTTTAGACTTTGTATTTTTAAAATATGTTTTGAAGCTGTGGCTGGTTGAATCCATGGATAAGAAATCTGTGGGTATGGAGGGCTAGCGGTGTATATATTTTATGATTATGTTTGAGGAAACAGTGCCTGCTTTTAACAGTATTAAAATTGTTACAGTTTAAAATGTACAGTATTATAAAGGAAAGGACTACATCTGACTATTCAGAAACTTTATCTGTGATCCTGTGCTTATCCGATTGGTTCAGATAACAGTATTTGATTATTCAGAAACCGTAGAACCACGGTCACAAAGACAAGACAGATTTTAGATGACACAGGAATTAAACTCCTTCACTACTCAGGAACCCTCTTTGCTTCAGATGCAATGGAATTGAGCCTGTTTTTTTTTAAAAAAAGAGGGAAACAGAACCCAGAACTAAATTGGAAAATCCAGTCTTACCCCTCACAGCAGTGTATTATTATCAAAAGCTATGTAAAGAAAGATTTCACAACCAGAGAGCAGTAGCAGAAAGCAGGACGGGATTTCCACCATAAAACTGTTGTCTACTCATACATAATGTACCTATGTACCTCACATTTTTTTCAGAATATACTATATAAGGACATCTACTGTGGAACTGCAAAGAACCAAAACATAACTACGGGCCAGTACAGATGACCCTAAAGGGGCAGCTTGATGTTGCCCCTTTGATCGCTGGATCAGGGCCACGGCAACCACACACCACGGCCCTGATCCGGCCCAAAAGAAGTGACAAAATGCTTTTTTGCTGTGGTGCCAGATTGTTGGCACTCCTGTGGCATGCGGCATATAAACGCCATACCATTACAACACTGCCCGCCATC
This sequence comes from Sceloporus undulatus, assembly GCF_019175285.1. NCBI lineage: Eukaryota > Metazoa > Chordata > Lepidosauria > Squamata > Phrynosomatidae > Sceloporus > Sceloporus undulatus. The sequence continues at coordinate 247,968,770 of NC_056524.1, forward strand.
TGGGCAGGCAAGCAGCATGATGCTGGCTTGAGGACGGCATCATCTAAACATCACGCCTCCATGCCAGCGTATTGTGTTGGTCTGGTTTGCTCCTAAGTTAAAAATTACACTTAGTGGGACAGATCTGATGTAAAAAGAAATAATGGTTGTCTGATGTGACTTGGAGATTCTATATACCCTTAAGGCACCAGATCCTGCCTGACCAGGGTCAGCCCTGGTTAGTACCTGGATGGGAAACTACTAAAAATACCAGCTGCTGTAGGAAATATTTCAGAGGAAGGAACTGGCCCCTGTAAGTTGACAGGTGACTTGAAGGCACTACCTTGGATTTACACGCCACTGCTGCTCTTCTGGCATGTCCAACAAGGACAATGGAAGCATCCAGTTTCACGTTCAGGAACAGAAAACAGCATGCTCAACTCTACATATCTAATTAATTGAAATATAATTCAGATAATTTAAAACTTCTGCTGTGACTTTCAATGACTTTGAATGATGTTCCTTTAGTAGAATTACTTCTAAGTGGAAATGGACCACAAACTACAATTCAGCATTATCTCCAAACTTAAGGAACTATAATTTGTTTAAATTTTAATGAGTTAACAAGTACAGGCCTTGTAATTATGGTTTGATCTTAGTTTGTTTGACCAAGCTACAGGAGGCCCTCCATATCCATGGAATTTTTAATCCACAGATTCAAGCATCCAAAGTTTGAAAATATTCAAAAATATATAAATTCCACTAAACAAACCTTGATTTTTCCATTTTATATAAGGGACAGTGAAATAAACACTCTTCAAAAACTCAGCCTCCTTTGTTGTTGTGTGCCTTCCAGCTGTTCCCAACTTACAATGACCCTAAGGCAAAACTCCTATGGGGTGTGTGTGTGTGTGTGTTGCTTATCAATGTATGTTCCAAGTGGGTTTGCCATTGCCTTCCTCTCCTTACACAATAATTTTCACTGGTAGCAAATAATGATTTTAGACCTCTCTGTAGCAGATGTAGAATCCAATCCTATATGAGCCAATTCAAAAGGAAATCTCACCAAGTACTTGCAGAGAGAACATGTAGGGCAGCAACCTTGCAATGCAAGTGCACTATCATCACATATCCAATTCAAAACTGGGGTAAAAACCAAGAGATTGTTTACTGGCCAGAACTTTGTGAGGCAGAACAAAATCCGAGTGGACTACAACACTTTCATTGTACCTTAATGCATGTTAAACTCCCTGGACAGCCAATATGCAAAGGCAGCAAATTTGTGGCAAATGCAGTCATAAGAAGAATGATCTATGACTCAGCTACACCTCCCTACTTTCTAGCCTTGCATTTATTATTGCCATTGGCTCATTAGGCAAGACCAGACTGCCCTAAGGCATTTGGGAGGCCGGGACGTATATGAATTTATTCTGAAGTAAAAAGGGCACACTCATACCTCAGACTGCCTTAACAAATTAATCAAGAGGCTTAACAATCATTGTTTAGTGCCACATAAGATTTAGGCTGAATGCTGAATAATTACAAGAGGAGTTGGTGTTGTCCTCACTTTGCATGGTTGAAAAGACTTTTCAACTGAGAGGCGGAAACCACATTGACTTTTGACAGCTAAGCATATGCAAGACCAGGGCCCAAAATCCAATGCTGAGCAGCATTGCAGAACCATGAAACTTTATTTCCCTCAGGAAGGGAAAGAATCCCTCAAGCACTGCCTCAATACTAACAGCAGGGAGTTTCCCAGCTTTCTGCTTTTGAAGTTTTGATTTTGGGTGCATTCAGTGGCTGCTGTGGGAAGATCAACCCCTTAGAATTCTGTTGACCAAGAAGTTCTGCCAGCGGATGACCCCTCAGAATCTGACATTTGCAAGTCATGTTTTATCTTTATTGTTGAATAAAGGAAAAGTCAGCAACTGATAATGTGCTGAGATATAATCAGAAATATTTCCCCAGCATGGACTAGTGGTTTGAGTGTTGGACTATAGCTCTGGAGATCAGAGTTTGATTCCCTGCTTGAACATAAAAATCCAGTGGGAGACCTTAGGCAAGTCACACTCTCTCAGCTGCAGAGGATGGCAATGACAAACCCCTTCTGAAGAAACTTTTCAAGGAAACCCTATGGTAGATTCACCTTAGGGGCACTATAAGGTAAAAAAATGACTTGGAGACATAAGAACAACAACAACTATTTTCTTTAACCTTTGACAAATGACTGCTTTAACTGGCATTTGGTTATCATTTGGGAAAAGTTAAACCTTCAAACAAATCTTGATTAAAACCCTCTTTCGCATGAGCAATACCTAGAAGTGTAAAAATAAAATGACCAAGACTGAACTGGGTTTTTAAAAAAGATAATTGTGAAGACTCAACAGGAGTATTTTACTGGTCTTCACACTGAAAATAGAGGCATAAACAACAAACAAGTTCTGGGGCATGTTAAAGACGAGAGCATTTATCATCGGCCTAAGCTTCTGTGCCATACAGACCACTTCAGATACAGGAAGTTCCATGGATATTTTTCTTATAACGTAGGATGGTTTGTTTCAACTATGCAGCACGGCAAAAGGCGTTCATACAACCGAGTGGCTCACACAAGCTCATTTCTACCAACAAAATGCATGTCACCAGGGCGGGGAGAATACAGGAGAAAGACATGTCATCTGACAAGCTGTTTCCATGTCAGGCAGCAGCTGAGTAGGTGGGGGAGAAGAAAAAGGCTCCTCCATCCGATGCTCAGCAAATGAGGCCCCCCTTCTTTTCCTGGTCTACAATGGGGGCACCTACACTGATCAGAATGGGGGCTGTAGTCAAGAGATCAGAGGAAGACTGAGGGCAGCTGTGAAAGAACTAGAAAAGAGCCTAACATGTACAGATGTATAACTGAACTTGAAAGTTAAAACCGTTCAAGCCACTGTATTCCCTATAACCTTGCATGGGATGCAGGAGAGACGGACAGTGAGGAAAGGAGATGAATGGAAAATCCCTTCTTTTCAGATGCAGGGCTGGAGAAGATTGCTGAGGATACAAAGACAAACATATGGGTCCTTTTGAACAAGATCAAGTCTGAAATATCCCTAAAGATGAGGCTGTCTTATTTTGGCAACAATTCACTGGAAAAGACAATGACGCAAGGAAAGGTGGAGGGGTGCAGAAAGAGAGGAAGACCCCAAGCTGACTGGATGGCCTCAATTAAGGAGGTCACAGGTAAGAATTTGCAAGACCTGAGCAGAGCAATGGAGGGCAGGCAGTCTTGGAGATGTCTCATCCACAGGGTCACCATGAGTTGCGGTCGCCTAACAACATTTTAACTAAACAGCTGAGAGAACACAGTAATTACATGTTTGTAGACTACTTATGTTATAAGGTAACATATGTAGTCAACAAACTACTAAGATACTTATGTTCTGGGGTTTATTACACTCTCCACACCAGAATTCCTGTTGGAAAACCTGAAACCGCCCCCAAGGAGGGAAACCAGGTTAATAAGAACATTTGGGGGACAAACCCTACATTTAAGTATATTTATATTAAACTGGAGCATGTCCAAAAGAGGGTGACTAAGATGGTGAAGGGTCTGGAAACCATGCCCTATGAGGAAGGACTTCGGGAGCTGGGGATGTTTAGTCTGGAGAAGAGAAGGTTAAGAGGTGATATGATAGCCCTGTTTAAAGACTTGAAGGGATGTCATATTGAGGAAGGAGCTAGCTTGTTTTCTGCTTCTCCAGAGACTAGGACCCAGAGCAATGGATGCAAGCTGCAGGAAAAGAGATTCCACCTCAACATTAGGAGGAACTTCCTGACAGTAAGGGCTGTTCGACAGTGACTTGGAGTGTAGTGGAGTCTCCATCCTTGGAGGTCTTTAAGCAGAGGCTGGATGGCCATCAGTTGGGGATGCTTTGATCTGGATTTCCTGCATGGCAGAATGAAGGGGTTGGACTGGATGGCCTTGCGGTCTCTTCCAACTCTGTGATTCTAAGTACAGTAGCCGTCTGTCCAACCGCTGAGGAACAGGAAAAGGGAACTGATATAGTTGGAGCTGGAGGACAGAGCTCCAAAACACACAGCAGGGATAGTCCAGTCTGATGCCGCTTCGAGTGCCTTGGCTCAGCGCTAGGGAATCCTGGCAGCTGTAGTTTTGTGAGACATTTAGCCTTCTCTGTCAGAGAGAGCGCTGGTGCCTCAACAAACTACATTTCCCAGGATTCCTTAGCACTGAGCCAAGGCAGTTGAAGCGGTATCAGACAAGATTATTCCTGCAGTGTGTTTTCGGCCACAGGCTCCACCCACAGCGGAGAAATAACCCGGTTTGGCCCCGCTTTAACTTTCTGGCCCTTTGCTATGGAATTCTGGGAGTTGGAGTTTGTTGA
>NC_056524.1:247998130-248008863 GCF_019175285.1 Sceloporus undulatus
TATGGAAAAGGCAGTCCAACACTGGAGGCTTTCAAAAAGGCGGCAAAGACCCTTCTCTTCCGGCAGGCCTTCCCAGATTGATCATGTCCAGAACCGACTGAATCCACCCTCCTCACCACTTTCTCACTTGCGGATTGTGCAATAATTCTGATGTATTGTTACATATATTTTAACTATGTTTTATTGTTTAATTTTAAACTGGGAGAGAGGGTTAGGCTAGGGTTTTGTGGGTTTATTGCCCGCCTCGATCCCCAAAATGTAAGAGGTGGGATATAAATAAATTTAAAAAAATATTTGGAAGACACCAGGATGGAGAAATCTGGCCTAAAAATTCAAAGAGCCATTCTAGAAAAGTTTCCCTCATTGTCAGCCAAAAACTATCTGACACCATTATGCTCCATAACATGCAATGGTACATTACAGCTTATACACCACAGGAAGTCTCAGTCATTTTAGTAAAACTTCGTACATATCTTGGGTAACAAATCCGGGTTCCCAATTTCCCTTGATGCAGATGCCACAATAATCTGCAGCTACAATTCCTTTTTAAGATTGTGGATATGCATGCCTCTTAAAGTAGTATGGGTGATTACAATGAAAGCCAGGATGCATGTAGGTGGAGATAAAAACCCCACAGAATCAGGAAATAATGATGAAAAAGAAAAAGAGGAATATGAAAACAAGAAACACTTGCAGAAATTTACAAAACATTGTGATCCAAGTCTTCATTCACACTAGATCTCCTACTAATTAAACATGCATAGCATCGTTACATACATGCAATTCTAATGATTTCTCTCTCCACTGATTGCCATCCTTTGGGACTACTTTCCAAAACGGAGGCCTAAATCTCCAAGTGAATAAAAGAATTAAAGAAGGCTTAGCTTTACGTGATTTTCTCGTTCACTACACAATTAGGAACAAGCAAACCTTTCCAAAATAGTCAAAGCATTGCTTTTTGGTAGAAGCATTTAAACATTTGAATAGTTTGCTTATTAACTTGATAAAAAAAAAATCATTGAAGCTGAACTATATTGTTGTGTTATGAGTTTGTCTTATGTGGTATTAAACAAGGATTTTGCAAGATGACTTTACTGTTCCTTCAATGGCTATGTGAATCAGATCCCACACCACAGTTAAGGAAGTGACCTGGGTTACATTTGCCCGTTTGTCACCGAAGATAGATTGAGCAAGAAAGATTAATATTTTCAGTTGAAGGTGTATTACCAGTTATTTGGAGATCTGCTCCCTGGTTTAGGTGTGTCTGTCTCACTCGTGCACTACTTGCATATTAATATGTAAGTACGTTTGATTTATGTAGTTTAGTAAACACAGTAACTATTACAAATAGCAGAAGTTCTTGAATTTTGGGCTGCCAGATGTTTTGGATGTCAGTTTCTAGCATTCCTCACCAAGGGCCATGCTGGCTAGTGTTTCTGGGAACTAAAGTCCAAATCAGCAGGAGGCCCAAAGGTTGAGAACCACTGAACTAGCCTTTTCTGGCAGAGAACTGTAAATATTTCACAAAACTACAAATGCCAGGTTTCCATAGGATGGAGCGATGGAAGGCAGTTAAAGTGGCATCAAAGTGCTATAACTGTATTGTGTAAAAGAGATTTAAGAGCATGACTTGTTATAGCTCAGCAATGGTATTTCACTTCCCTCAGATTTCAGCCAAGAGCAGTGTAGAAAATATATTTTTTAAAATGCAAATACAAGGCTCACAGTCTGAGAAGAAGGGTGTGACATCCTTATGCAAGAAAGTCAACACAGTTCTTCAGCTCCTGGCTGGGAAGAGAGCCAGCAGAGTTGGAATTGGAGTTAAAAATGCACTGCAAGAAAGCTGAGGAATTTTAAAACTGCAGGCCAAGGCAAAAGGGAGCGGGAGGAAGGATGCTGAGTGAGGCAGCTCAGCTCTAGAGCTTCCCAGACAAATAGCTGTCCAGAAAGAAAGGGAGAAGACAGCTGAAGAGTCTCTGGAGCAAGGCTCAAAGCTCAGAAAAGTCTTGGTGACTTCCGTAATTCCCCACACAAGAGCATAGCAAACCATCAACATGCCTCTCTTCCTTTGCTTTAAGTCCCCCCTTCTGCTTGTAGCATATATATTATGAACTTTGGTCGGTCTGATAAAGGTATGGCTGTTTGGTGGATTTTGGATGTTATTGGACTTTGTTATCTGGCCAACAAGCCTGTCCCCTGGATATGTTTCCTTTTTCTTTAGTTTCTTTAGTTCAGACTTTAGGAGAGGCAGCTGTTCCATTCTGCGTCTTCGTTTCTGGAATGCAGGTATGACAACAGGCCTCTCACTCCCTTGCTCTAATGTGTACAGGAGCACAGGGGCTTGCTTGAAAACACTTGGCACCTCTGCTGACTGTGGCTACATCCAGGCTGGAGAAATAGGCCGGGTTGGCACCGCTTTAACTCTTTCTAGATCAAGGCTATGGAATTCTGGGAACTGTAGTTTGTTGGGCCACCAGAACTCACTGACAGAGAAGGCTAAATGTACAGGAAAAGCGATTCCAGCTCAACATTAGGAGGCACTTCCTGACAGTAAGGGCTGTTCAACAGTGGAACAAACTGCTTGGGAGTGTAGTGGAGTCTTTTTTGCTTTTTTAAACTAGAGTTTCCTTGGCGAAGGTCCAAAACACACTGCAGAAATAATCCAGTTTGAGACTGCCTTAACTGCCCTGGGTCTGTGTTGGGGAATCCTGGGAACTGTAGTTTTGGGAGACATGTAGCCTCCTCTGTCAGAGAGCTCTGGTGCCACAATAAATGCATTATTATATTATTATAATTTATTATTATTATTATTATTATTATTAGTATATCACATTCATTTCTTTTACACCTAAATTCAGTGCTAAGAGCTTGGCTTGGCAGAAGTTTGTTGGGAGTTGTTCTTCCACTTGCTTTTGCTTTGTATTTTAATTTATTCTAATTTTACTGTATCTGCTTGTTTGCTTGTTTTTAGCTAACCCAAATCTTGTGCAGAAATAATCCAGGTTGACACCACTTTTTAACTGGCCATGGCTCAATGCTATGGCATTCTGGGGATGGTGGTTTGCCTGGGGCTGGGATTCCCGGAAAGCGGTTTCAAACCGGATTGTTCCTGCAGTGCGGATGGATAGCAAAAGGCTCCTCCCTCCCTCCTTTCCTGCAACAGGAAATCCGGTCCATGGGCGCAATGCTTCTTTGTAACTCTCTCTAGCCTCTATGGCTGCTGCTTCCCTTGCTCTCCTTTGCCTGCTGCAGCCTCGAGGGAGGGAGGAGAAAGAGGAAGCAGGGCGCCTGCAGCAGACAGACAGACAGACAGGGTCAGCCCGGGATCGCAGCCTTTGCGGCGGAGCACCTGGGCTCCAGGGAGCAAGGAAAGCAGAAGCTCCAAGGGAGGTGAGCCAGGGGCAGGGAGGCAGTGGGGCAGGACCTTGGCCCTCCCTTTGGCTCCTTTGACTGTCACACCCAGCATCCCCCGCCAAATCATCCCCAGACAGATTGTGGTTGGTTTGTTTTTGCTGGCTGGTTGGGGGATGATGGGTGTGACACTTCAACAAGCCAAGGCAGGGGGACCCAAACCTTGGAACCTATTTCCAACCCCCATCATCAACCCCCCTCCCCATCATCCCCAGCTAGCCCTGAGTGTTGAAGCTGTGGTTTTGGCTGGCAGGCTGGCTGTGGATGATGGGTGTGACAGTTAAACAAGACAAGGTGGGGACCAAACCTTGGCACCTGTCTACAACCCCCGCCCATCATCCCCAGCCAGCCCTGAGTGTTTGTGAGGTTTTTTTACAGCTGTTTTGGGGAATGATGGGCCTGATAGGGAAGCAAGCCAGGGTGGGGATCAAACCTTGGCACCTATCTATAAACCCCACCATCAACTCCCCTCCCCATCATCCCCAGCCAGCCAGCCAGCCAGCCAGATGGCCCTAAGTGGTCCAGGTTGTGGGGTTTTCTTTGTGGGTTTTTTTTGTTTGTTTTTTTGTTTTTTGTTTTGCTGGCTGGTTGGGGAAGATGGGTGTGACACTTCAGCAAGCCAGGACGAGGGGCCAAACCTTGGAACCTATTTACAACCCCCATCATCAACCTCCCTCCCCATCATGCCTAGCCAGCCAGCTAGCCCTCAGTGCTGAAGCTGTGGTTTTTGCTGCCTGGCTGGGGATGATGGGCATGACAGTTAAACAAGCCAAGATGGGGACCAAACCTTGGCACCTATCTACAACCCCTCCCCATCATCCCCAGTCAACCATCCCTGAGTGTTCCAGGTTGTGGGGGTTTTTGCCGGCTGGTTGGGGATGATGGGCATGGTTGGGGAACAAACCTTGGCACCCATCTATAACCCCCATCATCAACCCTCCATCATCCCCAATCAGCTCATCCTGAGTGTTCACGCTGTGGTTTTTGCTGGCTGGTTGGGGATGATGGGTGTGACAGTTAGCAAGCCAGGACGGGGACCAAACCTTGGAACCTGTCTACCATCCCCATCATCAACGCCCTCCCCATCATCCCCAGCTGGGGATGGATGCAAGCTGCAGGAAAAGACATTCCCATGTAAACATTAGGAGAAATGTCCTGAAAGTAAAAGCTGTTCAACAGTGGAACACACTCCCTCGGAGTCTCCTTTATTGGAGGTCTTTAAGCAGAGGCTGGAAGGCCATCTGTTGAGGATGTTGATTGTGATTTCCTGCATGGCAGAATGGGGTTAGACTGGATGGCCCTTGCGGTCTCTTCCAACTCTATGATTCTATGAAATATCAAACCCTCCCATCAGTCAAGGGTCATAGACTAGTGAGCTGGCAAAACGTAATGGTTAGCATGTTTGAATTTGCCCAGCAAGACTGAGATTGCACAACAAAGGGAAAGATGGGAACAACGCAGCTGAAGACTTTCAACTGCCTTCTTTTCACAGGACCATGCTGAAGTATAGTGGGCCCTCTGCATTCGCTGCAGTTGGGACTGCAGGACCCCTGTAAAAGTGGGAAAACCTCTAATTACAAAAACACTAATTTTAATCTGAAAGAGCACATCTCTAGGAAACTCTAGGTCCTCCAGCACAACTCTATGGTCAACGTTGGCCAGAGGTTGACCATAGAAGTGTGCTGGAGGGCCTACGAAAGCCTAGAGAAGCACTCTCTTTAAGAATCTCTAGGTCCTCCTGCACAACCTCTGGCTGATCTTGACCATAGAGTTGTACTGGAGGAACTGGAGATTCCTAGAGAGAACATATTGATCAAATCCGCAAAAAGTCAAACAAAAGTGGAGGGCTGACTGTGCTTCTTCTTGAGATCAATAAACCAGTTGTAGCCATTACCATCCCTATATATACACACAGTGCTGTCATTAGGGGAATGTGAGGGGTACAGACCACACCAGGCGACACCTTTAGGGGTGACATCACTGCTCCCCAAACATCTGGCTTTGAGCAGAAACAAGCCATGGCATTCGCCTCTGCCCCATTAAATTTCTGAAGAGTTAGGATGAGTGGGGTGAGGCTTAGCGGGAGGAGAAAGGAGAGGCCCATCTTTAAATTTAAAAATTTAAAATCCAGAAAAAATAATTAATTTTTTAAAAAAAGTTTTCTTTAAAACCATCCCATTTTACCAAATTTTTGCTTCAACCACATGAAACTATGTATCTCTTTCTTGTCAGATTGTACTGCTCAGTATAACCTGTCTTGGCAGTATCTCCATCTCATGGAGAGGAAGGTATATCGCAGTCCAGCTACTTGCAGTGTTTTACTGGAGAGACTGGGAATTGCATTTGGGAGATCATGCCTGCAGAGCCCTACCTTCCTTCATGCAGACCCAGCACTGTCTGCACTCTGATACATTGCCACTCAGCCATAATGTTATGTTTCTCTTGTTGCTGCATATGAGGGAAAATGTTAAGAGCGCTCAACTTTGTACAGCTGTGCCCATCTTTGGCAGACATGTTGAAATGCTTCATTGAGGATGAGAGGGTCATGTTATTATAGCAAGGCTGAAATTTGAAACACTCGGTGCCAAGTTCTTTTTACTTTCTTGAGGGCTCAGTTCCACAGCTATCAGATTTCTTCTTTAGCACAGCACAGAGAATGGACTCAGGTGCTGTGAACTCATAAGGCTATGACTCGCGCTCTTCAATTAGCCCTGTCTAGTATTTACTAAGTACTCGTACAAATGTCCGCCTGTTTTTGTCTTATGTGGCCATGTAAAATCTAACGTGTCTATAAATAATTTGTGTGTGTGTGTGTATGTGTACACACACACACACACACACACACACACACGAACACAGACATACATATACACACACGCACATTTATATATGCTATGCTAAGCACTATATTAGGATGGTAAGTAAGGGGCAAAACAGATGGCCCCAAAAGAGTGGCTTGGTACCGCCCCTTTGAGCCTTACATGCTGTGGCCCCGATCCAGTGTTTTTCCGGCCTCAAAAGAAGCGGCAAACCCTTTCGGGGTTGGAAAAAGGTTGCCTTTGCTGCCGCAGCGGCACTTTTCAGCGTTCCTTTTGGTGTGCGGCATATGAACTCCGTCCCAAAGGAGTGCCATAACGCTGCCTGTCATGCAGGCACATAAGTGGCCTGACTGCAGCTTGGGGATGGAGTTAGGGCATGCAGCTTGCGACCACCACAACACTGGCCCCTTTGGCTGGTCTGTTTAGCCTCTAAGTCTGCTATGAATATTTGTTCTTAATAGTGTTATTTTGACATTTAAATATTATTTATTATTTACAGTATGTTTGCTATGAATCTTTGTTTTATGGTGCTATTTTAACATGTTTTATATATATTTTATGTTGCCTAATGGCCTATTGGCTAAAATAAAGGTACTGTTGTTATTGTTGTTCTTGACTGTTGTAAGCCTGTTTTGAGTACAGCTCTTGACTATGGCGTTGGCTCTGGTTCTGTAGCTCATTGGATGAGTTTAAACATAAATCACTGTAAATTTGTGGAGGAGAGAAGCTAGCTTACAATATTTTAAGGAGCTGTTTTAGGTGGTTTTTTAAAAAGTTTTTCATTTGCGTAGTTAATATTTATTTCTTTTATATTGCCTTGCAGGCCACCACCATTAATATAAGTGACGAAGAGTAATCACTATTGATTGAAATTTTTAACATTCCCATTCAAGGTTAACTTCCACCCTGTCTCTTCAAGTTAAAATGTGTTTGATCCCTAGAATTGAGATTTTCCATCTCCTCAACAAGGAATTTCCTCCCAAACTGTTAAAAGCTCCCCACCACAAATCTTTTGAAAATCTACATGAATTCCCTGTTTGATAACTGTTACTAGCACTACTTCTGTGCTTTTAAGATATGGATGGGAAGCAGTTTGGACTTCAGTTTCCAGAAGCTTTATCTGGCATGATAATGGTAAGAGGTTGTTGGAACTGTAGTCCAAAATCTCTAAGGGCCATAGATTTCCTTCACATTGCTCCCTTCTCACTGTATGCTTTCTGTTTTTGTAACCACTTTCACCCTATTTCCCATATGAACTTCTTCCTTAACAGTGCGTCCCTAAGGTTGGCGTCACCCGGTGCAGTAACTCATGGTGTCGCTACCTCTCTTCCCATTTCACACCATATAGAATCCTTAGTAATTTTTTTTGTACTTAATGTTACTCATAAATCATAATTCCCATATATCCCTGAATGTAACAGTAATAGTTGGGACATAAACAACTATTATACCTTTAAATTATCATACATGCAGAATAAATGTGTCTATGTGTACATAGTTTAATGTGGTTAAAATTAAAATTTGGTAAAATGTAATTTTAAAAGAATAATTTTTATTTAATTTTTAAAATTTTTGATTTAAAAAAACCCTGGGGCCTCACCTTTCTCCCCCCACTGAGCCTCCCCCCCCCACTCACATCCTCTGTTCAGCAATTTGAAGGGACACAGACAAATGTCTCAGCTTGTTTCTACCAAAAGACAAATGTTTGAGGATCAGTGGTGTCATCCCTCTTAGATTGTCACCTGGTGCGATCTGCATCCCCTGGCCTCCCTTGTGACACCACTGCTCCTTAACATACATAGGTGATAGTATTGGGAATCCATTAAATATATATTTTAAATTCATTAAATACATTTAAAAAAATAAATATAGGAAATTGGGTGGCTTCTGGTATTATCTGGTAATGACAAAGCCTTTTGAAGTAACTGGTTAGTTTACATTTCCACTGCTTGGAACTAGTTTAGGATAGCAGGTTTGGGACTTGTAGATACAAGTAGTTGAAGTAGTTGTCCCTCCTTTGCTGTACTCACTGGAAAGTTTTATCGCTGCAGATATATAATGTATCCTTTGATCAGATTTGCTCCTAATTTACATGCTGAACTCACAAATGGATTACAGGCTTCTGCACAGAGACATCTGAAAGATAAGAATTTGTGGTGTATAGATTGGGATGTAAAAAAGAACTGGGCTCTGAATTCCTGTCTTTTCAGTTTACTCTTGGCACTTGGCCTGCTATGTCATAATTATCATATTGGATAATATCAGTTATTCCCAAATGATTCAAGAACCATGTAATGGTTAACAGACTGCCATTTTAGAGAGATTTATTGGTTCTAAAACAGAATGAGGTTGTCTCTAATTTTTCGTCAACTGCAGCAGGGGGCAGCAGATTACTTATTTGAAAACTGCTTCTTCAGAGTTTTCTTACAGTTTTCACTTGCTCTGTCTGGTGGGGTAAGATGTGAACCACTTGTAGTAAGAGAAATTGTTTACAAAGGATGTTCACAATCTTTTAAGGGTAGCAAGACATCTCTGAAATTGTCTAACGACAGCAAATTCACTTTATCCTGTGGCTTCCTCTTGACTTCCTTAATATGTTGTTGTTAACAGCCCTCAAGTCAACCTCGACTCATGGGGACCCTGCGGATGAGACATCTCCAAGACTCCCTGTCTTCTACTGCTCTGCTTAAGTTTTGCAGATTCATGCCCTTGACCTCCCTAATTGAATCTATTCATCTGTTGTGCAGTCTTCCTCTCTTTCTGATACTCTCAGTCCTTCCCAGCAGTGGATCATGGCTTCTCATGATGTGGCCAAAGTACAACAGCATCAATTTGATCATCTTGGCTTCTAGGGGTATTTCTGCCTTGATCTGCTTTAGGACCCATTTGTTTGTCTTTTTGGCTGTCTACAGTATCCTCAGTCCCTTTTCTCCAGCACCACATCTCAAATGAGTTTATTTCCTTCCTATCTGCTTTCTTTACTGCCCTGTTCTCACTTCCATACATTTGGGCGGGTTACAAACGGCCCTCAAGGGGCCGTTTTCCCTCTGCCGCCATTCGCTGCGTAGGGAAGCCCCAGCTGCCAGACTGCGAGGCTTCCCTGCGCAGCAAAAAAGGAGCGGCGAAATGCCGCTCCTTTTTGGAATGCGGAAGTGGTGCCGCGAGGGGTGGAGTGCGTCCTCGCGACGTCACTTCTGCCGCGACACGTCTGGACGCACAGCGTCCAGTACGTCAACATGGCGGCGCCCATGTGGATGGGCACCGCAAAAAAGTACGCACTCTGCGCGTACTGGGACAAAGGGCTGTCAGGAAGGTAAGAACCTTCCTAACCCTAATACAGTACGGCCCTTCCTAACCCTAGTACGCGCGGAGCGCGTACTTTATGGCGGTTTGTAACCCGCCAGTGATGGGGAATACAGTGATTAGGATGATTCTAACTTCAGTGCTCAGCTCTTTATTTTTACTCTTTAGGATCTTCTGTAGCTCTTTTATGGTTGTCCTTCCCATTCCTAGCCATCTTCTTGACTGCAATCTCCATTCTGAACAATGTTAGATCCAAGGTATGAGAAATCTTTCCGCGTTCTTCATTATAGCTCAATGTGGTATACATGAAGTAATACTATCTCCCTCTAGTGGTCATTCCCAGCAAAAAATTACATTTTCCACATACCAGAAGTGTTGCAGCGTAATATCTATTTCAAAGCAATTTCAAAGATATTAACTGCAAATGTCTTTTGAGCTTTATAGTTAGTACTAATCTCCCTAGTAAAGAAATATAGCTCATAACAATCTACGTATTAGACACAAATTATCTAATGTTCAGTATCTGAATTCACATTACAGTATCCTTATTTTGATCCTTGTTTTGCAGTCTGTAAAATGGAGCTTTATTTTGATGTGAAAATGCTTATGGATAGAAAAATCACTTTGAGGTGTACATTTTACAATTATTAAAAAAAAAAATAATGTTTTATCCCTCACATCTAATTGGGAGGCTGAAATCTGATATATATTCAGATGTTCACATATCTACATCCCAAAGCCAGTAGGACCCCACCTGTTTTTCCACCAGTGGAAAAAAAACACTGCTGTCTGGCTTTCAACAGGAGTGATCACTAAATCTCCTCAGGAAGGAAGGAAGGAAGGAAGGAAGGAAGGAAGGAGATGTTGAAACCTCCCTATTGCTGTGAGCTTAAGTATTATATTTACAGCTATGCAAAGGGAGCATGCAGCACCTTTGAAACTAACCAAGAGAAAGAAGTTGTAGCATAAGCTTTTATAGACTTGGGGCCCGGACGGGGAGGCGTTACAAACCGCCGCTTTGAGGCGGTCTCCTGGCACTGCTGTTTGCTCCGTGAGGGAGCCGCCGCAGCCAAACCGCGCGGCTCCCTTACGGAGCAAAAAAGAAGCTCCAAAATGGAGCTTCTTCTGGCGGCGCGCTCATGACGCCGTGAGGCGCCAATAGCGCACTCGCGACATCATTAGCGCCGCGCGACGTGCGGA
>NC_056524.1:248008873-248009444 GCF_019175285.1 Sceloporus undulatus
CGCACAGCATCCGTTACATCAAGATGGCAGTGGCCGTGTGGAACGGCCGCCGCCATTTGTTACAGACAGAGTCCGTAACAGGAATAGGGGCGTCTGGAAGAGACGCCCCTTTTTTAAACTGGGACGTCCTGAGGATGTCCCAAGTGGCGGTTTGTAACCCGCCAGAGAGACCAAAATAAAGTTGCTTCAGGTCATGCTGTTCAAATGCTGCATGTGTCCTAACTGGCTGGAAGCTGTGCCAAAGCTACACTCCAGTCCTAAGGAGCTTCTGGCCTCTTAAGATGCATGTGTCATTTAAACAGCATACCTTCAAAGTGACCCAAAACAGCTTTATTTTGGCCTCTCTGTATGGGCCCTTAGTCTACTTCCTCAGATACGTGGAATGAAGTAGTGCCTAGGCATAGACCTTTATAAGCAGACTGTATGTATAGCCATATAAATCAGGGGTAGGCAACCTTTTTGAGCCGGGGGCCGGGTTGCTGTCCCTCAGACAACTGGGAGGCCGAAGCCAAAAAATAAATAATTTAAAAAAATTTAAATAAATAAATAAACCGGGACAAATGTAGGACAA
>NC_056524.1:248009544-248058381 GCF_019175285.1 Sceloporus undulatus
TACAGGGGTAGGCAACCTTTTTGAGCCGGGGGGCCGGGTTGCTGTCCCTCAGACAACTGGGAGGCCGAAGCCAAAAAATAAATAATTTAAAAAAATTTAAATAAATAAATAAACCGGGACAAATGTAGGACAACATTTTCAAATGGTGGACACTTTTTTTAAAAAAGTGGAGGACACGCAAAAAAAAATTGCTGATTTTTTAAAAAATGTTAATATAAATGCATGTTTCTGAGGCATCTATAGACAATTGCCCTCCTTGCCCCTGCGCACAAGAGGCCAAAGGCCCCAGCAGCAATCAACGGCAGGACTGGGCTGGGGCCAGTCCCAAGGCCTTGCCAGGCCGCATACGGCCCGCGGGCCGCAGGTTGCCTACCCCTGATATAAATGGAATGTTTGTGGATATGGTAATAAGGTGACATCAGAGGGACAAAGGCAGGAGAAAAAATGTTGCCTAAGACCAGGGTAACTGGATGACCATATGAATGAATGGTGGAGGGAGTTTTGGAACATAATATGTGCAGGCTGGGAATCAGAAAGCAGATGTGATAAACTAGCCAAGAGCACCCTCTTGAGGCTGAGATGTTAACTAGTGTTATAATATGTGTAATGAGCCAGGACAGCATTGTCTCTGTTGATGTACTGGTATTTGTGGATATATTCCAATTCAGCTGTTTTCTCTTTCCAGTTTTGCTTTGCAGTTTCTTTGTTCTGAGGCCAGAGATGGAATGCCCAGAAAGGCTGAAGTGTCCTGCAATTGGTTTTTGTATATTTCCATTCCTAATGTCTGATTCGTGTCCATTTATCCTTTGGCACAGAGACTGGCCTGTTTACCCAATGTAGAGTGCTGAAGACCTTGCCACATACCCAGATGCCAACACTCTCTCCCTATCTATTCTGGAAATGTCATTACAGGACCTAACCACTTCATCCACAATTATTAGAGGTACTTTCACTTGTTAATCCTCTAATGTGAAATATGCCATCATCTGTCAACAATGCCCTTCAGCATTCTACATTCTATGTATCTTCTTCTGTGTGCAGTGGGATGAGCAGACACGAATCCAGACCTACACACTATAAGTAAATGAAAACTGCTTGCTTGGTCAGAATTTTTTCATATAGTTAGCTTACAATAACAAAATAAAAAAAGGCCAGTAGTTGTTCTGTATATGTATTATTGTAGCTTGAAACCATGGGCCTTTCACACTACATAGTTACAGAGCCATGATTGTGGCTGCATACTATGAAATCCTGGGGTTTCTTGTTTGGTAAGGTATTAGATCCTCCCTGCCTGAGACTTTTAAGCTCCCCATCCTAAACTGCCAATCCCATGATATCATAGGCTGTTGCCATGGCACTTAAAGGGGAATTGTGTCACTGTAACTGTGCAATGTGAAAGGAATCCAAGTCAGCTCTAATAATGTTGAAAGTTACTATCTCTGTTTTTAAACTGTATTATCAACATACTAATTCTTTCCATTTTTTTTCTTTTCAGCAAACAATTTATTTCCAAGGCAAGTTCTCCCGATTCACATAGACCCCTAAAGCCTCCTGTGTCTCTTCTTAGTTTAACTTGAAATCTATATGGCTTTAAAATACTTGAAAAGGTTTTTATATGGTCTGTCTATTATCTGTGTTATTTTAATGACATGGTATATGGTATTTCCTTCCCACACTGTGATGGAACCCAAAAACTGGATGTATTTCTATGATTATGAACCTGTCTACAAACAGAATTTTCTCTTCACACTACGTGAGCGAGTAAAATGTGAAGCCAATAGTCCATTTCTGGTCATCTTGGTGACTTCAAGGCCTCCGGAAGTGGATACGAGACAAGCTATTAGGATAACATGGGGCTCTCAAAAATCCTGGTGGGGGAAACAAGTTGTGACACTTTTCTTACTGGGCAAAGGAACAGAGAGTGATGATAACGCAGCCTTATCCATAGAAGATGAAAGCATTCTTTATGGAGACATCATCCAACAAGATTTCCTTGACACTTACGACAATCTTACCTTGAAAACTATCATGGGATTCAGATGGGTTACTGAGTTTTGTCTGAGTGCTCAGTATGTGATGAAAACAGATGCTGATGTTTTCATCAACACAGGCAATTTAGTCAAGTTTCTTCTAAATTCAAATGCTTCAGAAAACTTCATGACTGGCTACCCTCTGGTAGACAACCATCCCCACAGGGGATTTCATAGGAAAACCTACATTTCTTACAATGAATATCCATTTAAGGTCTATCCTCCATACTGCAGTGGACTTGGTTATATACTTGACACCAAACTGGCTCATAAGGTTTATGAAATGATGAGCCATGTTAAACCTCTTCGACTTGAAGATGTCTATGTTGGGATTTGTTTAGGTATACTTGGTATAGGCATCTCTATTCCAGAAGATGCAGAACTCTTCTTTTTATACAGAATTGACTTTGATATTTGTAAGTACAAGCACTTGATTGCTGTACACAACATTTCTCCACAGGAAATGATTGTGTTCTGGCAGGAAATAACAAGAGAGACAACTTCACTTCCTTGTCAATGATTTCATCTTGCTTTCAACTCCCTGTCATTTGAAGCCTGACCCCTTTTTTTAAGACTATGGTTAGGTGGAACTTTGGAGGGCTGGGCTGCCTGATGGTCTTTCAGCTGTAAGTTATATTGTAGAGATTTATACAAGCACTTGTGAAGCTAGGAAAAACGATTGCAAGAAAAGCTACTGTATATAATTCACCTCAGTATTCCAACCACACTGGACGTTCACATGTTGGACATTCACTATGGCAAACTATAATTTTGAAACTCAGCCTTTGTATAAATGCACTGGTACTTAGATTATATGCAGATGACCACTCAGTGTTGGAAAAAGAATAATGAACTTCAAAGTACTTGAATCCAGCAGAACATGTGTGTAAATACAAGTAGAATGTACAATGCAGTGTTGTTGTGTGGAGTGTTGTTGTTTAGGGTGTCAACCACTCATCCATGCTATCTTCCAGGATTCTCCATTCCATTCTGTTTCCTTTTCCCTCCCTGCCCAGCTCTTCCAACAGCCAGTTAGCATGGAATTCTATTGGAAACCTCCACCATGCTTCTTGCCTGGTGTGGACCGGCATGGCTGGTTGGGACAGAGAAGGCCTTCAAATATAGAAGCACATATCTGGACAGGTTTACAAGGGGAGACACATGCCATAACATAATTCTGGCCCGAGACTGTTCAGGGTTTTATGAAAGCCAGGATCCTGAATAGCTGTCATTGAATTGGATAATGGCTTGAATCCAATTTCTACTCCCAGCTAGAACACACCCATTGAATCAGTGCTTGTGTACCAATTTACCATTGATTTAGTGAGTCAAAATCGGATTTATGCCAATATGAGCCAATCATTTGGTCTCAAGGAAAATCTGGAGGGCCATATTGTATTCAAGAGCAGCCCCAAATAAAGTGTGTTCAAGTAATCCAGTCTGGAAGTGCAGAGAGTGTAGTAACTGAGGGTAAGTATGACTTCTCTGAACAAGAACTTAGCTTTTGTACCAAACTGGGTTTATTAAAAACAGACTTGGTCATTGTGAGCACCTGCAGAATTAGGAACCAGTCAGGCTCCAGCATTTCCAGATTGTAAACTTGCTGGTCAGAGGGGACTGCAGGAATAGATCATTACTAGTTCTTACATCCTACCAGGTAGTATTGTGATATTTTAACTGTTTTCTTATAATGACACTGTACTGTCTTTTGTAGTTGTTTGTTTTTATATTACCAGCTTGTGGATCACAAATAACAGAAAGGTGTGATATATGTTTTTGAGGTAAACACATTAATTTAAAAATTTCTTGATGTATTTAATTTCATTTTTATTCTGTATTTATTACTTTTTAGTCTGATAGTCATTTGTTAGTACTTAAACAGAGGCTTTTGTATGTTGTGTAATTATTCTAAAACCTAGTTTTTATTTATTTGTGTAGCATTATTGTCTGCATGTGAAATTATGGTACCGCAGGACATTCAACTCCTAGACTTATCCCTGAGCTGCATCAGCCCTGTATGCAGCCATTCTGTGGCTGGTGGAGCACGGAATCAGGGTCTGGCTGTGTCTCTATAGCCGGTCACAGAATGATTGTATCATCTGTTGAGATCCTCCAGAGGTGTAAGCGCATGCTGTAATGATTTTGCATCTGCCTTGCAGACATAGCCAGACACTTGTTTCCACACCTTGTCCTAAATATACCAGGGTTTTGTCTACATTTTCAGGCATGGTTAACTCTGGTATGGGTGAAGCTTTCTACCCTCCCCATCATTTCTTCTGTGAACTCAACCACTCCTCCCCAGGATCCTTCCCCAGTGTCCATGTTTCCAGTCTTGCTGGGAAGAAAGCTTCACCTATAGAATCATAGAATCATAGAATAATAGAATTGGAAGAGACTGCAAAGGCCATCCACCAACCCCCGCCATGCAGGAAATCCAAATCAAAGCATCCCCAACAAATGGCCATCCAGCCTCTGTTTAAAGACCTCCAAGGAAGGAGACTCCACTACACTCTGAGGGAGTTTGTTCCACTGTTGAACAGCCCTTAATGTCAGGAGGTTCCTCCTAATGTTGAGGTGGAATCTCTTTTCCTGCAGCTTGCATCCATTGTTCCAGGTCCTAGTCTCTGGAGCAGCAGAAAACAAGCTTGCTCCCTCCTCAATATGACATCCCTTCAAATATTTAAACAGGGCTATCATATCACCTCTTAACCTTCTCTTCTCCAGGCTAAACATCCCCAGCTCCCTAAGTCTCTCCTCATCATGCATGGTTTCTAGACCCTTCACCATTTTAGTCACCCTCCTTTGGACACAGTCCAGCTTTTCAACATCCTTTTTGAATTGTGGTGCCCAGAACTGGGCGCAGTATTCCGGGGTGAGACCTGACCAAAGCAGAATAAAGTGGCACTGTCACAACTCGGGAACTCAGAGTCCTTGTGCAATCAATGAGTCTTGTATGACGAAACAGAACAAAACTTAATTGACGTCACAGTTCATCGTTCAGTGTTTAAGCTGGAACTACCCCCCAAAAGCACAAACAGTATATTAAAAAAACCCCAATCTACAACTCCACCCATCTCCCTTTGGCGCGAACTACAGCTCCCCTCCTACGATGCCCATGAGCTAATCCCCTCACCAAACTCCCCTACCTAGGCCAAGCACTACCAAGCTATCCCAAACTTCCCCCACATTTCAAGCCGCTTGCAAATCCAATCCAGGCACTCAGCTTCCCAAGGCGACATTTCTAAAATAGCTAGCCACCTGCATTCCCTTCCCCCCAGTCACTACAAGCAGACTAAATCTAACCTATTATCCCCTGCACCAACAACTCCAACTCCTGACAGAGCTAAAAGGTGAGACCTTGTCTGACAATTGCCTCCCTTGACCAAGACACTATACTTCTATTAATGTAGCCCAGAACTGCATTGGCTTTTTTAGCTGCCACAATGTTGCATGGTTAAGTTGATTAACTCATTTAGGCCAGGGTCCTGTAAGTGACATGCATAGATGCAGGTCACTTTTTGATAGGATTCAGAGGTCTATTTGCTTGCCCTTGCTTTTAATCCAAAAACCTCCCAGTGGCCCTGAATGGGCTGCTGCTAATCCTTCGTACCTGAGGGAAGGAGTGAGATTGGGGAGGTGATTTGGACCATGAAGATCCAGCTGCTCTGAGCTCCTAAGGGGAAGGAAAAGGCAGGTGCACTCCATTGGAGAGCACACCCTCATTTCTTCGCTCCTCCTTGAGCTGAGACCAGCTGCTTCTCTCTGGTCAGAATCCCCTCCTCCTTTTCTCTTGTCCACACTTGGGCAGCAATAGCATCAGCTTGACAGTTCCCTGACAGCTTGAGGATCTCAGCTGTACTGTGATAATAGGTTTGAAAATATTTGTGTCTGCTGAAAGAAGGCACTTTGATCACAGCTGAGGCATCTGTGTGGAGAGATGACTTTTAACAGACTATTCTTTTTGCCAGCTTTCCAGTTACTTCCCAGGTTATACCAAAAGCTCCTCCAACCTCCTGGGGTCGGACTCGGTGGGAATTAGTGAAAAGACCCTATAATCATATTCTGCTCCACTAGATCAAAAACTTTTATGGCACTAGAAGGAACATAGTATGGACAACAGAGCAGAAAGGTCAAAATGCAGTGGCGTCTTAAATGCATGGAAAGAACCTCCATGAGGTACTTTGGGATGAGCCAGAATGGAGAAGTGGGTCAAGTGTTGGGCTATTACTGTGGGAGACCAGGGTTTGAATCCCTTTGAGCTACCTTGGATCCTGCTCTGGAGGAAAAGTGGCATATAAATTAAAATAAATAAATTCCCATTCAACCATGGAAAAACCTACTGGGTGGCCATGGGCATATCCCACTTTCTCATCCTCAGAAGAAATCCTGTGGCGAAAACCCTGTGATAGGTTTGTTTTAGGGTTGCTATAAGGCACCCAACAACACAATAATATTTGAATAACCCCAACATGAGAAGATCAGGCTCAATTTAAATATGAAAGCTTTTATGCTGAATAAAACAGAATTATCCAAACTGAATTGTTAGAAAATGTCTTGAGAGGATTTCATTTTTTGACTATCCCAGGCAGGTTGCTGTTTTTATTATGGAACATTCCACTTCTTATTAGGAAACTGGCAAAAGTAATGTTAGTTTTTGTATGGAAACTTAAGCATTTAAGAACAGCTGCTAATGCTCTGTAAAACCCACTTAATGGAGGGTTCTTTTTGCATTTACCCCTACATACACATTTTCATTTGGAGTAGATTCCTATACATGACTGTTGTTATTGTTGTTGTGTCCCTTCAATCATTTCCAACTTATGGCAATCCTAAAGTGAACTTATCATGGGATTTTCTTGGCAAGATTTGTCATGGGCTGAGAGCATGTGACTTGCCCAAGGTCGCCCATTGGGCTTCGTGGCCAACTGGGGAATTGAACCCTGCTTCCTAAGGTGGTAGCTCAACATTCAAACCACCATGTTACTCTGGCTCCATAATGAGCTGTACGTCTTACTGGCTTCAGTTGGGCTTACTCCCAAGTAACTGTAGACACAGTATTGCAGCCTTAAAGTATTGGTTTGGAAGACAGGCCCGCTTTTTTTTTTAAAGACAAACAAACCTTGGAGCTTTGAAGAGTTTGCTGCAAGAAATGCCTTTGCAAAATGATCTCATTGTTCTTAAAGCAAACACATATATAAGGACTTTTTTTATTTACTTTGGACAATAAAATAGCTCATCTTTCTCCTCTGACTATAGTGTACAATAATGAGGAAATGTGTGATCAGAACAAATTATGTTCAGGCTTGTAATGAAAATGGTTGTTCAGGGAGGGTAATAAAAGACAGAACATGAAGTTATTATTATTATTAATAATAATAATAATAATAATAATAATAATAATAATAATAATAAAATTTATTTGTATACCGCTATTCCAATACAGATCACAGCGGTTTCCAACATTAAAATTCCACAAAACAATGGTTACAATGATATCTCAAGTGCAAGTGCAAGCCCACCCTCCATACAAACAAGAAACCAACATGAACAGACCAAGACTATACAGAGCTACGACAAATTAAAACCATAAAACCATGCAATAGCAGGACTGACAATATACATCATCGAAGGGGATTAGAGTAACTGGTGCTCATGGGGGGAAAGCCTGGCAAAAGAGGAAGGTCTTCAAGTTCCTCTTAAATGCATCTAGGGAGGTGACAGTGTGGAGTTCATTGGGCAAAGAGTTCCAAAGCTGTGGGGCTGAGATCGAGAAAGCCCTCTGAGATGACATATATCTACAATTAGGAACTTCAAGTAGATGTTTCTCACCCAATCTGAGTGTGCGGGGCAGATTATATGGGGAGAGGCGGTCCTCCAAGTACCCTGGGCCCAAACCATTTAGGGCTTTATAGGTTATAACCAACACCTTGTATTGTGCCCGGAAGCACATCGGCAGCCAGTGTAGATCTTTTAAGATAGGTGTTATATGGCTGGTCTTGGAACATCCAGTGACCAGCCTTGCTGCCATATTCTGAACCAATTGTAGCTTCCGGGTTTGGTACAAGGGTTGCCCCATGTAGAGCGCATTGCAGAAATCCAACCAAGAGGTTACCAGAGCATGTACCACCGTTTCAAGGTCCCCCCGGTCAAGGTAGGGTCGCAGCTGGCATATCAACCAACCATATCAACAGGCACCTCTGACCGTCGCATCCACCTGAGATGTTAGTAGTATTCGCTTTGGTGCATGACCATAGATTACCTTACTTTCAGTATGTTCATGATGTTGTTAATGTGTTTGTTAGCTTTTTTAAAAATATGAATTCATATTTTTTTTCAGAGCAAGAACTTCCCATACTTCTACTCACTGATGCTAAGTAGGGACTATTCTGTCTACTGTAAATGATAACCACTTTTGCTGCAGGAGCACTATTAAGTCTCTTAGGAATATAAGAAGCTGCCTTACACATAGGTCATATTGTTAGTCCATGTTGCCATAGTTTCAGACAGGATTCTTTCCTAATTCTGCCTGATCCTTGGAGTTTGATGGTGTCATTTGTTCAAGTAACAACCAGGTTCTGAAACAGATAAAGTGAAGTGTGCACAGAGTGCTATAGTGGTAATCTTATTTGGAGTATTATGTCAACATCCAAATTAGCAAGTAATCATTAGCAAGGATTACTTGCTAATGATTAGCAAATTAGCAAATTAGCAAGGATCCACAAGGATTTGGTGTCAACATTCATTTAATAAACTGTATAATGTACAGCTAATACCTCTGTATTTTTTGGACAGAGCACGTCAATGTGATAATATGCTCCTCAAACCTTGCATCTTTTTGAGCAGTAGTCCCAAATCTGAGTATTGTGGTAATAATTTTTTGCCATTATTTTACAAACTGCAGTGCAAAATCTGAAATATATCAGGGCGATGGAAAAGAGATCCATAGAAGGTTATACCGAGACAATCTGGAACAATGGTTATTCAAATATTCATCAGACATACTGTCTAGATAGAAGCATAGAGTTGGAAGAGACCCAAGGGCCATCCAGTCCACCCCTGCCATGCAGGACTACACAACAAAGCACTCTCAACAGATGGTCATCAAACCTCTGTTTAAAAACATCCAAAGAAGGAGACTCCACCATACTCCGAAAGAGTGCATTCCACTTCTGAACAGCTCTTATTGCCAGGAAGTTCTTCCTAATGTTGAGGTGGAAGCTCTTTTTGTATAGTTTGAATCTATTGAACTGTGTCCTAGTCAGGAGCAATAGAAAAGAAGCTTCCTCCATCCTCAATATGACATCCTTTCAGATATTTAAACATGTTTAGCATATAACCTAACCTCCAGGCTGAA
This sequence comes from Sceloporus undulatus, assembly GCF_019175285.1. Classification (NCBI taxonomy): domain Eukaryota; kingdom Metazoa; phylum Chordata; class Lepidosauria; order Squamata; family Phrynosomatidae; genus Sceloporus; species Sceloporus undulatus. The sequence goes on from NC_056524.1 coordinate 248,018,929, forward strand.
CATACCCAGCTCCCCACGTCTCCTAATTTGGTGTCACCTGCCAGTTTGATAAGCATGCCTTCTATTCTATCATCCAAGTCATTGATCAAGATGCTGAATAGCACTGGGATGTCTAAACTCCAGATCCAACAGGATATTTCTGTGACAGAAATAATGATCTTCCCTTCAGTGAATCCTAGAAATGGTTCCTTTTGTTGCTTGAAATTTATAGTAGTACAAGATCACCTGGGGTACTGTACTTATTTAGATCCTAATTTATAAATGTAAACGTATTTAGGTTATTGGTTGCTGATAATATGAGATTCAATTGAGACCCTAATAATATATGTGCATTCTAGTGAAAATGCATGTGCTAAAAGTGGGGACTGACTTCTGGGCATTCATGTAAGCCTTGTTCCAAGCATTCTCACACATATGACACATTTCAGACTTTTTGCATATTCATGTTGGCTTTTGTGTGTGTATCTCCAGCTGCCATTTTCTTTCTTGTCTCATTTTGGAAAACTTAAGAGACAAACATCCACTCACCTCTTCCAGAGCTATTGCACAGCAGCAATTTTCTGCCTTGTTAAGTCAAGGATGTACTCACATAACTGTATTTTAGACACTATTCCCTTGTGGGCAATGAATTGTAAACCTTCAGTACTTTTACATTCCTTGGGGTTCCAGCTCCTCCTCTAGCAAATATTTCTGGTTTGTTGTTGGGAGGCTCCATTTTGTGTACAAAACAGTAGGGAGTTCAGGTTTGCTAATACAGGGAATGTTTACCTTCCTCACAAGGAGATCCTCTTAACGTGGAATAGAAGAAAAGCGCCTGTTGCCTGGTCCAGCACTGAAATTTGATCCAGCAGGGCAGAGATTTGCCAAGGCAGAATCTTCATTGCATTCTTCCTACAAAGGGGCCTAGGGTCTCAGACTGCATAAGCAGGCACAGTTCTTAGAAGGGGTGCTGTGCAACTTCAAATGGAGAAACATGGCTTTTATTTCCTTGCAAAGGGATCTTGTAGCACCTTTGAGACTAACTGAAAGAAATTGGTACCATGAGCTTCTGTAGACTTGAGTCTACTTTCTCAGATCCATGGGGTGGAGTGCCTTGCTTTTACTACATTTCTCCACTCATGGCCATGGCGTGCATGTGTAACCTAACTTTTTTTTTGTCTATACAGACTTGTCTTCAAATAACATCTCCAAGAAAAATGTAGACATTTTGACTCCAACAAGGGAACTTTCCTTCCCTTGCATGCCGTTTTACCCATTTCATCTGGTGAAGTAATTTGTGAGCTTTAAAAACTAGGGTGATTGGTTTAATAAAGTTTCACCAGAATATGGACTAAACATCAAAATTTATTCCTGTGCAGGATGGGGACAGGTATTTATTAGAAAAACAGATATTGGTTGATAAGGAATCTTAGCATTCAAACACACAAAAAGACTTAAGCACAAAGTAATTATTTAAATATGCTTCTTTCAAAGCCTTTATTTTTATTTTAACCATACAACCAAGGCCTTTTTTTTTGCTCAGTAGTTTACACTTTCTGTAGACATTAACACAGAATCTGTAGTTGCGTAAAACATATATTCATCACATATCTAAAAAAAAAGTCATCTATCTCTAATGCACATAATGAAGATACTATTGTTACCTACATCTAGGAGTGACTGTGCACTGTCACCTTTAGCTTATACTACACCCAATGTTAACTGTATGTACATTTCATTTGACCATGTTTCAAATTGTCTCTTAGAGACAGATGTAGAATAAGTACAAACAAAACCATCTGCTAGTGCCTAGAACAAGGTTTCACCAATTTATTTCATTCTGCAGTATGGCCAAATTACAGGATTTTGATAGGTTTCAATTATGACTTTAAGATTTCAACATGCAGTTGTAGATGTCACACAATTGGGTTCATTTTAAATTCATAAGAATGGACTACACAATTCCTTCTTGGACTTCATATCTCTCTATTTTAGGATATGTGCAAATGTTAACATAAAGCAGCATGCATGTGCCAGGCAAAATGCCCCATCTCTTTTTGCTTAGCTTCTGGATGCTGTCCTGTCTTCAAAAATCAATGGGCACATGACATGCCTTTGTTTTAAAATGTGAATTCTGGAAGTTAAGTATGAAATAACTGTGGTGGCTCTTTTCAAACTTGTCTCCCTGATCCCATCGCGTGTATTAAAAAGGCTTTAGATGCCTATTGATTACCTTACCTACAAAACACTCTTGTTTTTTCTTGCTTCTGCCACAGAGTAAAGCTTTTCTGATAGAGGAGGGACAGGGAACATGTGGACAGGCAGCTCAGTTTAGTGGTTTGAACACTGGACTACGACTCTGGAGACCATGGTTTGAATCCCTGCTCAGCCATGGAAACCCACCGAATGACTTTGGGCAAATAAGAGGAAAGGCAACCTCGCCTCTGAACAAATCTTGCCAAGAAAACCCTATGACAGGTTCACCTTAGGGATGCCATAGGTTGGAAACGACTTGAAGGCACACAAGCCACAATATGGGAACATGTTGTCCATTAGATATTATTACACTGCAACTCCCTTCAGTCCTAGCTAGCATAGACAGCAGCAAGAGATGGTGGGAATTGCAGTGTGACACTGAGGGCCCCATTCCTGCAATCTGCTGTCCACAACTGTGCCTTGCGGGAGGAGAAAGAAGCACTGGCCAGCTGCAGCCTGCAGGAGGGACTAGGGGATCTCTCCCTTCACAACTGTGCTTGGAGTCTACCATGTGTTGCCATTTGCTTGTCAGGCAGCACAGTGGCTCTGAACATCTTGCTACACAACAGCCAACATAGTTCGCTTGCAGACCACTTCCTCTTTCTATAGAGTGAATAGGGATTGTGGCTGCAATCTTCAACATAGTAATTAATTTAAAATTGCAACTGAGCTGGGTTTTATGAAGTGGCAGGGCAAAAGGTTTAGCCTTGGCTGGCCCAGAACTATTAATTGATCTAACTGTGGGTAAACGTACAAAATCTCACTGGAAACCTTCCAGAACATTTAGCTTATTTTAATTTATTTGGAATCTCTGTTGTGCCTTTGAAAGTAACCAAAATATGACAGAGATGTTGGTGGAAGCTCTAGCTGCTTTTAAACAACACTTGGAAATTAGAGGCAGCAAGTCTTCTAAGAAATTATTTAAGACTGACACATTTATGGTGGGGAAAATTAGGGTATGGCCACAACGTTAAGAAATAAAAGCTCAAAGAAATGCTGCTCTTCCCAGCCAGGATACACTTTTAATGAAGTGTTCGGTCCTGGAAGAGAGAATAGATTGGAGTAATGCCCATGAACTTAATTTGCCTAGACAAAGTGGAATTAAAGTGACAGCACTGTTTTACTGGAGATTAAACACATTATATATTAGTGATTTAGTAATGAATGTGTAACTAGGGTGGGTTACAGACCACCATTTCGGACATCCTCAGGACGTCCCAGTTTGAAAAAGGGGCGTCTCTTCTAGACGCCCCTACTCCTATTATGGACAGAGTCCGTAACAAATGGCGGCGGCCATTCCACACGGCCACTGCCATTTTGACGTAGCGGATTCTGTGTGTCCGCACATCACGCGGCAGAAGTGATGGCGCGAGTGCACGATTAGCGCCTCGCGGTGTCTCTTCCGGGCCGCAAGAAGGAGTGTGATTTTTGCGCTCCTTCTTGGCAGCATCCGGGAACCGCACCGTTTGGCTGCTGCGGTTCCCGGAAGCTGCAACTGGCGGTGGCGGCAGACCGCCGCTTCTCGGTGGTCTGTAACACACCTAAGTATCATTTGGCCTAGCCTCCAAAACAAGCTTAATAACCAATAAACACACTGAGCAATGGAGATCTGTTCTGCTGCAGATCAAGGTGCAGAGGAAAGGTGTTTCTATTCCTCTGCCTCCAGCTAAATTAGTACAACAAGGAATTATGTCAGGGATGCTGTTTCTCATTGTGGTAGCCTCACTCTCTGGCAGGAGAGGGCTGGAAGCCTAATCCTGATGCACCTTGATCACCAGCAGAGCAGATTTCTTTTGCTTACAGTGGATCCTCGGAGTTTTAAAATGAGAATTGTGGGGGGATTTATGATAATGGCAATAATTCTTCAATCATTAATACTTTGTATAAACGAATACAGGGCAATTACATATCTGTAATTCTTATGTAAAAGATCCACAACTGAAATAAGAATGACACCCATTAAAAGCCGTTTGTTTGAATCTGCCTATCAAGTCTGAATTTTTTTGTTTAAAATTTGCTTTTATATGATGCACGCACATATCTTAGTGCGTCTCCCTTATCCAAAATATTTGAGACCACAAGTGTTTATTTTTTTAGGAGGGGGGGATTTTGAAAAACCCATATTTGCATGTGTGTACATAATCATTATGAGATATCTTAGAAATGGGACCCAAGTCACAAAACACAAAATGCATGTAAGTTTCATATATACCTTATACATACAACCTGACGGTAATTTCAATAATTTTGTGCATGAAACAAAGTTTGTGTACACTGAACCACCAGAAAGCAAAGGTAACACTACTTCAGCCACCTATGAAAAAGTTACATTTTTTGGAATATTTTGGATTTCAGAATCCTGGATAAGGGAGACTCAACCTGTATATTCTCTATTCATAGAGGCAGTCTGACCTACGCAACAGATCTAGAATGCCTCTTAACATAGCACCTCATCTGCTCTATCTATCAAGGTCATTTTCAGTCAACTGAAATATTTAATCAAATTATATAACCAATTGATTTAGTTATATTGCAGACCTAAATAGTCTGGGTTTTTTTTCTTGTTGCATTCCTAGATTTTTAAAATACTGGTTTTGTCCTAAATGTTCTACTCAATGCATTTCAGAACGATTCTATTGAGATAGGAGAGGGGGGAATTCAAGTCAATCTATATGTGCTGTGGAAGTGGCCCTCCCTTGGATTATCTTCTACTACTCCTATTTACTTTCCCTTCCACTGTTTCCAATGAGACAAAACAACAACACAGCTGTCCCTCCACATTTGTTTTCTCTATGGCCAATGTCTGCCAGAAGCTGTGCTGGAGGATCTAGATTTCTAGAAAGAACACTTCTCTAGGAATCTGTAGATCCTCCAGTGCAATTTTATGTTCAACGTCCAGCAGATGTTGGCCATAGACCTGTGCTGGAGGACCTAGAGATTCCTAGTGAGGTGTTTTCTCAGGTATTTGTGTTTTTCCACTTTCATGGGGGTCTTACACCCTTAACCCCAATGAATGTGGAGGGTCCACTGAAGTTATGAGAGCCAGCATGGTGTATTGGTTTGAATGTTCTACTAGGACTCTGGAAGACCATGGTTCGAATTTCCACTTATGCAGGGTAACCCACTGGGTGAGCCTGGGGAAGTTGCACTCTCTCAGCCTCAGAGGAAGGCAATGGCAAGAACAAATGTTGCCAAGAAAACCTTTGATGACTTTGCCTTAGGGTCTCCATGTGTTAGAAACCACTCATAGGCTATCAATAATCCCAGTTCCAGGCCTGGACATGTTTCCTTCTCTAGTCAGAGACTTCTTGAAAATAGGAAAGTTGTGGATGCATCAGATTCAGAACCTCCCCCCCAGCTGTCCCAGAAATACCCCATTTGAGCCTCAACTATATATAATTGGCCTTCCAACAGTGCAGGAGTGATGGTGATGAAGTGTTTTGCTTCCCTGAATGAAGAGACCTTCAGTGCCTTTGCTTGGAGATTTCCCTTTCTATCCAGAGAGAGGAAAGTCTGCCATATTCTGTTGCCACTAGAATGTCTTCCCATGAACAAGAGCATTGCACACTTAGGAGTTATTACAATTAGGTTTGTTTACCTCAAATAAAGAACATGGCCTATTAACAACATTAATAGTTCTTGCTAAGTCCATATGTGAACTCAGTTTAAAGAAAATTACATTTTTTTCTGTATGTGATCAAAAAGGGAGTTCTAATTTTATGACAGCTTTTCAAAAACTTTTAAAAATGTGCCTGCTTTTCAAAGGATAAATTCACCTTGCAGCCCCATTAATGTCACCAGCACAAATGGATAACAATTAAAACACACACACTATGAAACATCCTGCAAGCACTGATAAAAATGGTTAGATCTTGCTTATAGACGCCAATGAGACTGAGGTGCATTGATGTTTCTATAAACTTTTTTAGACTGAGCCACAAACGTATAACCTGCATATTCTATTAAAGAGTTTAAGAAATGTCATCCTACTGACTCTAGAGGTTTCCACTACATACAAATGCAAGTTGAAAGTCCTGTCCAGTATTCCAGAGAAACTGCTGTATGTCTGTGCATGGTGTATACAATATTCTACACAATGAAAGGCTGCTCTACCAATAGGCAAAGTGAGGCAACTGCTTCAGGTGGCAGATGCTGGGGAACATCAATAGCCCATTTTTGTTCATGAGCTCTCCTGCCCATTTCCCCAGCCATACAGCCTGGGTTGTACCCTGTGAACTAGTCTGCTTCTTTTAGGCATAGTAGGGTCAGTGCTGAAGTAAAATTCAACTGCTAATTCAGTTGGCTTCTGCATATGGAAAAATATCAGAGCATGGATGAGTCATAATATTGTACTTTGCCTCAGGCAGCAAATTGTCTTAGGCACAAAGATACACATATTCAAAAGGATCTGAAATAGACAATTGCATATCTACTCACCGAGATTGCAGAAAGTATTTGCATAATCCCCTATGTGCTATTAGGTGTATCTTTACATTTCCTCGATAGCACCAGTGAGAATCCAATGTATAAATTAATATCAATTACCAAGAATAATGTATTCTTCCCATGCTGACTTCAGATGAATATATCTTCCACCACCACAATGCAGAAAAGTTACACAAAGTATACTAGCATTTACAGAGATTTGATATGAATCTTCACATAGTAGCTTTGACTTTTTAGTAACAGAAATTGATTTTATAGACATTTATAGTTGGCCCACAGATTCTTTATCCATGGACTCAACCATGGATTGAATTCTTCCCTCTCCCAAATATATAAATTCCAAAAAGCAAACCTCAATTTTGCCATTTTATATAAGTGACACCATTTTTACACCATTGTATTTAATGGGACTTGAGCATCCACAAATCTTGATATCCAGGAAAGGGGGGTGGGCTCCATGCAGCTACAGGACTAAAACATGGCTCCCCTGCCCTTTTTGAGCATATGATTGCATTGTTAACTCCAGGTAAAGATTGGTTGCAGATCAGCATTTGAAACTGTGAAGTTGAACTGGATATGCAACTGTGGTTTGTGTTAAATCTTGGTTAAGTGTTACATCTGAGCTGCTAATCATGTTAATGACTGGACACAACTCAAGACTTGAAACTATTTTGAATCGATCTTACAAACCATGATTTGTATTAATAATTGCTGCCAAGTGTTACAACTGCACTGGGCCAATCAAGTCGTTACTGTGTTTAAAGTAGTTACCTTGCTTCTCCACTCTTTCTGTTCACAATGTACTGAATGAGTTTAACTAGTACTCATCCTCTCCCTAACCATTGTTTTACTGTACTTTTGCAAAGTTAACCATCATTAAATATTTAGATCTAATGGAATAAAAGAGAACTAGAACCTGACTGAGGGTAAACACCAATAAACACCAGTAAGGAGATTATTGCACACCTCTTTTTGCCCGATCCAAGCATGGGTTGGGCACAGGATTAAACACATTTTATTGCATGTCTCTGGGCCCAAAGTCTTGTTCTTTGAAAAGTATGCCAGGAGTCTAGATCAGGTACGCGATGCGGCCATGTTGGGCATGGATGCATGCAATAAGATCTATTTTCATCCATTTAAGCCCGTGCCCTAATTGGGAGAAGAGAGGTATGTGATAATCTCCCATGTCAATACAAAGTGTTGTTTATCACCTATAAAGCCCTTCATGGCTTGGGCCTGTGTTACTAGAGGGAACGCCTCTCCCCATACAATCCGCCCCACACTCTCAGAACTACTGGGAAATGCTTACTTGAATATCCTAAGACGAGATTGGCAACAACTCGGCAAAAAGCATTTTCATCTGCAGCTTCCACATACTGGAACAAGCTCCTGGAGGAGATAAGGCTTAGTTCCTCTTTAGATGCCTTTAAGAAAGCCTTAAAGACCCATCTTTTCCGGTCAGTATATCCTTCTGACTCCCTGTAGAAATTATTTTGTTGAAAGATGCTCTTTATGACTGACAGATGTTATTAATGTTCTTATTCGTGATTTTAAGGATGCTTCTTTAATTATATATGTACTTGCAGTTTTACGTATTTTGTATTTGATGTATTCTGCAATTGTATTTGATGGTCTTGTGAACCGCTTTGATCACTGCGGAAAGGCGGTATATAAATAAAGTTTTTATTATTATATTATTATTATTATGTCACAACAGTGAATTCATCATATGTGTATTAGATACATGTTGCATAGTCTATACTAGTAAAGCTAGCACTAGCAAACTTTGGACTGAAAGCACCATTTAATTGTTTGGCAGTATTCTCCCTGAACTCAATGAGTGGAATTCAGCATAAATGGTGTGGAACTGTGCTCTGGCAATAGGCCTTTCTTAGTTCCTTTCTTTGTCCCCTGCCTCCACCTCCCTCTGCCCTATAAAACCATTCCGGTGTGTCCTGGAATGGGGCACAGGAAAGGTCATAATGTGGGGCAGGACCAGGAAGGCAGAGAAATTCAGAGAAGCTAACTTCTACAAAGGCTTTTCTGCTTCTGAATTTAAGCCAGCAGTAATAAAGTAAAGCTGTTTCTTTTTGGCTACAAAATGTCCTAAATTCAAGTACATGACAAATGAAGAGTTTCAAATGTTCCTCTATATGAGAGGATAGAATTAGCTTCTTATGACCTAAGATAATCATGCAAGTCATATTTCTACAGGAATATTATATAGTTTTCAAAGTCTATAAACATCTGTTCTTCCATGAAGCCATGCTGTGTTCTTTTTGGGGGGGTTTGTTTTTATTTTCTTATGTAGGAGCCTTTTCTACAAGATTAAAATTGTAAATATCTATAAATATGCATATTAAGCTATTAATTCAGAATGAGCTCTTGTAAAGGGTGCAACATTTTTTCTTTAGCTGGCTGGGCAAACATGGCCTCTCTAAACACTTGACTGAATTTAACCTGTATTTGGTAATTGTTTGAATCCTATTTCCTGTTAACAACAATTTTTCTCCTTCTTAGATATTAAAAATTGCTTCCTACAGGATGCAGATTAAGAAATACACTTGCACATTCCTTTTTCTTTGCAATGCCTTATTTTTTGCAGTGAAGAATTTCCTTTTGCTCCTATGCTGTAATTTATTATCTTCTAAGATATTTTTAAAAGAAAAGGGCTGATATTTAACAATTTGGTAAAGATCTCATATACGTTGATGTTCTGTATAAGAGTCAAAATAGGGATGGGAAATAAATTCCTGTCCTTTCTTTCTCTAATAGTTCTTCTGTTCATAAAGTTTACTTTAGAGAACTAATGGTGCAATCCCAATATTAGACTAATCAGAACTAAGTTCCGTGGGGCTTACTCTTAAAAAGAGAGTAGATGACTGTACCCTAAACCTTTTACTACATCAATTTTTTCATGGTTCTTAGGAAAATTAAGGCAGGTTAATATTGTTTATCTTGCACATGATTTTCACCTCTACCATCTTAAGATATTCTCTCTTTTACCATTCCCAGTTTTTTTTAAAGAATGCATTACACTTTTAGCATGCTTCTGCTGCGAGGGCTTTTGGTGGTATCCCCATAGACTACTGGTTTTTACAGCACTATATACAGGGAATGAAGAAAGCTGCAGCACTGCTTGCACAAGTGGTTTTGTGCCACTAGGGAGCAATAGAGGCAGAGAGAGTTAATTAAGGTTTCAGATAGAATTTAGTTTCCCCCCCTCTCTACCAAGTTTAAACTTTTCTCTTAACTGAAGTGAGCCTTAAAGTGATTAGTCCAAACTCCTATCACCGTGCATGCTAACAGTAGAGAATGAGCTACTCTTACACACCTGATTGGGCTTTCCTGGTATAATTTTTTGGGGAAAAGCTTTCAGGACACAACTCTGTGACTCTCCTGAGATCAAGCTATTGGCCAAACAGTTGAAGACCATCCTTAGAGGGACCTAAAAAAATAAATAAACCAGAAACTTCCCAAATTGAATGGAAAAATAAAGGACTGACTATTAATTGATGATGGTCCCTCTTACCACTTACCTAGCCCCACCCACGCAAAAAAAAAAAAAAAAGCACCATAATTTTTATACTGTATGGAATGAGATTCAGCTCAAAAATTAAGCAAGGTAATTAAAGTAACTAAACAGGTCAAATGTTGATCCCACTCCTATGGAAATTTGGCTGACTTCTCAATGACCTCTTCTAAAAACTGATTACAGTACTTGTATTGTTTATTTGCTCTAACAGGAACTATTACCTTTCCTTTAATGGCAGTTAAATATTATTTGCAGATGTAAATCAGTGAGGGGTTTACAATGATTATTACAATTACTTTTCAAAATAATTCTGCTTTCCTTTATAAAGTTGTCAAAAATACAGAATTATTAATTGTTTAGTGCCTGTCTTCTCAGATACCAGGCTCCTACAGCTACTCCTTACACTACCAGCAATGATATAGTGAACCAAGAAATGCAACAAGACATACCCCCAAAAGTGGGTGGTACTTACTGCCAGAAGCTAAAATATATCATTGGGGGGTGGGTTTCTTTTGGTGCAATGGTTGCAGTGTCCCATCAACTAATATTCCAAGATAATCAGCATAGGGGCAAGCATCCTGAATTCAGGGACTGAATGTGATCAGTGGTCTGATCCAAAGCACCAGTTACCAATGGCAACCTTTTTCTATTGAAGGCACATTTCTTCAGGGGTAACCTTTGAGGGTGAAGGCATGCAGACTTCCTTCCTTCCCCATTCTCCCTCCTGCTCTGCCACGTTTTCTCCTTCCTTCCTTTCTTCCTTCTCCTTCCTTTCTGCCTAGTAGGTCACTGAGGAAGGAGAAGCGCACTCCTGCAGAGGCCTGAACTTACAGAGGGACTGTGAAATAAATGGCCATTTGGGATCAGGCCATATATTTGGGCCATAGGTTAACTTTCCTTAATATATGTTACTTACCCAGGTTACTTACAAGGAAGCAACCTGGAAGCATCAAGTAAACACTTCAAAACCAATACCCCAGCTGCATCCCCCCGTTCTACTTCCTCCTTGGTGTTGTTGCTGCTCACTTGCCTTCTTGGAGCACCCAAGCAATGACAACAGCATGGAGGAAGAACCTCTATTTGCCTTGTTCTCTGCATTTTGGCAGTGGTGCACAATGGGTCCAGAGGAAATGGGCAGGGATAATAGTGGCAAGGAGGTGGGCTCACTCAGGGAGGGCACCTTCTGAAAACACCTTGCCTGCAGTTGGCACTGATTCTCGACTGGCTGCTCCTGGTATACTATTCTATAGGAATCTAGGTTTGTAATGGCTTGCTACATCAAGGTTGTATGCCTGAAGTGACATATTTCATGTAAAGAAATAGCAAAATCAGCACACCATTAACGGCTCGGTATTGTCCAAGCAACAGTGTGTCCTACTAGCAAGGTAAGACAAGCTTGCACTTTTAACAGCTCTTACAGTCTATATACCACACCTCTGAAGCACCAAAGTTTCTGAAATCTACAAAAAGTCAAAACTGCAGCAACTTCTTTCTGCTTTTAAATATGTAACATTTCCATTCTATAATGTAACTGCTTATCTATAATTAGAACCTTGTTGCATTAGATTATATGTTTCATTGCCAAAAATGTTGGATCTTTTAATTAAATCTTTTCAGATATCCTATATGAATAGATGAGGACAGAAAAATAAGGAAAGGGGTGGGGCAGTGTTTGTGTTTACTCACCCAATCACTTGAAACGGGAATGCCAAGGTTAATTTGTTTAGAGAGCATGCAAATTCTAATTGAGCAGCAGGGAAGGACAAAGGCAAGTAATAAGAGCTCAGAAGACTGCAATGGTAACTAACACAACCTTTGAGCATCTTAATCCATCGCTGTGCTACTTTGAAGCACCTCATCTGTTTCTGAGAAAGTCCAGGACGTCTTTTGCTCCCCTGGGGGATATGAATTATCTGTTCAGGAGATCCTGTGTATATCTACAATGAATGGAAGTAGATAGCAAAGGGCACTTCCAAAGCTTTAAAACCTAGTACCATCCCATCCACCAAAGCTCATTAATTAGAACTGAATGCTATGTCCCAGTATCTGATGGGAGGATGATTTCATTTACCTCTAACAGACTGAAAAACATCTCCTACTTGGGTGTTTTGCTCTTTTATACTTCTGCAGAGAAGAGGATTAACAGATCTTGCATGCATTGTAGCTTGCATATTCTGTGGCATGGTTTATGTTGTGCCTATTCAGCTATATATCAGAGGCACTAAGGAACACTGTTAATGAATTGCCAAGATACCCATTAGGGCACTGGCAAGAGTGCCCATGCACACTGGGCTCTAACAATGCACATGGTGCAATGTGCATGGTACTTCAATGGGCACTACTGATCACACTGGCCATCCCTGGCTTTTGCCTGGATGGGCATCAGGAGCATCCAATGTGGATTGGTGTCCATTGCACATCAGTCCCAATGTGCAATGGTCACGTCACTGGGTCCCTTAAATAGAAATGTCATGGTAGCCCGTGAATATGGACATTGCAAAACTGCTCAATTCTGTTTCCCACAGACGTACATTCATACTGTATTCCAGCATCTCACATGTCTATGGGCTTATTTCTCTTTCTGTTTCTCTCTTTTGGAAGGTTACAGTCTATAGGTGAAGAGCAAGAGCATATCTCCATTATTATTTTACTTACAGAAATATACAACCAGCTCTGCACATGCATGTGATAGGTCATATCCAATAGTCCTGGTTATAGATACTTGTTCATCAGCTTCCAAGTATATTTTAAAGATCACATCTCCTTGCTGAGGGGAGACCCTGCTGAAGGGAAACAGCATCTTTTTGTGTGCTATAGTACAAACCTACAAATTGAGAAGTATGTATTTGGATAGCCATAATTATTCTAGGCTCCCATGGTGCTGTACTGGAACATCTGCCCATTTCTTTAATTGTGAAAGAGAGGTAGGAAACTTACTTTTTTCCAGTACAACTCCTAGAATCCCCACTGCCCATGCTAGCTAAAGGATTATGTGATCTTTATCACCAAAAAGCAACTTTGTTTAGCATTGCTATGAAATTGCCAGATGATGAGCACTACAGGGGATTAAACACTCAGGTCATACCTAAATTATCAATCAATAATGGAATTGGAAAAGTCAATTTTCTACATCAAAGTGTGCAATACTCATAGGTTTGAAAGTACAGCTATATGTAATCAACCTTTTTCATTCCCAAGGCTAGCCTTTGATTATTTACATCATTAAATACCTAGGCCATCAGAATAACATTTCCCTTGCTGATTTTGTTGTTGTTATTGATAATGAACTTAGCTTCAATTCTACCAAAAAGCTGCTGCTGTATTTTTGTAAACGAAGCCACAATTTCTCATTTTAGCTCACTTGCTTCCTCAACATCCCTGTCTCATATATGAACACATGATGATAACAGGAAAAAAACACACTAAAGTCTGTGTTAAAATCTCAGACAACATCCTCCAAGAACTTTACATTCTGCCCTTGACAACATTCTCTGACTTATGCAAGTTGCACAGTTGCGTCCAATCCTGGCACCCACCATATCCAGATGCAAGAGCCAATTAATGTGGAATTTTTCAATGAGCAGATTACCAAAGCTGTCTTGGTTAAAAAAAAGGCAAAGCATCATTAAGGGCATGCACACAGAAGGTATAAGTACACAGCTATGGGAAAGCTCAAAAGCTTGTTCCTTATTATGCAGGAAGGACATTTGATTATGGGAAACGAGAAAGAAGGATCTGCCTATCGTGCACAACTGATGCCTCCTCTTCATTCTCCTTTGAAAACACAGGTCAGTAATTATAAATCTGTTTGCTACCTGTCTTCCTATGTCTGCAGAGACAGTAGCTTTAAGGAGAGTGCACATCAGAATGAAGAGTATAAGATTGGTGAAAAGCCCATATTGGTTCCTTCAAGTGCAGACAAGTCACAAGCTGTTCCTGTCTTGCATTTTTAAGCTTGTAGATGAGGACTAAAAAGTAGCAGCTATTTGAAATAGCCAAAGCAGGAGTTATTAGCTTCTAAATGTAAATCTTTAAAAAGAGCTGGAGAAATGAAAAGGGAAGTGGTATTGAGTGTGTTTGCTGTGTAACACTCTTTTATCAAAAAGAATGATTTTCTTGTGTTTTCTTTTGAGATGCACAGTCTTAAATACTAATATACTTGTTAGAGCTGTCTACTGTGTTGAAGTGTAAAGGTCTGATGAAGAGGTTCACCAAGAGAGAGGCAGACAGATGTTAGATATTTTTTACTGGTCTTCTGTTTTACTGCCACTCTTGAACTTCACCACCATGACTGTTATGTTGTCAGGGCATCCTCTGTAAAAAGACTGTAGGACTATACTTTTGGCTCCAAAGTGTGGTTCATCCAAGCGTTCCTTGATGAACCGTACAGCCTCCTCATTGCTAAAAGCATCCCATAGGCCATCTGAAGCTAAGATCATGAATTCTGGCTGGAGTTTGTCCAGGTCAAAGGTCAGGATGTCTGGGTCAGGGATGACAACGTTCAGATTTTTCAGTGGATAATCTCCAAGGGAGCGGGACATGGCCAGGATCCCCTGAACCCGCCAGGAACCATTAAAACTGATGAAGCCACCTGGAGCGGAGAGAAGAAAACAAGAAAGCATACATTCTGTTAAAATTGCTTCTGTATGACATTTGTTCTCAGAAGCTTCCATTGCCTCCGGACTATAAAACAGAAACTGAAGAATTGTTTTAGTCTGCACTTCTTATTACAGTCCTTTTCAATCAGGTAACACCACTCTTCACATTTCTGCATCTCTTTTCCAGAAAAAAACCTCTCCCATAATGCATGTGTGTGCTTTCTGCTAAGACATAAGAAAGGAATAAATGCATAGGGACATCATTTGGAAAGGGGAAGCTGAAAACCTTCTTCTTCCTCTTTGGAGATCTGTCCTATTTGTTAATATACCACATTTGGTATAGTTTAATGTAAATCTTCAGCAAAGATCAGAGTTGTTTTGTTGTACCCTGCTTGAAGGCCAGAATTACCACCTTATTCGCAATATGAAAATGTGATCAAAAATCAAATCACCAAATCATGTTTTCTCTATAATATGTATGTTTTAAAATATGAATTTAATTAATTAATAAGTGATGTTTTAAATTAAAAGATAAGTTATCAATCACTGTATTAATTAAAAACAGTTTACAATGAGCCTTACCATTGTCTATAATGTGTAAACATTATACAGAACATCTTTCCATAAATCTTGATGACGTGAAGAACTTTTCCAAGTGGGTGTTGAAATATTCAGTAAGAGAAGCCATTTTCCAGCAAACAACCTTATTATAACTCGTCATTATTTTTCATCACCCGAGTATCTCATAGTCATCTCCACCATGTCTCCATTGAAAGAGTCGTTGTCTTCCAATTCTTAGCAATTCCCACCCTTGCAGTAGGAAGGAAGTGGGCTATTAGCCCTTTGTATTTCTATTCCCAGACACAAAGATGGTAAGTAGAAAGTGGTGGTAAGTAGGTGACAGACTCATTTTATGCTTTGCAATTTAATTAATGAAAATAACAATTCTAAGCTAAAATTTTAGGGCATTCCAACTACATGTATAAATACAGTGGTACCTCGGGATACGAAATACCCAGGTTACGAAATTTTCGGGATACGAAAAAATCCCATAGGGAATTATTGTTTCGGGTTACGAATGTTTTTTCGGGTTACGAAAAAACTTTTGGTGCTTTTTTCGGCTTTTTCGCACGGAATCGCGGCTTTTCCCCATTAGCGCCTATGGCAATTCGGCTTACGAAGGCTTTTCGGGTTACGAAAGCGGCCGCGTTACGAATTAATTTCGTAACCCGAGGCACCACTGTAAGTCCCTTTATAGTCACAACCCTTTCAATAACTGGATGACATAAAATTTGCAATTCAAGCTATACGCACAGGAATAAGATACCATTGATAAGATTAATTTTAACATGTTTTCTTTTGTTCTAACAAGCATTGATTTAAATGGGGACAAATTCCTTACTTGTTGCCAAACAGAATTAGAGAGCAAGAAACTAATGTCTGTCTCCCATCCTGTCTTAATGCCCAGTCCTTTGCCAAAAGTATCCTCAATTAACTATTTATATACTGTAGCAACTCATACCCTCATAAGGAGGTAATGGATGAGGGGTTTCCCCTATATTTTGCAATTTTGTTAGAAAAAAAGAAACCTTGAAAAAGATGTAGCCAATTAGGAGAGTGCTAAAAGTAGATCTTCTCTAGCTTTAGACTGTGGTCCTTGAAAAAGATCTGGCACTGTATACAATCCACCATCTTTCCAGTATTTAAATTTACCTATGTTAGTAAAGAGTACATGTGGAAGGAAGGGTCTAATGGATGATGGTTGAGAGGCTAGTGTGTGCTTCTATTTCCTCCAGGATTCCAATGACATCCAGAGGAAAGGATCTGCAACATCTTTAAGGTGTTTGGATGTAAAATGTGAGAAGTGCATTTCTGCTGACATTTCACTATGTATCTCTAATGACACCCACTTTGTGCTCAGATCTCTGTTAATAATTTGTATGAAATCAGTTGACAAGCTGCAAAATAATGATAATGATAATAATAATAACAACAATAAAATTTTATTTATATCCTGCCTCTCCCTACGGATCAATCCATGTAAGGAATGTCCAATTCTCCACTGAGATCCAATATCTTTAATAGGATTAGGAAAACATAATCTCTTATCAAAAATAATTGCATATTGTTGTTTGCCAATACTTAAAATATATAGATAGAGGTGATAATGGTAACAATTGAAACATAAATAGAAATTGTGGAAGTAATTCTATTTCAACTACAGTAACCCTACAAAAGAAAAAAATCCCTCTACCCATGATTTTATCTTTGATTGCATTCATTTATTGATTGGTCTATAATTCCTCAATAATATTTGGTTCAAATGTTTTGCAATCAATACTCCAAGGTATGTAAAACTAGAAGGTTGGAGTTGAAGATTGATAATTTCACAATATTTCACTTGAGTTTCCAGTGAGGCATGAAGGCATAACATTTTTTATTTAGGAAAGTTGACCCCAAATCTGGCATATCTGTCAAACTCATGTAACCATTTAACAAATTCTGGAAGTGAGGTTTTAGGGTTCATAATAAATTGCAAAATATCATCAGTGTAAAGACTGATCTTCTGTTCTTGGTGGTTTTGTAAGGGATGTGTAATCTTCAATTTCTTCCTGATGGCTTCAGCTTAAGGTTCAATACTGAGCACAAACAGGAGTGGAGATAATGGACAGCCCTGTTTACTGCTCCTATAAATTCATGTATTCCATAATGTTATTAAAGCGGTGTGTTTATTTTTTTAAAAAAACTTTTATATCCTTTAAAAATAATTTTAGACTGTTTTAATTGAGATGCATTTAATAGTTTTTAAAATTGTATTGTTAGGCTTTAAATTATTTTTTCTGTGAGCTGCCTTCTTCATTGAGCTACCTTGGGTCCCACTCCAGGAGAAAGACATCATAAATAAATAATATCCTTCTTTTTTTTTGGGGGGGGGGGAGTCTTTCCTCTGGTGTTTGAAGTAATTGGCCACAATCCTGAATGGCTCAACATCTGTTGTAGGTCCACATGCAAACCTACACTAGACTGATCCATATACCACCATATCTGACTTACTGAACAACCTCTGAAGCTCCCCACAGCACATCCAGTCTGTTCTTCATGTGAAGCAGGCAGCATCTGGCTGTATCCCTGTAGCTAGATGCAAAATAATTACAGCACTGCTAAGACTTCTGGGGCACTCTGATGGTTCTCAGTGCTGACATCACCATTTTATATCTAGCTACATAGCTGTAGCCAGATACTTCTTCAATCCTACCTACTTCCCATGAAACAGAATAACTGTACAGGGGGCTTCAGTCTCTGGGCGGTAATTGGGAGGGGGCTTTGAACACTGCAAGGGGAAGTAGCAAACCCCAGGTTCCCTAGCACCCAAAAAGGGACATATTCATATGCAACACCAGCCAGAGGCTGCTGTTATCAGGATCAGTGACACCACTTAGGGGAGCCACTGTGTAGGGGACTTCACCTCAGTACAGAGGGAGGATAACTTGGCGTGGGAGAAACCAAGTTACCCTCATACATGGCATGTTTTATCACAAGTTCCTATCCTATCCACACTTCCTCTGTGGTTAAATGTGCATAGACTTGGGCTGTAAAAAAACGAAAAGAAAAGAAGGAGATGCATGTAGAGGAATAAAACATATTGAATAGCATAAGGGATTAAGAGAACCACAGTAAATTGACTGTGAAGATGATCCCCTTTGGTGTTATTTCTGTCCCGGATCTACTGGTAAATCTATTTTACATTATGCATCTTGAAATCCTAGAGGTGCAAGAAGCACAGGAAATATCTGCTATAAGGAACTGGGTTGTGTTAGTATCCATTCCAGTGCCACTGAAATGGCTGACAGACAGATTCCTGAGGGCAAGTACCCCCTTGTATATTTTCAACCCTCCAATGAATATGACAAATTGCTGAAGAGCAAGAAAACTCAACTTTCATTTCTGCAGTTTGCTGTGCAGGAGGAAATCTTGTCTGTGCTCAGGCAATCTGCCCTCTAACTCTCATCAAGCCCTCTGTCTCCCTCTGGGGCCATTCAGGAAGAGGTTCTTGCTCATTTACAAAGATTTATGAAGGAGATGGGACATCAGGCACATTAAAGACCCAAATCTCACTCCAGGGCCGGAAGAAAAGAAAAATAGATGCAAAAACAAAAGTTTATCCCTCCTCCTCTGAAAGAGGCCTTGGTTGAGCTGCAATAGTAATGATCCAGAAAAGTTTTTGTGAAAATAAACATCACACGCTTTTGAGTTTAGAAAAGAAAACAGAAGTAAAGGGAGAAAGTTCTGGGTCCAAATAGCAGTACTTCCATTAAAACAGAGAGTATGGTGTCTCAGGTGGCAGTAGTGTGGGGCAGAGAATATAGCAAAATTGTTGTTACTACTACTACTACTGCTACTATTATTTTAGCAGAGTGACATACAATGATTGTGCAGCACTGGGGGCTGTGGATATCTAGCCCTTTTATACCACAGAAATGGGGTTTATAGCCATAAAAGCTCATGCAAAATGTCTTAAAGGTCCTGCCACATTTCTTTCCCCCTCTTCCTTCCTTCCTTTTTAGTCCTTTTGAGAGAGCAAAATAGCATACACTGATTCTCCTCCAGTTAGTTAATACAATGCTTCAGCACATACACTGTGACTAACTGTATAAGGGGTTGGTTCTTGAGATGTCAAAAATTCATTGACTTGGAAATATTTGCTAACACACTTGAACCCCACTGTTCTCTCAAAAAGATCCTCCAAAGTGGTTAACAACTGAAAGTCCAAGCAAAACGACAGGGAAAAAAAAAGGCTCAAGAATTAAATAAACAATAAAAATAAACAATAGAAAACAGAGTGGAAAACCAGTAAGCAGTAAATCCATTGATAATATCCCCAGCAAAAGTAACTCAAATAACTCTTAGCCATGGATGATCAATCTGTGGCCCTCACAGTATTACCAGATGTCCCAGTATCCCTCAGCACTGGCTACACTGGCTAAGGCTGATGGAAACTGCAGTCCAAAAGCATTCCATAAATTGCCCACACCTCCTCTAAGCAGTTTTAAAATTACTTCAGGCCTCAAAGTATTATGAAACAGCCAGATCTTCAACAACAACTCAAATGAAAAGTTGCAATGGGAGTTACGAAGGATCCTTTGGGTATAGCATTTCACAGATTAGGGGCCACAATGGATAGGATCATATCTTGTGTAATCATCCATCTGATACTTGGGGGGGTTCGGGGGGACTCACAGGGGTGGGACCCCAGTGTTGACCTTTGAAATTCATCATGTTACTCTAAAAAGGGGGACAAGGAACTTATCACCCTCCTGATGTTTTGGACTGTGGTTCCCTTAACTCCTCACATTTCGCTATCTTGGCCAGGGATGCAAGGAACTGGATTCCAAGAACATCTGGAGGGTTACAAATTGCTCACCCTTGTAGCAATCACTCCCATCTTAGATCCCTGTTCAGCAACTGTAATGTCTGCTGTTGCAATAAGGCAAACACAAAAGCAGATAACACTCCAAGACAGCAGAGACAAGGTTTATTTCTTCACAAAGTCCAATCAAACAAGGACAAGGTCTAACAAATACAGGAATTTCAGACCATTATATACTATACAGCTGCAGTAAAAGCAGCTTTGTTTTAAAGCGACATTACAGCACAGCATCAGAGGAAGCAGGCACAAATCTATGGGGATTATCACATGAGGTGCTTACTGTGCTGGAATCGTTATCCAAACGCTTCAGAAGCGTGGAGGTGGGATAGCCGGTTGCGCTTCTGAAGCATCACTGAAGTGCATCCCGCTCTTCTCCTGTCAATGAATCATTTGCAGAACAGCCATTTCTGTAATAACAGAATCTTCCGTTATTCAAAAAATGGCTTCTCCACTAACGCTTCAACAATGGGAGAGAAATGGGATGCCTCAAGGATGTTTTAGAAGTGTGACAGTCGATCACACCTTTGCGCTTCAGAAACACTTCAGGAATGTTTTGCTCATGGTAAGGGCTCCGTGTGATAAGGTCTTATGAAAGCTCATGCTGCCAACTTGCCTCTTTCAGTTAGTCTCAAAGGTGTTACAAGATCACTTTGCATAATGATTCTCCAGACTAACACAGCTGTGTTTTTTTACACACACACATGCCAGGAAGCACATATTGATTTGTGCAAAGTCAAAATGGTTAGAAGTATTAAGCCCCTTTACTCCTTTGCTAGCTAGGATACCACCGCCACCATCCTTATTATTATGCAACCTCCCTTTCCAGTATATGAATAGCAAAGATTCTTGGCAGAGTCTTTTATTTACCAAACTCAGCTGGTTGTCCCTTTTGTCTTGGGTCATAAAAAGTACTGTAGCTCTGTGAGGGAGGGTTGAGTAAGAATTTTATCTGGCCTGTTTCTGTCCAAAAAAATTGTCCAATTTCACAAATTTACTCTTAAACATGATGGGGGGGGGGGGGACCTCGGGTTTTTTTTTTTTAATGAACATGAATTTGAAAGATTTGCTCTGACGGCTTTGAGTTTTAAATGCTTTTATAGTGGATATATTGATGGTCTAATATGGCAGCTTATTTATTTTTTTTAATCTATTTTTTAATTCACACTTTTTATCATTTGTGTTGTGAGCTACATTGGGTCCCATTCAGGAGAAAGGCAAGATATAAAGAAATAAATAAAAAAGTAAAATACATAGCTTTTAAAAAATCTGATTTGAAAACATGTGTATTAAATTACATATATTAATACAAGAGTCCCTGTTATGGAATCTCCTCAGAAAGTTTTGAACCCAAGAAACTGACTTTTGGTGATCAGATTTATTGCTTTCACACATCAACACTAACTGACCTCTATAAAGATCTGAAAGACCTGGATCACTGCAACAGTTTGAAAATTTATGGCAAGAGTGCTGATTTGCAACTTTCTGGATCCAATTACATTTTATCCCACTCCCACAACTGTAAAAATATGCTTCATACTGAGGCCTTAATATACCTCTGTATTGCATCTAAAGATGTGGGTTTATATCCATGAAAACTCATGCTACAATAAAAACCAGTTAGTCTCAAAGGTGCTGCCACCTTTCTTTTTCTCTTTCCCTTCCTTCTTTCTATGTTGCAAGAGACTAACACTGCTACTTCTTTACACAGTATGCTGGAGATGCTGAATTAGGATTGCCCCCTCACCTTGTTGGTTCTTCTTCCTCTTCTTTAACTATCTCCATGTCAGGCAGTACAACACAAGCCTCTCCACATGGGGACTAGTTGCTCCTATTGAATTTAGTCAGTGCAGATGGTTGGGAATTTTGTTCAGTTCTTTTTTTGAGAAAATAACTTTCCAATTTTTATTGTTGAATTTCTTCATAAACAACATGGGAAGAATTTGAGGTTGCAAACATTCGAATGTGAGAAAAAGTGGAAAAGATTTGCCCAAACCTATTGTGGAATGTGAGGGGAGAACTCAGATTGATGTTCTGTCACTGTTTCCACTGGGAAGAACTGCCTCTTATTAAAAGGGATATAGCACCTTTTTATTCTAGCTCTTCAGTGCACTGTGAATACAATGATGGATAGAAACTAATCCATCATACAGATTAATGCACATGGCACCACACATAGTGGATTAACCAGAAGTAACATAACCAATGGCTAGCTGCCTTGAATCTTTCCCAAGGAGAAAAGCAGGTTTAAATTTAATAAATTACTAAAACAAATATATATTATCCCTAGCCTGAATCTTGTTTTTTCCAACAACTTTAGACCACTTAATCAATTGTTGACTTGTGAGTGGATGTTTAAGCCTACATTAGTTGGGATTATCAATAGTATGTAGTCCTCCTTCTTTTGATGTCATTCTTATTGGTTTGTCACTATTTACAATTGTCTTCAATATAATAATATATTGAATAATACGTATATTATTATTAAATAATAATAATAATAATAATAATAATAATAATAATAATAATTTATTTATATGCCACCCAATCATTGGGAATCCGGGCGGCTTACAACAGAGGGGATAATAGACGGTTCCTTGCCCTCAGGCTTACAATCTAAAAAGACACGACACAAAAGGAGAAGGGAAAGGTGTGTGGAGGGGAGGGGATCAGGTCCAGCATTCTTCTCTCCCTCTGAGGCCTGGACCAAGGCAGATGGACCGGAGGGAGGGCTCTTCTTCTTCAGGCTAGCCCTGATGGAGCTGGGCCTGCCTGGTCAACTCCCTCATAGGCCGCAGGATGGCAGTTATGGAGGGAGGAGTCTCTTCTTCCAGGCTAGCCCTGATGGATTTCTTAAACCTAGAAAAGCATGTTTTTCATTGCTTCTTTTTAACAACCTGTTAAATGCCACCATGCCTCAAATGACAAGAACAGATGGATACAGGTTGAGTATCTCACATCCAAAACATTAGAGACTAGAAGTGCTTCAAGTTTTGGATTCTGGAATATTTGCACATATTTTTAAAAATCTGCATATCTGGGATGTCCACCAGCTGCCCCCTTCTATCTTGCAAACAAATGAATGACCATAGCCACTCCCTTAAAGGTGGAAGTGGGCAGCTGGTGAGCTCCCCAGAGGTTGGAGAACCTGAAGAATGTGTGTCTGGTGACCGAGGCTTACCGTCGCTTCTGATTTTCTGAGTTTTGAGTACTTCATATTTTTGAATTAGGGATGCTCAGCCTGTACATGATTAGGAAAACTATTGTGTTTGGACAGATTATAAGCAAAACCAAGACTGCAGCTCACAGCAGTAAATATTTGAGCAGAGTATCCACTTGCAGCCAAAAGAGATGACATTCACAGCCTTCCTTCCCCACCTCCCTACTTCTTATTGCAAGAGAGAAGATGCCTTGCCAGACCGACTCTGCTTTTCCTCGCTTCCCTGGCCAACCCTTATGCATATAAAAGTGGCTTACTGCTGCCTATGTAAAAGCAAATGCGGAAATCTTAACATGGCACATGTGGTGCTGCCTGGGGTTGGATGTGAAGAGTTTTCTTTTTAAAGTTCTCATGTTATTTGCTTTTTGAAAGAGTCCTTAAAATTCTCATTATGAAACCAAAGGTTGTGCATTTCAAGCCCCTGCTGAAGAGGGAGGGATTTTTCAAGGGTTGTTTTTTTTTTTTTTGCACAGATGCATGTTGTTGTTAGAAGAGCTGAAGTCAAAACGATTGGAAGGTTCAACATGAATAAACTTGACTTGTATCAGGATCCCACAGCTTGCAGCTCTACAACTCAGCAGGCCTTTATACTCCACAGGGAGTTTGTACAGAGCAACCATCTATCTGGATCTTCAACTAGAGATATATTTATATATACATGCATTCCTGCAAATTAATATGCCCCAAAAGGCATCTGTGGCACTTTGTGACTCAAAAAAACAAGGTGAAGGAAAGGACAATCAAGTGTTACTGGACCAACATTCTCCAAAGGATTTGTTGGGGGTTTTGTTTAATTTAAAAAACAACAACAATGTGGATATAGCTTTAGAGCTTTAAACAACTATGAGGGGGGGAAAGAAGGATTTTTCTCCTAATACTAGACCTCAGAACCTGCTTTCCTTTAGTTTCAGCATAGTTTTTCATACAATTTTTAATTAACTCACAGAATTTACTCCTACTGCAGGATGTGGTAGGAGAACCAATCAGTCTGAAGTTCTTACAAAAGACAACCAGGACCTGCAACGAACACGTAGTGTGGCATGCTCCAGTTCAAGGTTCCAGCCCATGGGACTTGCCTTCTCCCAGGATTTTCTATTTCATTCCAGTTTTTCTCACTCTTTCCCCAAGCAGCAGTCAGACACTATTCTAAGGCAATGGCCATGCTTATTCTTGCTGGGTGGGAATTAGTTCTCACCCTGTATGATTCTTTTGTCTAAAGTGGGAGTGGGCAAAGGGTACTCCTGAAGCCACCAGTAGTCCTAAGGTTGGCTCTTGTGGCCCTAGACTCCTCCAGACTTGCCCAGAACATCCTGGTCCTGGCCAAAAAGAAAGACTGTATAGCCTTTATTGGAACCTCTGAAAAATGGCAAAATAAATAAGCTGAAATCCCACTGCACTAACATTAAAAAAGACCCCCCCCCAAAAAAAACAGAAATCAATTGTTAGGATTTGAAATCTTTCTCCCCTTCCCAGAAGCAGCAAAGAAGACACCATGAACGTCTAGCTTCTGAAGACCTAGGTTTTTGGAGGAGAAGGGGAGGGGCATTTTTGCTATTCTGTATGAACTGAGAAGGGCTCCACAGGCAGAAAATGGGCTAGCAGACCCATTACATTTGCCAACTCCTGATCCAAAGATTTATTTTTTGATCTATTTCTGCAGACCCAGGAGTGCAAGATGTATTGATATTTCCCCCTTGTATATTGATGTCGCTGGTTTCACTCTATATGTATCTACCATTGGAGATCTGAATTCAGATATAAGACTATCAGTGGTTCCCAAATTTGGTTCCCAGTTGTTGTTATTGTTGTTGGAATTATTGTTATGTGCCTTCAAGTCATTTCCAACTTATGGCAGCCCTAAACTGAACCAATCATGTCTTCTTGGCAAGGTTTTTCAGAGGGAATTTGCCCTTGTGTCTGTCTGACACTGAGAGTGTGTGATTTGCCTAAGGTTACCCAGTGGGTTTCCATGGCCAAGTGGGGATTTGAACCCTGGTTTCCAGAGCCATAGTCCAGGAGTTAAAGTCCTACATCGCACTGGCAAAATGTAAGAGGCTTTTCACACTACACAACTCTAGCACTGTGATTAAACTTTAACTGCCTTGGCAAAAACCTGGGGTTTGTAGTCTACCAAGGTGCTAGAGTTCTCTGAGATTTATACAATCCTAATGTTCAACCAAAGTCTATACTCCTCTATCTTATATCCATGAAATCCAGTCCTACCCACTCAAGGTAGGTTTTCTTTGTGATGACAAGCTATTTATATATTTATGAGATGGGCAATGGCAAGCCTGGAGCTTCATGTGGCCCTCAGGACTGTTTTGTGGCCCCTGGCTACTCCAGACTGTCCCTTTTCTGACAGAGAAGAGTGAATTACCTTCCCTAGAAAGTCCTTTATTTTATTTTATTTTCAAAATGCTGCCATTTTCAAGAACAGAAGTGAATTTTTAGACACCTCAATTTTTTCTTTTTCTTTCTTCATTTTTGGGCAGTTTTGCAAACTGTCAGAGGAGATTCCCAATGTCTGAAAATTGGTTCTGGGTCTCATCAAAGTCACCCTGTTCTAATACATTTTCATCATATGCCTTACAGCGCATTTCTGACGTGATCACTCAGGAAACAGGAGTTATGAGGAGAGTGGAGAAAGATAAAATGAATGTATTGCCCCCACAAAAAAAATTATGCCCTGCCCATTGAAATTCCCCAAACTTCTAGAATTGCAGAGTGAGACTTTTATATTTTCTGTGTTGGCAATCCCTTGGTCACTCTGCCTGTCCTTTTTCTTTGCATACCTAAACTGTATTTCTCCTTCCATCAGCAAGTCAAAACATTTTTATCTTGTCAGGCTTTTACAAACTGACTAGGGTTGGACTTTTTAAAGCTGTGTGGTGCTCATTTTTACATACCATATATACTCAACTATATATAAGTCAACCTCATGTATAAGTTGAGGGCAAGTTTGGGGGCAAAAATTATGGATTTTGATATGACCCGTGGATAAGTTGATTGTAAAACTTAGGGGCATATAGCAAAGGATCAAAAGGATGAAGCAAACCAAAACAATGTCAAAGAATTTACAAAATTCCAGCCACGATGTTTGTGCTCACTCTTATCGCTGAATGGTTGAGAGAACAGAGAGTTGGTGCTTCCAGGACAGATTATATTCTTGTCTTTTACCAGGGGATGGTTCATAATTTTAAATAAGAGTTAAGATACAGTAGTTACATTGACCCATGGATAAATCGACTCAGATTTTTGGGGTCATTTTTTGACCTAAATTTCTAGACTTATAGATGAGTATATCGTAGTCTTTTAATGAATTTTGATATTTTAATGTCTAATGTTTTAACTTTATAAATTATTATTTTTTAAATTATATTTATACTTTTATTAACGCTTTTACATATTGTTTAATTTGTATTGTTTTAAAATATGTTTTTGGCTGCCTTGAGTCTCACTGTTAGGAGAAAGGTGGTAATACTAATACTACTACTAATAATAGTCCATTGAGTTTTAAATCACAGGCATACCTCAGTTTACAAAAGCTCTTTCAAAGAAGCTTCTTTTTACTACACCTTTTTCTACCCACCCATCCTATCTACTTTTTCTTCCTGTCTTTTGTCTATCTGGAAGTTGTTTTTTTTTTTTTAAACAGCACTGGAATTAGGAAGGTTGTGAAACCTGGAGAAACATAGGCCCTGTCCACACAGGTCAAATGGCTTTTGTGCCCCCCAGCTTGGCATTGTTCTGTCCAGATGATATAGGCCATTAACCTCAGGTTGGGATCAGGCAGACTGGATGTGGAACTGGTGGACGTCTGATTGCCACCTGCCTTCCCAGAGCAGATCCACCTCTGCCATGTGCCCCTTACCTGTCACCACTGTTTCATCCTGTCTGACGGCCCCTGCTGCAGCCTGGGATGTCAGAAGGGGGTGTCTGGCCATATAAGTGTAACCAGGTACCCTCTTTCAATCCTTATGGGCTGTGGCAAGGCCTTCAGAGAAGATGTGATGGCGGTGTGCAGCAGTGGTGTATCCACTCAATGGTGGTAAGTGGGCATGTAAACACCTGCTTGTCACCACACTGGCCTGGGGACTCTGGATGGAAACCACAGGGAGAATACTATGGGGTTGGCCCATGGTATCCTGCCCATTTGTTTAAGTCCCCTTTCACTTGCTCGGTTGTAGCAGCATGTTTGAGCTGGGAAAGAATCAATAACCAATCCTACCCTAGTTGTCTGTGCCTGCCTACAACAACCAAGGGGCTTGACAGACGAGTGGCTCTGTGCCGCCCATTTTTGCCCCACATCACTGCTGCAGCAACCAAAAGGCGTGGCAACAATGCGATCCTTCTTGGGAGCAAAAAGAAGCTGTCAAACACAGCTTCCTGGAAGGGGTGCGATTGACACACTTGCACGCCCTGATCGCATCATTTCCAGCCAGTGTAGTTTGGGTGCTGCGGCGCGCTTGTGCCATCATGATGGCTCCCATGTGGCTGAGGCCGCGCCATGATGGTGCCAGCAGTGCGCAGTAGGGCTCAGGAGCATGCGGATGCTCCGCACTTCCGAGCTCTAAAATTGGCCCCAGACTGCTGCTTTCAGGCTGTCTGTACTGGGCCAAAGTAACAGCAGCTACCTCTAGAATCCTTTACGATGAACGCAAGAACAGCAAAACAGTGAGGAAGCTGCCTCACCAGCTATCCCCCAGCATGCTTTAAAAAAGCACAGAGTCATCCAAGTGGAAATCATAACAAAAGCTGAGGATGGTGAAAGAAATGGATGTTGTCTGGAAGAAGCTTTCAAGTAGTTCTGTAGAAGGTTCAAAAGTTTTTCTTTCCTTATGCAAGGCTTACCTGATCTGTTTCATTTCACATGTTGATACTATTAATTTTGAATAAAAACTGATGAAACATGTTGAACTGATCTTCTCTCTCTCTCTCTCTCTCTCTCTCTCTCTCTCTGTGTGTGTGTGTGTGTGTGTGTATGTGTGTGTGGTGTAGGACCCTTTCCCTATTCTTTCCATGTTATTTCTCTCTCTGGTACCCTTTTTTGTGTGTGTGTGAAAGAAGTAATGTCCACAAACATATCTACTTCATGAACTTGAGGTATACAAGTCAAAAAATTCAAAACTATGTTAGGCTGGAAGAGTATGCAAAGAGATCTTGTAAAACCTTTGAGACTTACTGAAAGATAAGTTATAGCATAAACTTTCATAAACTTATGTCTACTTCCTCAGATACAAGAAATGAGGTATACCTGTACTGCTGTATTTGAACTGTTTATTTTGGATTTATCTCCTGCCTTTTTCCCAAAATAGGATTCATTTGGGAACTGCAGGAAAATTTCATGGAAGGGGGGCAGAATTCTTATTTGTGCATATAAGGTTCCAGTCTCCTCTCCCCTGTACCTACATCCGTGTCAGGAAAGCAAACTGACCCAACAAGACAAGGAAGAAGTAGGTTGAGGCAGACCCAGAGATTGGCAGTGCCCACTGCTTCTGAATATGTGCCTGCTGACAATAGCTGCTGCTCATAATGCAAATTTAAAAATAACAACAACCTCACATAATAAAGTACATAAAACCATACTGGCAGGGGGGGAAACCACCTAAAGCTACATTGCACACCAGCAGGAGTGCTTTCTGCTGATTATTTAGCAGGGATTTTAGAATATTTATCTTTTTAATGAGGTCCCCTCTTCTGGATTACAATAATCAGGTTCAAATGTTAATTGCTAATAGGTGCTCTGCTGTTAAAGACTACTTATTCTTTTAAGGGAAGCAGATCTGCATTTTCTCCTCTCCCGCAGAGAATTATTGGCTGCTCTGAGTGAATCACATTATAACAGGTCACAAAACAGCAATAGAAAGTAGGGCCAGTCTTTTATGCATTCTGGATTTATGCTTTGGTTGCTGTTGCTTCTTATAAAGTTACCATCTTGTAATGAACTTTTTGCAAAAACACAAACCTGGAAGCCAATTAAGGGACCCCTTTCATACTACATAGCTCTATGATTCCACCTTAGTTGTTGTGGTGCCATCCTATGAAGTCGTGGGATTTTCAGTGTAGGATTTGCAGTAGCATTTCCAAATACCCAGGTTATGGAATTGGCATCTCCATCGTGATTCCATCCAACTGGCATTATAGCTTTGGGTAGGAAACCCCTTTGAGGAATACTGCTCTCTTTGGTAAGCTAATGCGGAAGACTGGCTAGACTCAAGGTAACAGTCAGGAAGACTGAATGAAAGCACCTGTAGTGTACCTCATAGCAAAGTACAATCAAAATTAATTGTGAAAGTACGTATGCTTTTCTGGTGAATTGTGCTTTGGATAGTCTTTCCACTTAGGATTTTCTAGACTTCTTTCATGCATCTTTAAGGAATTTATTGCAATTTCCATGCTGACCCAGGCACAGGATGGGATCAGGCTGGAACGGGTTAAAACTGATTTTACTGCAGGCAAAATTGCTTCTGTGCTGCTGCCTGCCCACCACTCACCCTCCAGCAGTGCTCTGATGGCCAATTTTGGTACTACAGAAAGCCTCCATATTACCAAAATTGGTTGCCAGTGCACTGATAGAGGACGAGTGATGGTCGGATGGCAGCACAGCAGCAATTTTGCATGCAGTAAAATCAGTTTTAGCCCATTCCAGCCCAATCCCACCTGGTGCCTGGGTTGGCGTGAAAATTACATGTGATAAACTCCTAAGACACTGAGAAGTCATCAATTATTCTTGTCACATTCCATCATTTGCCGAGGTTCTCTTTTCACCTCAAGGGCCACTCCACACTATACAATTATAGGACTTTCATAGTAATTTAACTCCCATGACTCCATTCTATGGAATCTTAGGGTCTGTAATTTCAAGGGTGGCATTCAGAAGTCTCAGCCAGTGCTCTAACTGGGGTTGTTTGAAAGGGGTCCAAAATTCTCAAGGATCTGAAATAGACCCTGCCTAAAGATAAACTTCACACAATTGCTTTACCAAAGAGGAAAACAAAATAAAACAAAACAAAGGATGAATTACTACAATATTCTGTCAGACCACCTACAGAAGAAAATTTTACAAGCTTACCAGCTCTTTTAATCCTCTTCCTCTCCTTCAGCTGATAGGGCTTGTGATCGTGTGACAATGGGATAGCATTTCCATCCTTATCGCACAGGACGCCCCTCGAATCCCCAACATTGGCCACTGTGAGCTCCTTATCTGACAGTAACGCAATCAAACATGTCGTACCTGAAGTGGGAACAGAAGTGGGGGGAAGGAAGGGACAGAGAAAGACCATCAAGACAATGGAGTGAAAATCACTACCTCTCACATCATTCTTGTTTCCCACCTGCGTTATCAGCATTCAGCAGCCATTGGGAATGTTGATATCTGAATGAAACATCTAGTACTCCGATGACAGCCTATTTAATGGTGCTGCTCAAAACTGACAGTCAATTTCTTCCCTCCACTATATATATATATATATATATATAGTGTATCTGATTTTTGGGTTGGCATTACAGGGGTCAGTTAGTCCTTCAGCGCAACAATTCTCTCCTGGCTTGTCATTCAGATATAGTTTTAAATGGCTACACTGCAGAATGTCTGTCAGGAAAAATATTAAAACAAACGAACAAAATAGAACAGAATTCTACATAAATATGACTCAGAGTAGGGGAATGATACTTAGGTATGTAATACTTAGACAATTTGATTTTTCTTTCTCCCCCCTGCCCCCAAACATGCACTACACCTTACAGTGAGCTTAAAATGACAGCAGAAATGGGCTCTAAATTACAAAAAGCAGAAATGGAAATATATTCCCAGTGCTAATCTGACAGCTGTCTTCTCCCACTGGGCAAGGAGAGTAATAAGACAGAAAATTCCTATTGACATATCAGTCTGCACATAGCATTTCCTGACTGACAGCAACTTGCATTTACAAAATGTAGGAACAAACTGCATCTGAGGCTGCTGTAACCTACTTGACCCCTGTCAAAGGGAGTACCATCAGGAAAGGCAGTTTCTGTGCATTTGACCATGCTAAAACCCGTTATTATCCAGTAATGGTAGGTTACATATCCTCTAAAAATAAGAAACTGCCTCAGTATTTATTGATTTATTACAGGCTGAGTCTCCTGTATCCAAAATGCTTGGGATAAGAAGTGTTTTGGATTTTGGAGTTTGTCGAACTCTGGAATATTTGCAGATGCATAATAACCTATCTTGGAGATGGGACCCAAGTCTAAACATGACATCCATTTATGCTTTGCATACACCTTAAACACACAGCTTCAATGTAATTTTATACACAACATTTTAAATAATTTTGTGCATGAAACAAAGTTTATGTACACTGAACCATCAGAAAGTAAAGAGCTCACTATCCCTTGTCTGTACTGGACAGGATAGTCTGGGGGCAGCCCAGAGTATCTTGGCCCCAGAGCTACCCCAATCTCCCCCTGTTACCTGGCCCGCTGTTCTGATGCTGGGGCTGCTGTCTGTATGGGCATCCTGCTGGGACAGCTGGCACAGCCACCACAGCTTATTCACTTCTGAGGTCAGAACAAGGCACCCAATGACAATCACATGGCTTTGACCTCGATTTGACCTCAGAGCAAGTGACACCCATGAAAACATATGTCCTGGCATTGGAACAAAGGGCTCTGGGCCTTCCTGGAAGATCCAGAGTGAGAGATCTTTCAATTAACTCAAGATGGTTCACATGGTTCTCTTCCTTCCTACTTCATCCTCACAGAGGCAGGTAGGCTGAGAGACTGCAAGTGACCTAAGGCCTTTCAGTGAGTTTCCTGGGTTGAGTGGGGTCTTCAGACTTGACCACACAAATCCCAACCTAACATTGTAGTCATTAGTCCACACTGATTCAGAGCCTTATACATGCTCAAGCAATCTAACTCAATTCTTTATAAATTCAGATGAAAACTTCTCTTCGAAATATTACATCACGGGAATGTGGCATGGGTAATGCAGTACTCTTTTCTGTCCCACAGCATGGTATAATGTATCCCATGACTGGCTATTACCATGTGTGCTTTGCTTGTAATAATCAATATGGGGGCAATGCACAAAGATTACAGAATTTGGATGCTTCCTCATGGAACATATGACACACAAAAATGTAACTTCGCTCTTAATTCATCCAGTTTGAATTGTAAAATATTAACATTCATTGGAATAGAGTCATATTGGCAAATCTTCTCTACTTGACCTATACAGTGACTAATTGTGAGTTTCAGTGGCATCACTAAGTCTGATTGGTAGCAGTTAGGCAGTGTTTTTTCTCGAGTTCTCCAGCTGTAGACTTTTAAAACTGGAAATGCTATGCAGTGAACCTTCTCTATGTAATGCATGTCCTCTGAATAGAGATGTGCTGCCTCTCTTTAAAGCCAAGCCGAAGGCATCAAGGAATTAAGGAACTGACCATGAAAGAAAAGGAAGGGCCGAGGCATGCTATCTCAGAATTATGTGATCCAAGAAAAAATTGCCCATCTGTTTCACATTCCATCCCTTTTACAATTCTGGGAAGACTGGGATGGGTCCTCCTTGTTATTCTTCTGTTGGCATTTAAAAACTTTTCTATTCAACTAGGCTTTTGGGAATAGGCTGCAAGACTTTTTCATTGTGTGCTGTTCTATGTGTTTCCACCTTTAGCCCTTTAATGGATTTATTTTCAATGAGTTTAATTCTACAGACAGTTTAATCTCATGATTACAAGAACTTTTTTGTGTGCTTTACTTTTGTTTGTGTATGTGTTTTTAACTGTATCTGATTTACTTTTTGTAAGGTGTCCTGAGTCCCAGTTATGGAGAGAAGGTAGGAACAATCCATTCTGTTCTTCTAGCAGGGATGAGAAATTTCCTGGTGGTCATGGGGCTTCTTCAACCCACGGTTACCAACATTCACTGTCTCACTGTAGAACCTATAGCGAGGGCCATCTACAAACCATGTATTTCATATAAAGTCAACCCATCACATTTATGGGGTTAGTGGCCCAGAACCACAATGAAAATGGGTCACAAATATGGGACACAAATAAGCACAAATATTTATGGGAGAAAGAAGCAGGGAGGGCAAGCAAGCCCCCCGGGGACCACAGTGGTGGTGGCATGTGGCTTGCTCGCCTTCCCTGCTTCTTGCTCCCACTGTCATAAGGCACTGGGTACAGCAGATTAAAGGAGCCCACTTTTTCTTTCTCTCTTTTGCTTTCATCCTTTCTTCCACCCTCTCTCCTGATAAACTCATGAATAATTGAATCCATGGATGTTAAATCAGTGAATATGGAGAGCAGACTATATAGATATAATTTCCATGCAGAGATTACTCAAACACTACCCTGCGTAGGGAAACACGTACACATGGCTTCTTTTGCAGCACATACTGTATATGCTGTAGAAGTCCATTATAAGGCTCTGAGTGAATGAAGCCAAGCTATGAGACAACTCACATACTACAGGAAGTGGCAAATCTATGTATACCTATCCCCAAGCAATAATAAGTCTCCCCAAGCAAGATGAGATTTACTGGTACACAAAGGATTCAGGTGAAGGAGCATTTAGATCCTGGCTCATCCTTTTTAGCCTTTGACGGGATTGCAAAGAATTCCAGGCTGTCTTGACAGTACATGCTTGCTTCTTGTGACACTGGCCAGGTCTGTTGGAAATCACCATAATCCATATCAAATGAAAGTGTCTAGAAAACGCACAACATTCCATGTTGAGCAACCTGTTGCTGTGAGAAAGTCTCTACTCTTATTGATCTTCTCGTGAAAGGGGCTTAATGATCATTTGCTAAATTTGAGAGAATACTGTATCAAACATATCACTTTATGGTGGCATAGGCAAAGTGTGGTTCATGAGCCAAAACAGGGCCATTTTTGTTGTTCCCAGGTAGGGTTGCCATAAGTCAGGACCTCTAAACCGGGACAAATGTAGGACACATTTTTAAAATGGAGGACACGCGGAAAAATGATGATTTTTTTAAAAAAAATTGTAAATATAAATGCATGTTTCTTAGGCATGATCACAATGGAGGACATTTGGGCATTATTCCTAGAAAGATGGCAGAAATGTACTTCCCTTTCTGGCCAAACACCCTTCTCCATTCCATCATCATCACTATCTTTTTTAAAACAAGGCAGACCTGTTAGCATTCAAAGCACCAATAATAATAATAATAATAATAATAATAATATTTATTTATACCCCGCTCTTCAGCCAAGAATATCAAAGCACATGAGGAAAATACAAATTGTGCAAATAGCCACCCACCTCCTCCTCCTCCTCTTCCTCTTCATACTTGGCGCCAAATCGCCCTGGCCGAAAGCCAGAGGCTCAGTGCTCCTCCTCCTCCTCCTCTTCAGAAGCTTCCTCCTTCTCTGAAGCTTCCTGAGGCTGGCCAATAGGAGAATGGGGCTAGAAACAGCCCCGCCCCTGCTGTCTTTTTATTGGCCAGCCAGCCTGATGGAGAGGAGATGCTGCCAATTAGGATTGTGGGCGCATGTGCACACGCGCAAACCACAGCCATCCGTGGGCCGCACAGCTGCCTTGGGCGGTGCAGCCGCCGCCACGGCTCACCCAGTAGGTGGAGTGTGGAGGAGGAGGTGGGTGGTTGGCTGGTTGGTTGGCCAGCCGGCAGGCCGGCCGGCCACATTATTGGCCGCCGGCTGGGGCAATGGCCGCATCGGCCATAAAGAAGGCGCGTGCAGGGGCAGAGGTTGCCGTGGGCAGGGCAGTCCTGCTTTTGGCAGGAAACCGGACCAGGACCAGGCCAGCACCGCCAAAAGCGGGATTGTCCCGCCTGCAGCCGGGTTATGGCATCCCTATTCCCAGGGCCTCCCAATTTTATTTATTTATTCATTCAT
Organism: Sceloporus undulatus; assembly: GCF_019175285.1. NCBI lineage: Eukaryota > Metazoa > Chordata > Lepidosauria > Squamata > Phrynosomatidae > Sceloporus > Sceloporus undulatus. Next base: position 248,054,255 of record NC_056524.1, read on the forward strand.
CTGTATGCTGCCTTTCTCCCAGAAGGGACCGAAAGTAGCTCACAGATAATTTACACAGAAAAGCAAATGTAGGTGGCATAATCCCAAGGGTATATATATTCTGGCCCCAATGTGATATGGGGAATACTTTTGCCATGTTTTTGCCCACTATTTTAGACACAAGAATTTCCCTTTCTCAAATAGGGAATAAACAGGAAGTGAGTTCCGGCCACTTTCTATTACTAAAAAAATGGCCCTTGTTGGGCTTAGAATGGTCCAGTGGGTCCCAAAAACATCACAGAAATGCCTCCCCCATGTGAGAGCAAATGAGGCCCCTGGACTCCCATAGTTGCCTACCCCAACTTTTTGGGAATATAAGATGGTGCTGTCACTTCTGATTCACTGCTGTTGCCCTCCTGAGTAGCTGTCTCAAGAAGGCAGAATTTTCATGTTTTATTCTGAGCACCAGATTACTTTCCCACTGGAACACTCACTGGTTGTGCTTGTTTGTTTTTAAACACAAGAGATCCACACTAATTTGCACCTTGACACAGTTGAGCATCACATTTCCTCCCAGTTACAAGCTATAACACAAAAAACGTAGAGATGTCAAAGGAGAATGTGTGACTAAATCTGCAAAGCATTGTATCTGCACAACAAAAACCCACAGTAAAGGAAAACAACAGAAGTCTTTAGTCATATATCCCCCCTTCCTTTTTCAGTAGTAAGTCTGAATGATTATCAACTGGAAGAAGACCCGCACTGAACAAAATCTTGAAGCATTAGACTGTTTATTATTGGAATTAGACCTCTTTCCACAAAAACACTGACAGTTGGGAATCTTTTATTCTCACATCAGCAAGAAAATAAAGACCAAAGGGCACATTACTTTCAAGACATAGCAACTACCCCATATTTTGCTGTAGAGTAAATGTATAGTAAATAATCTGGATTGGGAACCTAGGGTGGGTAAGGGATAAACGGTAAGGGAATTTAATACCTCCTCCCTGCTGTCACTGTTTTGAAGTCTAAATTTCAAGGGCAGTGAGCTCTGGATTGGTATCACAGTGAATGACAGGAAGTTTAATTCCTCATGTTTAGAACTAGAATCTTGGTCAGGTTCCTCTAGACCAGGGGTAGGCAACCTTTTTGAGCCGGGGGGCCGGGTTGGTGTCCCTCAGACAACTGGGGGGCCGAAGCCGGGGGGTGGAGCTTCCACCCCCCGGGGGCAGGGCTGCGTGCCGGGGGCGGAGCTTCCACCCCCAGGGGCCAGGCTACCTCCTCTTTGCCGGCCCCTGACGGGGCCCCAGGCCCTGTCAGAGGCCAGGAAAGAGCCGGCAGGGATCACCAGCGCTGGAGGCCTCCCCGTCTTTGCTGGCCCCAGACGCCAGGGGCCCGCTGCCACCGTCGGAGCCCTCCTGGAGGGCCCCAGCGATGGCAACGAGCCTCCCAGGGGCCCTCTGCCACCGTTAGAGCCCTCCTGGAGGCACCAGCGAAGGCAACGGGCCTCCCAGGGGCCCACTGCCGCCGTCGGAGCCCTCCTGGAGGGCCCCAGCGACGGTAACGAGCCTCCCAGGGGCCCGCTGCCGCTGTCGGAGCCCTCCTGGAGGGCCCCAGCGACGGCAACTGGCCTCCCAGGGGCCCGCTGCCGCCGTCGGAGCCCTCTGGAGGGCCCCAGCGACAGCAACGAGCCTCCCAGAGGCCTGGTGCGGCTGCTGGAGCCCCGTTTCAGGGCTCCAGAGGCCGCAGCAGGCCTCTTAATGGGCGCCGCCATTTTGCCCTTCAAAATGGTGGCGAAATTTCGTGCGACCTTTTTGGTCGCGCGAGACTTCGCTGCCATTTTGAAGGACAAAATGGCAGCTGAAGCCGCCAAAATTGGTGCGATTTCGGTGGCAGGAGGGACCGGGGGCTGGCGGAAAGGCACCCGCGGGCCGGATCCGGCCCATGGGCCGGAGGTTGCCGACCCCTGCTCTCAACTCTAGAGTAAAAAAAGAAAAGGAAAAAAAACAGAACTACTAGCTATAACTTTAGAGTAATGTCAATTCTGGCCCTAAGCAGTGATTAAGTATTTCCAGGGAACACACCTGACATTTAGCTTGACTTATTTTAGGACTGCTGAAATTAATTTATTTCCACACCATCACAATTCATGTTCCAGTTTATCATTTAACGGTAAATAAAATTAATTTCATGCTTGCTTTCTCTTCCTTTTATGTGGGCCAGAGGAGTGCAAGGTGAATTTTCACCTCAGTTAGTTAATTTACATCTGATTATTCATAAGTCTGAGACATCTGTCTTTGCATATAATGGAGACTTGGAAGGAGAAAAAAAAATCAGCTATGCTGGAAAAGGTTATGAAAAACCCTTGTTAATGTATGCATGAAAAGGAAAGAAATATAGAGGAGTAACAGGAACACACAACAAATTGTATATCCTGATCTGCCGGATATACACCCCAATCTTGTAGCCCCAAGCATTTAACATGGAAGCAATGTTATTACAGTTGGTGCAACAAAGGAGTTTGTGCAATGCTATCTACCATAGAAGTAACACCTATTCTAAATATTCATTTGCAGGTGCATTAAACCCACAATTTGGGCTTTGAAGCTGACAGACACCTTCAAGGAACAGAGTTAAATCTTCTGGATTCAATACCCTTATAAAAGTTTATTGTCCATGCATTCCAATGACACATCGAGGGGTACTTTGTGCATCGGCCCAACCACAATGTCCCCCTACTTCAAACCTTTGCAAAGGGGGGTTGAAGGAGGAAGAGCTAGCACTGTGTACTGGTTTGAGTGTTGGACTAAGACTCCAGAAGACCAGGGTTCAAATCCTCACTGGGTGAACCTGGGCAAGTCACATTCTCTAAGTCTCCGAGAAAGGCAATAGCAAACCCTCTCTTAACAAATTTTGCCAAGGAAACCCTAGGAGAGGTTTGCTTTAGGATCCCCATTGTTGGAAATGGTTTGAAGGCACACAACAACAGACAAAAATGAGAGTAGAAGAAACGTACACACTCCACTGAATGCATGTGGGCTCTCTGTATCATTTAATGGTTTGCACAATTGGGATTCCTAATTGTGCAGGCAGGAGCCAGCATGGTATAGTGGTTTTAGTCTTGGACTACAAATTTGGAGACCAGGTTTTGATTCCTAGTGTAGCCATGAAGATACACATATCTTATTCTCTGGCAGGTGTATGTAGGTATATATACATAGCTCAACTTTCTTATATAACAAAATTGTCAGCCTCTTCCTCCTGCCCCTTTTTAGTTGTACATTTTTGTCACCAGTAGCAAAAAAATGCTTACTAATAATAATAGGAAAATAATCATAGGTAACTGAAGTGCTGGGGTGTTTCCACATAAGACTTTCCTTTTTTGCCTTTGCTCTAACCTCAGAAACAGAATTTTATGAGGGATCTTCTATTTGTAAACCTCTCATTTCTCCCCTCACTTCTATTAAGAGCTCTTTGTCGGAAAATACTCTTGGACATTTACCACATCAAATATTTTGACACAGGTTGATTTGCTTCATTTTTACTTTTGGTGTAGAATGAGTTTTGCATTGTTTCCAACTATTGTGTACCAAAAAATGGGAAAACACACCAGCAGGAGGGTAATTTTCATTTTGATTCATGAAGCTCCAATGTTTGATCTTTTGCTGCAGAGGTAAATAACAAAACTGCAGGGTTCGCATTATGCCCCTGACCTCACATGACAGTCTTCCACCACCAGAGGAAGAAACCTATTTCACTTTGTTTTTCTCTTCATCTATTGTTATTTCATTCGTTTAACCTTTTATAATGTAAGGAAACAAAAAGTAGTGCTCTTCTCAGTTGCTTCCAAATCTAATGTAATTGCACAGTGGAAAATTTTGAACACAAAGGGTCCAAAATTGAGAACAGATGTTGTTGTATTAGTCCCCAGACTGCCTGCCAAACAGCAACCTGTGGTGCTGTTTGAGAAGAAAAGAAACCACCGGGAAATTTCAAACCTACATTATGGTAACTTGAAGATAAAAGATGGCTCCCCCTGCTTAACAGAGAAGCTGAAAATAGAAAAGTAAACTGAAAGAAACAAGACACATTCAAGGCCAAGTCAGCAGTCTCTTGAATTTGGACAAATATACAAAAGGCGTTCTACT
>NC_056524.1:248058391-248127317 GCF_019175285.1 Sceloporus undulatus
GTCCCCAAATGTTCCTATGCCACTATCACCTGCCTGCCTGCCTGCCTGCCTTCCTTCCTTCCTTCCTTCCTTCCTTCCTTCCTTCCTTCCTTCCTTCCTTCCTTTCTGGTATGGCTTGCCTAAAGAAACGTAGTTCGTACAATCCAAACTGACCTCAGGATCAGTATTTGGAAGAAATATGGTCCCAGCACCTGACATCAAATGCTACATTCATGTTTGATAAGTCAGAGAACAGCATGCAAGCTTGAAGATGCCACATTTAGTGGTGGCCGGTGGCCGGACTTGTGTGGCAGGGGATGGGATCAACAGAGACAGAGCTCATGGGTCTAGAGCCAAAGATGTGTTCTTTCCTTCACAATGTCTGGAGAAGTCAGCCTTTAAATAACTGTTCTGCACACGCTTATCAAAAAGACGGACAAGGAGGAGGAAAAGATGTTTGGAATAGCACACATGATTCTGTGCTGGCACCTTCTGACAACCATTTCAACCCGTTAGCCCCAGAACTTTCAACCTTGGGAAAAGAAAAGGAATTGGGGGACAAGAGTTAACCACTCATCAAATCCACTTCAGTGCAAGGTTGCACTCTTATGTACACTCACATTAGAAGAAACTCCAGTGAACAAAGTGGGATTTACCTCTAAATAAAATGCATAAGATTATATAAAGCCCCAGAAGGGATTTCTAGTGGAGCCCAACAAGACCTGAGGATATTCCCTGTGCATGCATTGCTGGATGATTGTTGGAAGAAGTGGGGGAAGGAGGGAGGAAAGATCAGACTGAGGCATTTGTGTGTATCTGTGTTTTCCTGGAAAAGGCATGTGTGGATTACTTACTGGAACAGTGAACATAAGCAATTTGTCCAGAGTGCAGCCATTTCTCTATTAGTAAAGCTAAAAGAAATACCCCAAAGGTTCCACTTGCAAACAGAAAAGTCACTTAACATCACCCAAACCCATCTTTCTTAATGGAACTCTGTTCAGAAGTTATGGTGAGAAGCAGCAAAATATAAACATCTAGTTTATGCTGGACTTATTAGCAGCAGGAATGGGATGCTCATCTATTTCAGTGGTTCCTGCTCAGGAACCTATTTAGTGTTAAAAAATTGCAGAATGTGAGAGCAAGCTTTTTTTTTTTTAAACAACCTCAATAAATAAAAAGGGAGAAAGGCACATTGCTTGTTGCACAGGGAGATGAGCTCCCCACTGCCTCCTCCTCCAGCATGAGGCTTAGAGCATCCTGGCTTCTCTATCAGAGAACACCACCTTTTCTTTTTCTCCTCCTTTAGTGGTATTCACGCCAGTTCTACCAGTGAATGATACATAGGAACAGGAAGATACTGCAAGTGAAGGCCTGGCTATGCAGATGGTGCTGATGGGAGAGGTTTGGTTTCACTTTTTAGATAAATGACCACTGCACCTCACAAAGACTGGGAAGAATATCTTTGGCAAAATAATGGCAAATCTGATCAACAAGGCTTTAAACTAAATCATTGGGAGGGCAGATTGGAGATGATAGATCAAACATCTATTCTGAAAAAGCTCTAGACATATGGATATGAATTCTAGAGGAGAAGGTGAGGGAAAGTTACAGTAAAATATGTAATAAAAGAGGTGAACAAACAAGACTTTAGATCCCTGTACACCAGTGCAGAGAGTTTGAGAAAAAATATGAGCTTGAAGTCCTAGGGCAGGAAGGTAAATATGACTTTATAGGTATAACAGAGACTAGGTGGAATGACTCCCATGATTGAAATATAAAAACTGAAGGATATAATCTATTCAAAAATAATTAATGGGGAAGAAAATTAGGATTATATGTCGAACACAAACACACTTGTACAGAAATCTGCACAGTGATAAGAATGGACCAGTTGAGAACATTTGGGTAAAGATAAATGGAGAAAGATATAAAAACAACACTGTGGCAGACATTTACCAAACCAAAATAATGCTTTTTAGAGACAAAGTGAATGATGCTTTTTAGAGACAAATCTAAGAAATCTCCCAAGGTGCAAGAACTGGTAGGGCTTCAATTATCCTGATATCAGCTGGGACATGAACTCTGCTAAGCAACAAATTCCTGATGTGCCTTGCTATTTCCTATTTCAAAAGGAACAAGGGGATCACTGACTTGATCCTAACCAACAGGAAGGAGTTGGTCACTGGAATCAAATCAATGAGGGAAATGACCATGCAATGCTAAAATTCTTGATTGTTGGACAGGACAAAAGAGTACTGTATACTGTATACTGTTGGATTTCAGGAAAGCTGATTTTATCAAGCTCAGGGAAGTACTTGTTAGAAACCATGGCTAGATATGCTAAAAGCCTCGCGTCCTTCTCTTCCCACAATTCCAAATTTGGACAGCTGGAGGACGCTAAGGGAAACCAAGGCAAGGACTTTAAGGCTTTGGTGCTTGCCTCTGGACCATCATTCCTCCTGCCGAGAAAGGGAAGAGGGACCCTGTGCTCGCCTCTTTCTTCTCCCACAATTCTAATAATTTAATTTATTTCACTCTGAGAGGAAAGTTTATTGTTGTTAAAGCTATTGGAAGTATAGGGATAATGGTTTTTAGTTGTTATCTATTATCGTTGTTTTATACCGTATTATGATTTTTTTTCTGTCAGGAGAGAGTTGTAAGAGTTAGTTAGATTGATATGTTATGTTGTATTTTAATTATTATTATATTATTGCATTTTGGATTCTGTATGTCATATTGTTATGTCTAGTGTCTTGGATTAAGTTTATTTTAAGACTGTAAATTATCTAATTACTGTTTATTTTAGGATTGGAATGGGGTGTGAAGGAATTAATTTGCATTTTTAATTTATTTGTTACGTTACTTGCTATATATTTTGTATTTTGCGTTGTATTTGATATACATTTGTATTGCTATTTTTTATTGAAACTGTTAATTGTTATGCATTTTTGCTATTGTTGTAACCTGCCAGGATGCTACGTGATTGGGTGTGCTATAAATAATAATAATACTGTAGTTGTTGTCGTTGTTGTTATTGTTAAAAGAAAAAGATACCCTGTATTGATTGGATTTCATGAAGATGTTGTTAAAAACACAATCACATGGAATCACAATTAGTTCCATGGAGGAAGAACAACGGAAAGCATCTGAAAAACCCAATGTGCCCCAGAGTATCGGATCAGGTCTAATAGTTTTAACTTACAGGAGGGTAGATTTCAATTGAAGATCAGAAGGTACTTGTTGACAATAAGAGTAGTTTAGCAATTGAACCAATTGCCTAGAGCAGTGGTGGGGTCTTCTTCTTTGGACATCTTCAGAAAAAGGCTGGACGACTACCTGCTGGGGATGCTTTCTCTGGAGATCTGCATTAAGCAGCAGGTTGGACCTGATGGCCCATAGGACCCTTTCCAACTCTATGATTGTATGATTCTATTCTGTCCCACTGCACTTTTTCACTTCCATCTCTATCCTCACTTCAGTTTGTACTGTCTGCACATATGCAAACAGCATGTGTCCATTTAGTACATTAAAAAAACAAAAAACTGAGAAGCTCCACAGTCAAATTGAAGGAGGCCAAAGCTGAGAGAATCAGTAAAAGAATTTGCTTTCTGTTTCATCAGTCCCTCTGGTAGAATTCTTGTGATTAAATGGAATCCTTCAGTCTGTAGAGTACTATACTATTGAACTTCCCCAAGAAATAATTTGATTTATAAAGGAAAATACTGACATCCTAAAAGCAGTATTCTGTCGTTATAGCAACTAATGCTTCTTAAATTACTATGATCAAGAAAATGCCACTGGCCTCAAATTACAAGGAGGCTTCTTCCAGTTTGGGGTCTATTTTCTATGCTGTTGTTCTGAACAGTCTTTTTAATTAGCAAGAGCACACAGAGGAGGAATAGAAAGAAAAAGAGGAGGTGGAGGAAGTGTGTTGTGTGGTATTACAGTCAATAGAAACAAAATGCAAAAACAGGGGTGATGCCACAGCTGAACTCTATAAAGAGCTGGCATCAAATAATGACATGCATTTTCTAATTTCAGCTCAGCCTCTTTTTTGCACCTGATTTCCATAAATAAAAGGTGAAATTCAAAGATATAGTCATGTTAGTCTGTAGAATCAGTACATAGAGGAATCTTGTAGCACCTTTGAGACTAACTGAAAGAAAGAAATTGGCAGCATGAACTTTTGTAGACTTCAGTCTACTTCCTCAGATGCATTTACACAAATAAAAGGTGAGTTAGTCCTGAATCTGGGCTGACTGCCAGTGTCTACACAGATTCCAAACATGCTGGTACATCACAGGGATTAATTGTGTGATCTGTTATCTTGAAGTTTGAAAGATCCATCTTTTAATCTCAATACTGTACAAACTCCTTGAACCTTTCTGTATGTAATACTAAACTGTGGTAACACTAAATTGTCATTCAGTGTTAGGTGTACAAGCCTTGTTTGTATGCTTTCCTTCTCAGCTGAGAGGAGACTAGCAAACTTTCACTTCAGTAGCTAACAGCTCCTTGTGAGAATTTCTGGTTAAGTTTTAAAGAAAGAAATATGTGATTCAGTGCATAAACATTTAATATTAAATATGTGTCTCTGTGTTGTGTGCCTTCAAGTTGTTGCCGGCTTATGGCGACCCTAAGGTGAATGTATCATGAGGTTTTCTCAGCAAGATTTGTTCAGAGGAGGCTTGTCTTTGCTTTCTTGTGAGGCTGAGAACATATGACTTGCCCAAGGTCATCCTGGTGGTTGCATGGCCAAGCTGGGAATCAAATCCTAGTTTCCAAAATTACAGTCCAACCCTTAAACCATATGGAGCATAATACTTAATCATTGGCAGCCACAATTGAACCATGGTTTATGATGCTTATTTTCGCCACTCATTCCTCTGCTTATTTAGAACTAAGCAGAATTAAAGATATTTTTGATGGTGGTGCTAAAAAGCAAAACAAAATTATCTAAATTTAAATTATCCCCTTCTTTGGAGGTCTTTAAGCAGAGGCTGGATGGCCATCTGTTGGGTATGCTTTGATTGGGATTTCCTGCATGGCAGGGGGTTGGACTGGATGGCCCTTGTGGTCTCTTCCAACTCTATGATTCTAAATTATCAAAATTATCTTATGCAAAATTATGCAAATAAAATGCTAGCCATTAAAGGGCAAGGGAGTGGGGACAAGGAAGAGAGCCAGTGCTGCACTAGATTCTTTAATTTATTTTCTTTTTGGAACATGTCCACCTGGAGCATGTCCAGAGGAGGGTGAACAAAATGGTGAAAGGTCTGGAAACCATTTCCTATGAGAAGCGGCTTGGGGAGCTGGGTACGTTTAGCCTGGAAAAGTGCGGGTTAAGGGGAGACATGATAGCCATGTTTAAACATCTGAAGAGATGTTATATTGAAGATGGAGCAAGCTTCTTTTCTACTGGTCCAGAGACTAGGACACGGAGCAATGTATTCAAATTACAGGGAAAGAGATTCCACTTAAACATTAGGAAGAACTTCCTGATGGAAATATAGCTGTTCAATAGTGGAATACACTGCCTTGCAGAGTGGTGGAGTCTCCTTCTTTGTAGGTTTTTAAACAGTGGCTGGATGCCCATCTCTCAGGGGGTGCTTTGATTGTATCTTCCTGCATGGCAGGGGGTTGGACTGGATGGCACTTTTGCTCTCTTCCAACTCTATGATTCTATTACTCTTTTTCTTTGTAAAAGATCAGGGTCCTTGAATTGATTCATGTTTAAATGTCTATTAGGTTTATAAGACTGAATGTAAAATCTGTGGGGAGAAAAAAATTTTTATTTTAAAAATGCATACAGGTTGCTGTATAATGGTTGCTGCTATTCCTTTTGTCAGACTTTGCTGGTTACTAATGTGGTTGATTTTTCTTTAATGGGAAATCTGTATTTTTATTGTTGCTGCCATTCTTTACTGTATTTATAAACCCCTTAATATAATAACATCTCTAATCTGCTGTTGATTGTTACAAGATTTTCTCACATCTGGAAATCCTCCTCAAGCAGTTGGAAAGAGGTAACTAACAGTTATGAAGTAGGGAGAGGACTGGAGGCGGAAAGCATCTTGGGAGAACCGGAACTTTTTCTGTGGATCTGATGTATGGTAGCAGATCCTGCTTTGTTTGTTGCTTCCCTCTGCCAATGCATTACTGGACATTTATTAAACTGAACAGTTATTGTAGTCATGTGCCTTTAAGTTAACTCCAATTTATGGTTAAGTTGACTCCAATGTATGGCAAGATTTATTTACAGGTGGTTTTTTTCATTGCCTTTCTAGACTTAGGCTGAGAGAGTGTGGCTTGCCCAAGATCACTCAGTGGGTCTCCTTAGTTGAGGACAAATTTGAACCTTGGTGTCCCAGAGATCTAGTCCACCAATGACTCTACATGGCTTCTTATGAACAATTACTACCAAAACACACACACACACAACCCCCCACCCCCCAAAGTAACAAAGCACACAAAACAAAATAAAGCAAATAACATGGCACTGGACTCCAGTGCTTTTTCTCATCCAAAGAAAACGAATCCCGAGTAGCACTCAATAGAGTTTTATACCAGTGAATGCCATTGAATTGGGGTGGTGGCAGTGACTCTTCTATAAATAAGTCCTAGTGCAGCCTTCACATTCTACAACATTTTCTATATGTTATTTACTCCACTCCCCATCATCCACACTGGAGGGAACATATAGGAGTTGTAGTATAAAACATCTCATGGAAGGTGCCAAGTTGGGGCAGACTATTTAAGAAGGAGAGGGAGAAACAAAAGAATGTTCTCATGTTTCTGGAAATCATGCCCTGGAGGGTGGATGCACAGTATGTGTCAAAATCCTAATGTGTTTAGAAGGGGAAGACCTCTGTTCTCATGTGGCATTTTAAAAAACTGGTCTCATTTTGAGATACACTTTAAAAATCTACTAACCAACCCCCAGCTTTCTGCTCACATGGCCTTTATTGCCTTTTTCATTCCTAGAATGCCTGCAGGCTGGGAAAGATAGCATGATAATTACATTTATTCCACTGGTTGTGAAATCTGAATATTAATTACAACTGTTAACATCGATAGCAATATTTCCAGCTACACTGCTGCTTCTTATGCTTTCACTATCACTAGTATATCCAAACACCCATGGTGATATTGCATAATTCATTTCTCCTCCTTCTCATCTGACTACCCAACAACATTGCAAATTAGAAGGAAATCATCATAATAATAAATCAATAAATCTCTACAGCCCTGCAGGAAGGAAGAACTGCTTGACTTTGTAATTCTGCTTCATTGAAGACATTATTGTACATATTTAATTTTTGCTGTGGAAATCATTCAAAGACACTAATCAGGCTTGACATTTTTGGCCCAGAGGTGTTCAAAAGGACCAGACTGGAAGCCTTGGCATAGCATCTAGGGCCTGTCCCACTAGACTGCCACTAGACTGCCATAGGTCACAGTGGATTTCCACAAGGGAAAGAAAGATATAAGTCAATCATACGGTGGCCAAGACAGGGAAGAGTCAGCCAGCAATGTTAAATTAAAGATTAGAAAAATGCCATTAAAGATCAAAGGATGGAGAAGGAGCACTGCATGGGCTCACAGTGCTTATTGCTATTGCAAAAGTCATTCTAACTGATGCTCTAACAAGAGTCATTTGTAGAAGGGACTAGAAAGAGTGCCTACTGCAAGCCCCAGATAAAAGTGGTACTGTAAAAGTCTATGGCCTTTTAGCTAAAGACAAACGCTTTACAAGACTGCTGTAGCCAGTCACTTGCTCCTGGGAAACACACATGTATTGGAAGTGATTCATAGCTCCCAAATTAATGTGTGGATTGGGATCCTGTTATCCTTCTCATTCTAGGTGTGTTCAAATGATGTAATTAAATTTTTGGATTCAAAAATCCAGTATGCACATAAAAATGCCTTTTTTATAATAATATGCTCACAAAATGCACCTTTAATCATAAAATGCATATAAAATATGTGCACAACTTTGACCCCCACCAATGCAATTGCTATGAGAACAGGATGGGATGGAATTATGAATTAACACATGTAAAACTGACAAAGAATGAAAAGAGATCTATCCACCCCTTTCCTGCTCATAGTAGAAATTTGTCTAATGGCAAATTCATAAAGTTCAGAAATCACTGATGTACCCAATGAAAAACAAATAACACCAACTTCAACCTGCATCTAGGATAGGTAACATCTTTTGCTGGGCACCAGTTCCCTTTTTATTTCACGCCGCAATCTTCAATGTGTAACCTGCTAGTGAGCAACTACTCATGGTCTACAGGCCAAAAAACAAACAAACAAAAAACCCCAAAACAAAACAAACAAACAAAAAACAACCACAGAGGATCTAGGACGGGGCCCCAGGCTCTGTCAGAGGCGGGGAAAGAGCCAGCGGGGACCACCAGCGTTGGAGGCCTCCCCGTCTTTGCTGGCCCCTGATGCCAGGGGCCCGCTGCTGCCGTCGGAGCCCTCCTGGAGGGCCCCTGCGACGGCAGCTGGCCTCCCAGGAGCCCGCTGCTGCCGCCAGAGCCCTCCTGGAGGGCCCAAGGGACAGCAACTGGCCTCGCAGGGGCCCGCTGCTGCCACCGGAGCCCTCCTGGAGGGCCCCAGTGATGGCAACGGGCCTCCTAGGGGCCCGCTGCCGCCGTCGGAGCCCTCCTGGAGGGCCCAGCGACGGCAACTGGCCTCCCAGGGGCCTGCTGCCACCGTCGAAGCCCTCCTGGAGGGCCCCAGCGACGGCAACGGGCCTCCCAGAGCTCCAGTGCGGCTCCTGGAGCCCCGTTTCAGGGCTCCGGAGGCCGCAGCGGGCCTCTTAATGGGCGCCGCCATTTTGCCCTTCAAAATGGCAGCAAAGTCTCGCACGACCTTTTTGGTCGCGCGAGACTTCGCCGCCATTTTGAAGGACAAAATGGCGGCGTTTTTGGCGGCAGGAGGGACCGGGGGCCGGTGGAAAGGCACCCACGGGCTGGATCCGGCCCACGGGCCGGAGGTTGCCAACCCCTGATCTAGGAGAACTACTCTTCCCAATGAATTTTAATTTTTTAAAAAAATATTTTACTCAAATCTTCTCTGCACACTGTAGAGTGGGGCAATTTTGCTACGTTTTTGGCTCCCTGAGTTGTTTTAGGCCTAATAATAGTTCTTTTTTTTAAAAGCATTGTTGGTAGTAAACTGGGGTTAACTAGTTGAAGAGGCAGCCCAAGAGAAGAAAATAACAGCCAGATGCTTACCTGAACAACAGAGAGTGTGTACTGAGGCAAGTCTAGTATACTTGCAGAATCCTGCTAAATCAGATATTATTAGTAGAGCTGTGTAAGTGATTTCGCTGAATTCTAAATAACAAAGCAAATCACGTTGGTCTGCTGCTAAATGGTCTTCCAAATTGGTCTGGACTGATACTTTCCAGCTCTAGATCAGATCACTGGCACAATTTGGTTCCCAAATCCCAAGCAGGAGAGCACAGTATGAAGTGCTCCTTTGGACCAATCCAAAATATATGCATTAAAAACAAATGTGGGGGGGGGCAGACCCTGTAGCCTAGACCCTATTGTTATTCCTGACTAAGGTAAGCCCATTAAAAAAAGGATTCAGTTGGTTTACTGTAGTTGGGACTTAACAAGATTCCAGCATCCATTTAAGAAAAACAACAAGAAGGTAACGTGATGCAGAGGGAGAGCTCATTTTGTTCACTGACAGCTCTATTATGTAAACTGGGGCAAGAATTTCAATGGACATCTCCAAACACAGTGATTATAGAGATGGACTATGTGAGGTCATTGAAATTATATAGTCTCTTTCAGCATCTTGTCTTTGATTTGTTAGATTTACCTGTCCAACTAAGGGGTCACGAAACAGTGCAGTGAGGTGTGGGCAGATCTTATAATAATAAATAATTATCTCCATAATTCCCTCCCTTAATTTCCTTTTGCCACGTTGAATAGCCCATCTTAATGTTCTCTTTGGGCCGAAATAGACGGGCCTGAAGAGGTGGTTTGAAGCTGCCCCTTTCAAAGTGTGATTGGAGCCACAGCAACCACATGCTGCAGCTCGAATCTGCCCTGAGGCTGGACGAAAAAACAGCAGCAAAGAGCCACTTCTTTTCAGCCGGCAAAAAGCCAGCTTATCCCATTCCACCTCACCATGGCCAGAAGCCAGTTTTAAGGGGCTCCAGCAGCTTAGGGCATATAAATGTCCAGAAGGCGGCCCATGTGTAAATGGCCAAGGCAGCTTCAGGACATTCAGCATATAAACACCGTGCTCTAAAGCCACCCAGATGGCAGCGCAAAAGGGCTGTCTGTTTCGGCCCTTTGTCTCTTTTGTTATTTATTAATTTGTCTGTGCACCTGAAATGCACCTAGGGTTTTTTTTTAGCTGTTAGATGGAAAGCAGGTGGTTTAAGTCATCACAGACAAGACCTGACACTGTCTGGGACCAATCTGATGTGTAAACAGATTCCAGGATTACTGTCTGCCTTCCTTCCAAGCAGCAAATGAGTGTGGTAAATTGCTAGGGATTATAACACTGACAGCTTGCTCTTACACTTTAAGAGACAGCATGACACATTCTTGCTTTGGAACGAAGAAGAAAAGTCCCAAAAGCCAGTAGCAGAAGGAGATATACATAGGATAGGAACAAAAGGCAATGAAATACATCCCCCCACCACTAGCAACAGTTCTAGACCAAGATGGGGAAGTTTCCAGCACCAATACAGATCACCAAAGGCCTTAATGGGGAGCATGGGGGTTTATTTGGAGCTGTCATGGGTTGGACTGCTGATAAAGCGTCTTTTTGTCATCATCTTATTTACTTATAGAGCACAACAGGATTTCACTAGTTGTGCTGCTGGTTGAATAAAGGAAAAGTACATTCTCTTCAAGTACACAGTCATTTCATTATCATATTATTATCATGTATCCTAACTGAACATTAACAGACTTTTCTGACAGATGTTCTGGTAGACAATACCAGGGCAAAAACAATACAAATCGCCAAGTCTGAGCTGTCAACAGGTTTTTAAAAAAGTTTTTGTTACTTGCTTATCCTCTAATGTGATAGATGCCATCCTCTGTCAAAAATGCATTGGGCAAAAAGGCCAGATTCTGTGCCAGAGGATAAACAGACATAAATCAGACATTAGGAATGAGAATACACAAAAGTTTCAGCAAACTTAAATCATCCTGGACCTCAGAACATCAGGCCTTGAACAAAAAAATTGTAAAGAAAGCTTGGAAAGAGAAACAGCATAACTGGAATAGATCCAAAAACTCCAGCCCATTGACAGTGGGTTGAACAGAGACAATAGTTTTTGGCACACAACACTATAATACTAGTTAACACCCCAGCTTTATGAGGATACTCTTAGCAGTTTATCTTATCTCCTTTCTGGTTTCCAGCCAGCACCATAGTTCATTCCAACAACTCCCTCTATCATTCATATGGTCATCCAGCCACCCTAGCCTTAGACAACATCTTTCCTGTGGCCTTTCTCCTCCTACATCCATTATTAAAACTGAACTTGTCATTTCATCACCATAGCCATTAGTTTTGCATTTCTGTTGCTATTCACACATACAACCTGCTCAATCAATGTTATAAAAATCTGTCGATAGGCATTTCACTTCATGCATCTGATGAAGTAGAATTAAGTCCATGAAAGTTTATGTTTGTTTTTTTTTGTTTTTTTTAATTTATATACCGCTATTCCAAAGATCATAGCGGTTAACATCAAGTAGGCTAATTAGCAAGTAAGCTAATTTGTCCCTAACAGTCTGGGTGCTCATTTTAGCGACCTCGGAAGGATGCAAGCCTGAGTTGAGCTTGGGCCCTTTTGCTGGTCTTGAACTCACAACCTTGTGGTTTCGAGTGAATGGCTGCAGTACAGGCATTTACCCACTGCGCCACCAGGGCTCCTTCTTATGGTACTAACTTCTTTCACTCTGCTGTTCTCAAAGGTGTTACAAGATTCCTTTACATAAAAATCTTTACAGTTACCTGTTTGAAATTTTGGGTGGGTTAATGCTCTTTTTAGGATAGCCTAAGGCGCACTATAGACCGTCCTTAAAGGTGCCGTTTGTGCCTCTGGCAAGCCACAGCAGATATACCGCGGCTTCTTTTTGCGGCGTGCCATTGGCGCCACATTGGCACACTCGTGACGTCACCTGGGCGCCGCAATGTGCAGATGCTAGGCGTTCATTACGTCAAAATGGTGGCACCTGTGTGAAAAGGGCGCTGCCATTTTAGACGTACTCCATACGTACTAGGGTTGCGGGCATCTAAAAGAGATGCCCCCAGGCAACCCTAATACGTACGGAGTACATACTTGGGTGCCTGTCTGTAGCGTGCCTAAGGCTCCAAATGTTATGTAGATTTTTAAAAAAGTTATAGCTAATTTTGGATTTCCACTGCAAGTGAACAAGGAGCACTGGGAATCCAAATTTCCCAATCTTGATTTGATTTGAATTTGGACAGGTTTTACATTGATTGAGTCTGAATTGGGACCAGATCCAGTTAGCCAAAACAGGCTCTAAGCTAAATCGGGAGCCCCACAAACAGACCATGGTAATTATTACAGAGGAGATCTGCTGGCAGACACATTGCAGAGGTTGTCTCTCCTATCATGAAAGCAAAAGAACTCTAGGTAAGGAATCTGCTAAAAATGTATTAGGGAGGGGGGTACAGAAACAAAATGAATGGCTACATCAGCTCAAGGGATACAGTACTCTGGGGGCAAGGGACACATTCACAGCTGCTTTCACATAACTATGTACACACATAATAACTGTTTATTGATTAACATCTAACAGGGAAATAGTAGAGCTGCAGAAAAAATGGGGAAAAACTCAACATAGCCAGATGGTAAACACTTGGCATCTGTCAGTTGACTGTGCACCAGATGTGTATCTGAACAGCTGCAAACAGGTGCAACTTTGAGATTTGTATCTACACAAATGGGATCCACAACAAAATCACAAAGGGCACTGTAGCACTTTAAAGACTGATATATTCATCTCCGGATAAGCTTGCATAAACTACAGGCAGGTTCATCAGCTGCGGGTGGGCTGCAGTTCACAATAGCTTGTGATGTAACAGGTGTAGATCTTCTATGCCAGACGCGGGGGAACCATTTGCCCCCAAGGGGCAATTTTTGTGGTCTTAGACCCTCCATTTTCTGTGGAAAATTTTTTTGCCCCCACGTGTCCCTTAGGGAACAATTTGGAGGGATTATTTTACCTGCTGTGCCATTTTAGACCCAGGAAAGGAGTCCAGGAGGAGAGATATGGAGCAGTGTGGTTTCCCCCCAAATATAGTACCCAAACCCCCAATAGTTGCCTATCTCTGTTCTATGACCATGTTGTCTGGGTGAGTCTGAGATCTGAAATCAAAAAATGGTAACTTTTCTAAGCTTTCTAAGCGATATAACTGCTTCTCTTAAAATTGCTGCATTCCGGCACTGGACATATTAGAATAGGCAGTATATCCTGTCAAGCCATCACAGCTGCAGTGCAGCAACAGCATGAAAAATGAAAAGTTACAGGTTATATGTTCCCAAAAATCATTCTTCAAGACTCTTAGTGTTTAAACCTAGTGGTGAATGTTTAAAAAGGAATAATGTGTCCCACAGACACTTCTCCTGGAAGGCACAGGCTAAGTACCTCATTGTTGTGTCCCTCCACATTGTTTCTGACTAATAGTGACCTTAGGTAGAACCTATCACAATGTTTTATTGGCAATATTTGTTCAGAGGGGGTTTGCCTTTGCGGTCATCTAGTGGGATCCCATAGCTGAGCAGGGATTTGAACACTAGCCTCCTGGATCACTACTTCAGTACTTAAACCACTATACCACACAGGCTCCTCTTAACCAGCTTGTCTCTATTGATTTGCAGCTTAATTTAATTGTATAAGAAATAATTCTGCACCAGAAAGTGTACATTTGTTCAATCTAAGCCATTGTTGAATCTGAAACATAAGGCTGGATATAGATCCTGAAATGTAAAGCTATATATAACTTGTCATAGATTCTGAGAGCAAATGAAGCGAAAATTAAAATCTGAAACAACTGTCAGAATTGAGTTTCCATTTCTAGAGTGAAGGCAAACTATGGTTTGAACAAACAATAGTTTGCTCAGTGTTTATGTAATGACAAATTGTAGTTTGACAGGGCTTGGATATGACAGAGGAGATGAAAGTGAAGAAAACTGGGATGTTCACAAATCTGTGGATATTTGAGGAAATATTGCAAACCTGTAGCTATATAAACTTGTGACTTATCTCTGATGGCTAAACTGACTCAGAAGGTTGCTAGCTGAACAGAGTCAGACTACTGTACACTGATATGAATTTCCTGGAATAATGGTTGGATACAAATATGATACATAACTAAGAGAGGGGCAAATAAAAGGTATTTACACTAGCCCTCAGGACACATTTGAGTTTATAATATACTAGGAAATCTACCCAGGGTGATTGTGAGCATCTAGTGTTATTTGAAAGAAAGAAAAATTTGACTGGAAGGGTGTACTGTTCTTAAAATTTGTTTCACACAAATTCCACACAAAATGTACCAAACCAAATAATTTTCTGAAAATGCCCAAAGTTTACTGATCAGTCCTGAACTTGCCTAAAAATATTTATGAGATCAGTTTCACTCTAAATATCAAGCTTGGTAAAAACTGGTTTGTAAACACGTATTGTAGAGCCAATAGTACAATTCAAAGTGTTTGTTTGCAAAGCATCCAAAGCAGTTGACAGACTGGGCTCAAAGCCTTCTTGGGCTCTTTGTTTTGGTGTTATTGGATAATAAAGCAAGTTTAGTGACTGTGATCACACAAGTGGATCTGCATAGCATAAAAGACAAACACCTTAAATTATATTATAGATGTATAATAAGTTATAACAACTAGCTGAAATTCCTTTGAGGTAAATGAAAATGTGTGGCTCACACTAAGAAGAAAGGATTTTACCAGAACTAAAAATAATAAATACTAATAAATCTATCCCCCAACCCCTCTGTTCTCTTGGGTTGCTGTGAATAATTGCATGATCTTTAGATTACTGAAGCTTGCAAATATTAGGTCTTGCTTAATTATGGTGTGAATTGAAGCTTGAACACCAGGGTGTGTGTGTGTGTGTGTCTGTGTGTGTGTGTGAAAGAGAGAGGTGGGGAGTTTATGTTAAGTCTACTTCAATAAATAACCACTATATTTCATATTTCCTACTGTATGTTGAATTTACTTCCAGGGGATTTAATGGATTTGCATTCTTTAAGGGCCAAGAATTGTACATGCCAAGCGTGTATAAAAGAGACAGGCTCCACTTGCTCCAGAAGGGAACCAAATGGCTGGTGCTTAATAAAGAAAAAGTTTTAAACTGAACTTTGGGGTGGAAGCCAACAAGAAATAGGGACTATCCAATTGGGTTTAATCATTCCTAGGAGATGAAGGTGACAATGTTTCTGTCCACCCATATCGGGAAAAGCTGGAAATAGGCCATGACAATATGCTAAAACACGATAGCTAGAAGAGGTGTAAGGCTATAGTGGGAAATACAAAAATGAAGCTGGAGAAGGAAATAATATATACGTGTTTTCGGTACTGATATTAGAAATCTGCAAGAAAAAATGTACAGTTGGAGTGCTTGGCTTTGAGGAGGAACAGAGGTATAGTGGACATAAGGGAAAGTCAGGAGAACAGATAAGAACAGTTATATACCTTCTTCTCCAGGTACAATCTCTGTAATAATAACAAGGGGGGCTGGAAATTGTGTTGCTATGTTATATCAAAGAATGCATAGTGTCAAACAAGCCAGACCTCGGAGGTTGAGAGGAACTGCTGGACCTCTTACCCTTTCCCTCCACCACTCCCTTCTCCTTCTGTGTCATGTCTTTTTAGATTGTAAGCCTGAGGGCAGGGAACCGTCTAACTAAAAAGATTGCATGTACAGCGCTGTGTAAATTTACAGCGCTTCATAAATAAAGGTTAATAATAATAATAATAATAAAATTTTTAAATGGGAAGACTGTGCAGAACCATTTTGCACAATACCAGGTCTCAAAAGCAATTGGGACAAGTATTGTTCTTCTCACCAACATGCTGAAGGTGATTTTGAGGTGGAAAATAAAATCAAGAGGGCATCTATAGCTGTAATTGGTAATCTCTGACTGAAATCCTATGCCTGAACTGATATATAGTTGTGACAAGAGATGAAGTTTCAACAGCTTACTGACATATGGAAATAAACAAATCACTGGGCCCAGATGATATCTATCTGAGGGTTCTCAAATATGAAATTGCTAATATTCTAACAATATCATGCCATGTGTTCTTAGATTGCCTCTGACCATAGGAATAGACTGACTCATGTTTGGAAGGAACCAGGACATGGTTTTCATAGTTCCTGTCTCACCAGTGTGTTATAGTTTTTTGTATGTGTGTCAATGAACAAGTGGATGGGGAAACCTGGTAGACCTTGCTTACATTGACTATTATAGAATCCTTCAGTAGATTCAGGCAAATTGAGTTGTCATGGGGTATGACAAATCCTTTTATGGCTTATAACTGGTTAAAGAGCAGAAAGCAGAGAGAAGGAATAAGCAAGTACAGTGGTACCCCGGGATACGAAATACCCACGTTACGAAATTTCCGGGTTACGAAAAAAATCCATTGAAAATAATTGTTCCGGGTTACGAAGGTTATTTCGGGTTACGAAATTTTTTTGGTGCTTTTCGGCGCTTTTTCGCACGAAATCGCGGCTTTTCCCCATTAGCGCCTATGGCATTTCGGCTTGCGAATGCTTTTCGGGTTACGAAAGCGGCGGCGGAACGAATTAATTTCGTAACCCGAGGGAGCACTGTACTGTAGTTCTTGCAAACGTACAAATAGGGGAGTGTCCTAGAAGCTATACCAGTGATGGCGAACCTTTTCCAGTTCGAGTGCAGGGGGCGGGGCTTCTACCCCCAGGATGGGGGCTGAGTGCAGGGGGCGGGGCTTCCGCCCTCTGGGGGTGGGGCTTCCACCCTCTGGGGCAGGGCTTCCGCCCCTTTTCAGAGGGAGGGGCCTCTGGCTCCTGCCCCGGCATTTGTCGGCCCCTGAGAGTCCCTTCTGGGGCCGTCAGAAGCCGGCAAAAGGGCCGTGGAGGATGGCGGGCCATCCTCCGGCTTTTGCCGGCCCCGAGGGTCCCTTCTGGGGCTGTCAGAGGCCAGCAAAAGGGCCGTGGAGGACGGCGGGCCGTCCTCCAGATTTTGCTGGCCCCTGAGGCTCCCTTCTGGGGCTGTCAGAGGCCGACAAAAGGGCAGTTCCGCCTTCTCCCTTGACCCGTGCCTGGCGAAATGGTGTCGCGTGCCACCCATGGCACGCGTGCCATAGGTTCGCCGTCACGGAGCTATACTATCCTTTTTACCTTGTTTAGAAATTATCTGGACTTACCGTATTTTCTGGCCTATAAGACGACTTTTTAGCCCAGAAAAATGTTCCCCAAAGTCGGGGGTAGTCTTGTACTCCGGAAAGCCCCTGGGTCCTAAAGAGAGCCCTCGGCAGGGAAGGCTTCTCTCAAAGGCAAAGGAGCATCCTCCTCCGTTCCTTCCCTCCTTTGCCTTCCCTCCCTCCCTCCCTTTTCCCCTCCTCCCTCCCTCCCTCCTTCCCTTTTCCTTCCTTTTCTTCTCTTCCTTCCTTCCTTGCTCCCTCCTTTCCCTTCCTGTCCTCGGAAGGCAGAAGGTCTGTCTCTACCTTCCCTCCAGCCTGAGAGCCAGGCTGGCTACAGAGCAACCAATCCTTTGGAGTCACACACTCACAGTTTTCAGCCAATCAGAGAGAGGGCTGGAGAGTGGTCGCCACCCCACCCTCAGAAAAGGCTCTCTCTCTCTCTCTCTCTTAGCCCCTGAGTCCCTCTGAGAGCCAGGCTACAGAGCAACCAATCCTGTTTGGATGGAGTCACACTAACAGCCAATCAGAGAGAGGACAGTGGTTGCCCCCCCCCGCCCTCACAAACTACAATTCCCAGGATTCCCTGGTTTTTCAAGGGAATTGCCTCCACACTTCCAGATCCCAGCCCCAGAGAATGAGTCTACAGCATAATCAGTGTTGCCAATTTAAGTCCACTTCTGCAGGTGCATTTGGATTTAATAATGATAACAATAATGGTGATGATGATGATAGATAGATCTTGTAGCACCTTTGAGTCTCACTGAAAGAAAAGTTGGCAGCATGAGCTTTCCTAGACTTAAGCGTACTTCCTCAGATGCATGGGAATTGTAGTTCATTGTGGCACCAGAGCTCTCACAAAACTACAATTCCCAGGGTTCCCTAGCACTGAGCCAGGGCAGTTAAAGCAGTCTCAAACTGGATTATTTCTGCAGTATGGATTGGACCTTGAGCATTTTTAATAACCAAGGTCCAAAACACACTGCAGAAATAATCCAGTTTGTGACCACTTTAACTCTCCTGGCTCAGTGCTAGGGAATCCTGGGAATTGTAGTTTGTTGTGGCACCAGAGCTCTTTCTGGAAACGCTCAATGTCTCACAAAACTACACTTCCCAGGGTTCCCTAGCACTGAGCCAGGGCAGTTATTTCTGAAGTGTGTCTTGGATCCAACTAAGGCTGCATCTTCACTCCAGAGACAATCCAGTTTCATACCGTTTTAACTGCCATGGCCCAGTGCTATGAAATCCTGGGAATTGTAGTTTGTTGTCACACCAAAGTTTGCTGAGAAGGCTAAATATCTCAGAAAACTAGAATTCCCAGGATTCCATAGCACTGAGCCAGGGCAGTTAAAGCAGTCTCAAACTGGATTATTTCTGAAGTGTGTCTTGGACCCAACTCAGGCTGCATCTTCACTCCAGAGACAATCCAGTTTTGTACTGTTTTAACTGCCATGGCCCAGTGCTATGAAATCCTGGGAACTAATTTGTTGTCACACCATAGTTTTCTGGGAGAGAAGGTTAAATGTCTCACAAAACTAGAATTCCCAGGATTCCCTGGCACTGAGCCAGGGCAGTTAAAGGGGTGTCAAACTGGATTATTTCTGCAGTGCAGTTGCAGCCTAACACGTTTCTATTTGGCACAAAGCTTCCTGGGCTTTGATTCCAATAGGAGCCACTTGAACTGCCACGGCTCCATCCATACAGAATCCCTGGGATTTGTAGTTTGGATCAGTGCCCCTCCATGCATTCTTTGGGCAGAGAAGGCAAAAGACCTTATAAAACTACAGATTCTAGGATTCCAATAGGATGGAGCAGCAGCTCTTAAAATGGTGTCAAACTGCATTAATTCTAAAGTGTAGATGCACCAAGAGGAAGGGCGGGAGGAGTTGTCGAGGCGGGTGAAATAATGTTGTGTATGCTGTTATTTCAAACGTGGAACAGACTCCTTCCTCAGAGTGTAGTGGAGTCTCCCTCCTCTTCCCCTCCTTTTCTTCTTTCTCCTTCTCCTTTTTTCTCCTCCCCCTCTTTCTCCTCTGCCGCTGCTGCTACTGTTATTGTGTGCCTTCAGCTCCTTTCTGACTCATCGTGGAAGAGAGGGGTGGTCTTATACGGTGAGTATATCCCAAACACTCTATTTTAAGTTGTAAAGTTGGGGGTCGTCTTATACGCCCAGTCGTCTTATATGCCGGAATATACGGTAGGTGAAAGTGAACAGGTTTGCTCATGATACTAAATTGTTTAGGGTGGTTGAAACAAAGGAAGCTGTGGACAGCATCAAAAGAATACTTTTAAAATGGGAGTAGTGAGCATTAAAATATGATTGGAACTGCTGATGACTGTTCAAGAAACATATCTCCTGACTGTGCCATTTATCTAAATGAAAATGTGACCTATTGGCTGCTGTGAAAAAGAAAAATAATATCTGGACCCATTTCAAACTGGCTTCCGGGCGGGTCACGGGGTTGAGACGGCCATGGTCGCCTTGGTCGATGATCTCCGTCTGAGCGTCGACAGGGGAAGCGTGTCCCTGTTGGTGCTCTTGGACATCTCAGCGGCTTTCGATACCATAGACCATGGTATCCTTCTGGGGCGCCTGGCTGAGGTGGGAATTGGGGGCACTGCGCTCCAGTGGTTCCGTTCCTACCTCTCTGGGAGGTCCCAGATGGTGCAGCTGGGAGACGTGTGCTCCAGCGAGCGGGCCCTTAAAACTGGGGTCCCTCAAGGAGCCATTCTGTCTCCCATGCTATTTAACATTTACATGAAACCGCTGGGAGAGATCATCCGGAGACATGGGGCGCGGGGTTATCAGTACGCTGATAACACCCAAATCATTTTCTCTATGTCTCCGACTGATGCAGTGACTGGGGATGGCGTCTCTCCTCTCGTGGCCTGTCTGGAGTCAGTAATGGGCTGGATGAGGAAAAACCGACTCAAACTAAATCCAGAGAAAACGGAGGTACTAGTGATAGGTTCCCCCGGTCCAGGAATGGCGGTGGTTCCACCTGTCCTGAACGGGGTCACGCTCCCTGTGAAGGACTCCGTGCGCAGTCTGGGGGTGCTTCTTGACTCGTCGCTCCACCTGACTGCTCAGGTGAATGCGACGGTCAAGAGCACTTGTTACCAGCTTCGGCTGATTCGCCAGCTGCGCCCATACCTGGAGCGGAGGGACCTAGAAACTGTTGTACATGCTCTGGTAACTTCGAGATTGGACTTCTGCAATGTACTCTACATGGGGCAACCCTTATACCAAACTCGGAAGCTCCAAATGGTACAGAATATGGCAGCCCGGCTGGTCACTGGCGTATCCAGGACCAGCCACATAACACCTGTGCTTAAAGATCTCCACTGGCTGCCCATTCGCTTCCGAGCTCAATATAAGGCGTTGGTTATTACCTATAAAGCCCTAAATGGCTTGGGTCCAGGATTCCTAAAGGACCGCCTCTCCCCGTACAATCCGCCTCGCACCCTCAGAACATCTGGGCAGCAACTGCTGAAGGTGCCTGGGGCTAGGTTAGCTTCTACTTCTAGAAGGGCCTTTTCCACAGCTGCCCCAGCCCTTTGGAACACGCTGCCCACAGAGCTCCGCTCATCCACTACCCTGGCCCAATTTAGGAAGGAACTCAAAACCTTCCTATTCAAGCAGGCATTCCCCGATTAAATATCCTGTGGGCCTCCCTCCTCTTCCGTGGCCATGAGGATGGGCTAACGGGGCCTTTGTTATTGTTTTTAGATTGTGTTTTATTGTTGTTTTATGTTTTTAACCTGTATCTGTTGCACTTGCTGCATATTGTAAGCCGCCCTGATCTTTTTGGAAGGGCGGGATATAAATAAAGATTTTATTTATTATTTATTAATATATCAGGCATTAGAAAAGGAAATAAAATTAAACCAACCAGTATCATAATTCCCTTATTTAAATCAAAAGTGTGACTTCATCTGCAAT
Source organism: Sceloporus undulatus (assembly GCF_019175285.1). Lineage (NCBI taxonomy): Eukaryota > Metazoa > Chordata > Lepidosauria > Squamata > Phrynosomatidae > Sceloporus > Sceloporus undulatus. Next base: position 248,079,751 of record NC_056524.1, read on the forward strand.
ACTGCATACCTTTCTAGTCAGTGCACCTCAAGTAAAATACTGTAGATCTGGAAAATATGTAGAAAATGTCAAGCAAAGTGATCAAGGGACTGAAGAAGAACCCTCAAGAAAAGGTTACAATGTTTGGATCTGATTACCTTGGGGAAAAGGTAAGGGAATAAGAAGAGATGTGATAAAGATGCATACTATTATGCACGGTGCAGAGAAAAATGATAGGAAGGTCTCTCACAGAATAAGGACCCAGAATTCTCCACAATGATGGAGGGCAGAAGATTAAGGACAGATATAAGGAGGTGCTTCTCCAACTAATGCATAGTTAAACCATTGAATTTACTCTCATAAGATATAGAGATGGCCACGAATTAATAAGCTCCTTAATAAGGAGCTGGATCATTGGTAGGTTCTGAGAGGCTCTGTCTTCTGGAACTTCTGAGGGCTTTGGTTCCTCCTCTAATAGTAAATCCTCTAGAGGTGGCATGGCAGCAGATTAGGTGGGAAAAAGCAGAGGACTAAGCTTGGTGGGAATATATATGCACATCATATTCAGTTCCTTACATCGCTGTTCCTTTTTCTAATCCTTAAAGTAGTGTTTCTCAAATTCCTTCACCTAGTACTGTACCAACAATGTGTATACAGTTTAGCATACACTAATCTCAACATTGTGTCCCACAAATAGCTAGCCCAACATCTTTTAGCCAAGAAATATTTGTATATCCTTCTTCAAGGACTATTAAAAGAAAAAGAGAAGTGGAAGTGCACATGTAATTATGATTATAGAACTACAGATAACACACACACACACACACACACACACACACTATATTAAACCATATACATAAAAATATAACATTATTTTTCAATGTGTGCTGCCCACACTCCTTTTCTTTTAACAGTACCTGAAGAAGGCCATACTAGTATTTCCTGACCAAAACATGTTAGATTATTTTGAGAAATAAAATCTTTTACACACCCAGAGATTATTTCTGTTTGACACTGGTTTCACTGGATGTTTCCAATTCCTTCTGCTTTCAATCCTTTGAAATGCCAACTCAGCATAACAGCTTCTCAGAATCGCCATTAGATGGACAAATGTCTTCTTTAGAGACTCATTACAAACCCAATATCACCAAATTAGGAGGAGTAGCTAATACAAGAGGAGAGGGTCAAAATTCAGAATGACCTTAGTAGATAAGAAAGCTGGGCCAAAATTATCAAAATGAACTTAAGCAGGGAGAAATTTAAGGTACAGTGGGCCCTAGCCTTATGCGGGGGATCAGTTCCGCCCACCCCTGCGTAAGGCAAAAAGTGTGTATGCGTGCCATTCTCCTTTTTGTTTTGTAAATATCTTTATTAATTATTTCGACAATCATACATTCATATTTCGCACATTGTATTAATACATAATAAAAACCAAATCATGCCTGTAATCTATTATTGTCCATACTAAGATTTCTTTCTTCATCTTCATCTTCTTTTTTTCCTTATACTTCCCATGTCAAATGTCCTTTATATCTTACTTATCTCAATTTCTTATTGATTCCTGCTATCATTATATACATCTTACTGTGTCTTACTATATTTCCATTATCATTTCTTCTATTCTGAAGAAAGAGGCTCCTCCCTCCCTAACTATCATCGTTCGGCCTCTGAGAGGGAGAGAAGGCTGGCCCAGTACCATCAGGTTAGCCTGAAGAAGAAGAGCCCTCCCTCCGGTCCATCTGCCTTGGTCCAGGCCTCAGAGGCAGAGAAGAATACTGGACATGATTCCCTCCCCCCCTCACCATTCCCTTCTCCTTTTGTGTCGTGTCTTTTAGATTGTAAGCCTGAGGGCAGGGAACCGTCTATTATCCCCTCTGTTGTAAACCGCTCAGATTCCCAGTGATTGGGCGGTATATACAGTGGTACCCCGGGATACGAAATACCCACGTTACGAAATTTCCGGGATACGAAAAAATCCCATAGGAAATAACTGTTCCGGGTTACGAAGGTTATTTCGGGTTACGAAGAAAATTTTGGTGCTTTTCGGCGCTATTTCACACGAAATCGCGGCTTTTCCCCATTAGCGCCTATGGGTTTTCGGCTTGCGAAGGCTTTTCGGGTTACGAAAGCGGCGGCGGAACGAATTAATTTCGTAACCCGAGGTACCACTGTAAATAAAACATTATTATTATTATTATTCCATTCTCCATACCTACAATATTTAGGCCCTTAATATTATATATATATATATATATATATATATATATATATATATCCTTGAATCACATCTCAAAATATCTGGGCACCACAATTCAAAAAAGATGTTGACAAGCTGGAGCATGTCCATAGGAGGGCAACTAAACTGGTGAAGGGTCTGGAAACCATGCCCTAAGAGGAGAGACTTAGGGAGCTGAGTATGTTTAGCCTGGAGAAAGGATGACTAAGAGGTGATATGATAGCCCTGTTTACATATTTGAAGGGGTGTTATATTGAGGATGGAGCAAGCTTGTTTTCTGCTGTTCCAGAGAATAGGACATGTAACAATGGATGAAAGCTACAGGAAAAGAGATTCTATCTCAACATTAGCAGGTACTCCCTGACAGTAAAAGCTTTTTGACAGTTTGAACACACTCCCTTGGAAGATGATGGAGTCTCCTTCCTTGTAGGTTTTTAAACAGAGGCTGGATGGAAGTGCTTTGATTGTGAGTTCCTGCAGAGCATGGGGTTGGACTGGATGGCCCTTGTGTCTTCCAACTCTATGATTCAATGATTCTATGAAACTTTAAATACCACAAAATGCAGTTGGAAAGATGGGGAATGTTTTCCTTATCTACACACATTGTGCTGATTTGTGAAGTTGAAGGCTTTCATGGCCAGCATCCATAGTTTTATATGGGTTTTTTGGGCTATGGGGCCATGTTCTAGAAGAGTTTATTCCTGATGTTTTGCCAGCAGCTTTGGCTGACATCTTCACAGGCCTCTGAAGATGCCAGCCACAGCTGCTGGTGAAACATCAAGAATAAACTCTTCTAGAACATGGCCTCATATCCCAAAAACCCCCACAAAAACTATTGTGTTTGCTTGAATATTTTCTTTCCATCATACATCACATTTGCTGTTGGGACTGTAGGAATGTTTTCCGAATAGAAGATTTACGTGCTGACAATATGAATGTCAACAGCTTAAAAACTGCACACTGGTCAAGAAAATATGGAGGGATCTTTCCTGCCCCGCCAAGATAAGTACAAAAGAACCACTGGCAACTAACAAATCTTTGGGGTGACATTACATTTTATGTATCAAAGCATGGAAAGTTAATCACTGAAAAATGGAACCATTTTTGAGCAGCCTCTCCATCTTCTAGATAGTTCAGCAGACTGCCTTATGAATATAATGCCACTCTGCACAAAAATGGATAGCAATACAGCACCAGTATCTTCACACCAGACAAAAGGAGTATGATTAATTATACTTTCATTTCTTACAAAGAAAGACAGATAATACAAGACAAGAGAGAATATTCAGAAGGATTGGTGTTTTTTTTGGACTGCTCCTTTTACAGGGAAAATCTCTGGTGACATCCAATATTTAATAGATGTACACTAACATATTTAGCTGGATCTGGGTTGTCTCCTATTCATGTAGGATTGCTAGGTGTCTGGCTTTTGTGTCTGGATCCACAAGAAGGGCTACCAGATCCCTATCTGCTTCATTTTGAAACAACAGCCAAGATTCGGTATTAAGGAATGTAGCTACAGAAATGTAGCTGCATCTCCATAGCTATGTCTCCTGATGCTACTCCCTAAATCCCATTTTAAGCAATACAGCCCCCCAAACACAGCCATTTCTGTGTTGTCAGAAAGAGTGGGGGGGGGTGACCAGGTTTTTTTCTGTTCCTTTTTTCCATATGCTTTCCCGCCATATGCTGTGACAGGCTGGTTTGCAGTGTCTACAGCTACAGGAAAAGAGTTGGACATATTCTCACTCATCACCCTGCTCTCCACCAACACAGAAATGGTGTTGTTGTGGGGAGCTGCACTGAGTGCTTTTTTTTTTGGGGGGGGGGGGGGAAGAGAATTCCAACCCGCACAATGACTGTAAAATGGAATTGCGATGTTGCAAGTCAGATCTTCTTACTGTTAACTGCCCTTGAGTCAAGCATAACTCATGATGAGACAAAGACCGCCTATCCTCCACTACTCTGCTCAGGTTCTCCAAGCTCAGGCCTGTGGACTCTCTGAATCTAACAATCTGGTATATGGTTTTCCTGTTTTTCTACTGCTTTCTACCTTTCCCTAGCATTATTGACTTTCCCAATTATTCATTTTTCCTCATGGTACAGCCAAAGTACGACAGCATTAATTTTGTCATCCTGGCTTCCAGGGAAAGTTCAAGCTTGATCTGTTCTGAGACCCATTTGTTTGTCCTCTTGGTCATTCACAGTATCATCAGTACTCTTCTCCAGCAGCACATCTAAAATGAGTTTATTTTTCTTCTATCAGGTTCACTGTCCAGCACTCACAGCCATACATTGTGATGGGGAATACAATGCTTTGGATGATCCAAACTTTAATATTTAGTGTTATATATCTTTGAATATTAGGATCTTGTTTAATTCTTTCATAGCTGCCCTTCCTAATCCTAATCTTCTGATTTCTTTACTACAATTTCTTTGACTATTTCTAGTTTGTTATCATCTAGGATGAATTCATGTAGTGCTTCCATGGTCATTATTTTTGTTTTCTTTATATTCATCATTAAGCACTTAATCTTAGCACTTTTTTCTTTGATTTTCTTTAGTAATCGTTTCAGGTCTTTTTTATTTTCTGTTAGTAGTATGGTGTTGTCTGCATATCTTAGGTCCTTAATGTTCCTTCTTCTGATCGTCTCAAGCCTCCTCTGTGTATGATATTTTCTGCATACAGGTTGAATAAATAGGCTGATAGAATACAGTCTTGCTTGTTCCCTTTGCCAATTGGGAACCATTCTATTTCTCCATATTCTGTTCTGTCTTGTCCTGAATATAGGTTATGCATGAGGACAATAAAATGTAGTGGCACTCCCATTTCCTCAAGACCCATGACATCGTAATTCGTGAACAGAATGCTAGACAACATATTAACTGCTACATTAAGTAAATGAAGATCTTGCCCTTGAAGAAAATGTCTTGATGAAACATATTAGGCACACTATGTGTAAAACATTTTTCTTTTCAAGTATCAATTTGTGACTTCCCTTTGTGATTTCTTGACTTTTTTGTGACAATTTGTGGTTTTTTGACTTTTTCTTCTGGTCTTCCCCTTTTCCCATTCCTACTCCACTTATGCTATCACAGCTGGTCAAATGAAGGATTTGATTCCAGCTAGAAGTTGAATTGAGAGAAGTACAGGGAGATAAGGAAGTCTGTTGACAAACAGCCTTCAACATCATGCCAATCTACTCTTTATAACTTCACCCCTCATCTCAGATCCATAGTTTGAACAAATGGAGTGTGTGTGTGTGTGTGTGTGTGTGTGTGAGAGAGAGAGAGAGAGTGCTGATCTGCTAGGAAGCCCTCTGCAATGCTCCACAAGGCACTGCTATACCTTCTATTTACTTTGATTCTAATACAAGTAAGCGGTATAGAAATGTGCTTGCTATTGCAATACAAGTACCCAAATCTTTCAGTCTGCTCTAGAGGCTTTATTATAGTTCCCCATTCTTTGATGGACCACCTCTGATATTCTGCATTACAGAACAGCTTAATCTTGCACAGTTAACCTGTACACCACCACTGAGCCATAAGTATGTAGTATAGAAAAGCAAAATTACACTACTAAGCAATCCCCCCATGTGTTTTTCCTTGCCATCTTTTTTCTTTCCCATTCTTAGAATAAGCAGTAATGTTGACCTTGGTTTTTCATCATTAACTTTCTGTAAGCAGCAATAGCAACAGCAACAGCAAGAAAATAGCCTTGGTTGAAGAGCGGGGTATAAATAATTATTTTTATTATTATTATTATTAGTATTATTAGATTGCAAACAGGTATATAGTCATAGCCAATAAAGTGTATATATTCTGTTTCTCTTAGGTACTTCCTCCCTATGGCAATCTGAACATTGTTTAAATTATTTCAATTATAATGGCTTTAGATGCAATGACTGCAAAAATAGCTGTAGCAAACATGGCAAAATAGAAAACTCTTTATATATGTTAGATATGTGTCAATCCTATGTAGACCTTTGTTTGATGCTCACAGCGATCTACAGTTTATTATTGGTCCTGTCCAATACCTTTGGGTACATCTACAGTGTAAAAAATATTTCAGTTTGACATCACCTTAAGTCCTGTAGCTCCATCCTATGGTGTCCTTGGATTTGTACTTGTAGTCCACTCTTCCATTTGGCCTGGAAGCTAAGCAGTTTCAGCCCTGGTTAGTACCTGGATGGGAGATCGCTAGCAAATAGCAGGTGCCATATGCTGTACTTCAGGATTAGAAATTGGGAAAACCACTTCTCAGCATTCCTTGCCTAAGAAAATTCATAGAATCATAGAATTGAAAGAGACTACAAGGGCCATCCAGTCCAACCCCTGCCATGCAGGAACACAGACTCAAAGCACCCTCAACAGATGGCCATCCAGCCTCTGTTCAAAGACCTTCAAAGAAGGAGACTCCATCACTCTCTGAGGGAGTGTGTCCCACTGTCAAACAGCTTTTATTGTCAAGAAGTGCTTTCTAATGTTTAGGTGGAATCCCTTTTCCTGTAGTTTAAACCTTTTGCTCCTGGTCTTATTGTCTGAAGTCGCAGAAAACAACTTTGCTCCATCCTCAATATGGCACTTCTTCAAATATTTAAACAGGGCTGTCATATTACCTCTTAAATTTCTCATCTCCATACTCAGCTCCCTAAATCACTCCTCATAAGGCATGGTTTGCAGACCTTTCACTATTTTGATCACCCTCCTTTGGATGTGCTTTTAAATTGTCCAGTTACTATTCAAATTGCTCACATTGAGAGCCTCCACAGAAAAGAACCCCTACCTCCTTCATACCTGTTGCATTCCACATGAGGAAAGTGATGACAGGGTGAGCAGGTTAGGCACTCAGTTTCTCCTATGCTGAAGAATCCAGGGTCAAAAAAGACCTGGTGTAGTCATCCACTGAAAAGGCCTAGTGTAGTCACCCACTCAAAGCTGATTCATACAGTCAGAAATAGAAGTCTACAATCATACTGTTCTTCAGTGTTTTTCCACCCCTCCATTTCTAACTATGGGAACCTGTTCCAAGGTGGCGAAATAAATATCTCTTGTTGGCATTTCTCTGAATTCTTGTATATAAGTCAACCTCATGAACAAGTTAAGGGCAGGTTTTGGGGCCAAAATTATGGATTTTGATATGACTCATGGATAAGTCAAGGGTAAAACTTAGGGGCATGTAACAAAGGATGGAAAGGGCAAACCAAAGCAAAACAATACCAAACAACCTACAGAATGCTGGCAGGCATAACTGTTTATGCTCACCCTGAGATGTGTGGGGAAGAAGAGCAGGTGTAGATGGGGCTAAGAAAATTCACAGATGTCAAAAACGATGAAAAGGCAAAGCAAAGAAAGTGGTGATTACATTAGCAGCAATTATAGCTTTTAACTTTAATGTGATAACTTTGCCTGATTTAAGCCAGAAAAGCTGACAAACATACACAAAATGTCTTTTTCAGACCCTTCAAAGCAATTCCTCTTGGGGTTCCTTTGAGGGAAAGCACCAAAAAGCTGCTGTTGCTGCTATTTTCCAACCCAGGCATTCAAAAAGCCCAGAAGTGGTGCTACAGCTGGGAGAATAGAGGAGTTCGGTGCTTCTTTTAGGGGCTCCCAGGACGGATTAAGCTTTCACCTTTTGCTACTCTACTCAGAGAAGGGAGTGGTTCCTTTTTTATATATACATAAAAGCATTAAAGTACAGTACTTATATTGATAAGTTGACCCAAGGTTTTGGGGTCAAGTTTTTGACTAAATTTCCCAACTTAAATACAGAATATTCACTTTTTCATCCAGAAGGATAATTTTTTTTCTAGTTGGATCTGGTGAGTGGTTAAAGCACTGTCTAAACTGTATAATACTCAATTGCTACAGATTCAGTGAAAAGTAGCTCTGGGGCTAGGCTCTTGCATTTCTAATGACACTTTAGTAAGACAGAAATATTGTTATGATACCATAAATGTTAACTTTTTATGTTACAGTGATGTTAATGGAACAGAATTTCCAGTGCTAACAAATCACCAACATAAAATATTCTTAATTCATGACTTTACATTTCCTTAGTCTGTTGTATAAAGGAGAATATGGATTGGATCCAGTGTAATAATAATATGATGATGACATATGCCTTGGTTATATTCCACTTGGATTACTGTAACACATATTGCATGGGTTTGACTTTGGAAAGTGTTTGAAAACTACAGTGGGTCCAACCGCTGTAGGTTACAGAAAACGTTTTGTTACAACTTCATTGAATAATAAGTCTACTTCCAAGTTGAATTCAGAGTGGGATTATGACCTGTAAAGCACAATACGGCATGGGTCTGGTCCATCTGAATGACTGTGGCCTGTTACAGACTGCCAAAATAAAGCTGCTTCGGGTCTCTTTGGAGGTATGCTGTTTAAATGATGCATGCATCCGAAGAATCCGGAAGTGCACCAAAGCTGCCCTCCAGTGCTTAGGAATGGAGTGTGGCTTTGGTGCGACCTCTGGACTCTTAGTACCCATGCATCATTTAAATAGCATACCTCCAAAGAGACCCGAAGCAGCTTTATTTTGGCAGTCTGTAACAGGCCAGAATCTCCCCATATGAAGCACCATGAGTTCTGTGATCTTTGGGGGAAGGCTTTCTCTCAGTCCCCCACTCCCACAAGATGTTTGATGAAGCCATGAGAGACTGTCTTCTTGGTGGCTGCTCCCAGATTGTGGAATGCCTTTCACAGGAGGGTTGGCTGGTTCCCTCTCTGCTATCCTTCTGCTACCATGTAAAGACCTTTATATTCAGACAGGCTTTGAGCCATTAACTGGCTGCTCTGAGTGTGTGTGAAGGTGACTTCAAGTCACCTATCAATTTATGGCAACCCAATGAATTTCATAGGGTTTTCTTAAGTAAGGAATACTTAGAGGTAGTTTTGCCAGTTCTTTCCCCTGATAGAACCTCGTATTTGTTGGCAGTCTCCTATTCAAGTACTAACCAGGGATGATCCTGGTTAGATTCCAAGATCAGACAGGAACTGGTGCCTTTAGGATATTTAGGCTTCAGGCTGGTTGATACAGATGGGATTTTTAATGGTATGTGTGTATGTGTTGTATTGCCCCTTTTTTGTTAATTACAGTTGTTTTAATTAAGTGCTTAGTTTTAATACGATTATGCAAAGTTGCACCTTTGGGACAAACTGAATAAAAGAGGTTGTTGCATAAACTTTTGTAGACTTGGTCTACTTTCTCAGATGCATCAAGTGAACTGGTGCCCACAGGAAAGACCTTTATAATCAGACTGTATGAATAGCCATAGAAACCCAAAAACAGTGGGTATGGTGATGGGGTGACAAGTTCAGTTTTAAACATACAGTTTTGCTTGTGGAAGGACAAAGGTAGGAGGAAATATGTTGCCAAGGGCCAGGGTGGATGGATGACCATATGAATGGTGGGAGGAGTTTTGGAATGTGATGTGCACAGCTTGGGAACCAGAAAAGATGTGATAAATTGGCCAAGAGCACTCAAATGAGGCTGGGGTGTTAACTAATATTATATGTGTAGTGTGCCAGAAAACCATTGTCCCTGTTCAACTCATTGTTGATGTATTGGAGCTTGTGGGAACATTCCAATTCTGCTGTTTCTGTTTCCAGTCTTCCTTTGCAGCTTTTTCGTTCAAGGATCACACTGCCCTGAGGTCACTGAAGGAATTCAGGAAACTGACTATTCATACAGTCTGATTATAAAGGTCCTTCCTGGGCACCAATTCACTCCATGCATCTGAGGACCAAGTCCTTGAAAGCTTATGCTGCAACTTCTTTCACTCAGTTAGGCCCTATACAGACTGGCCCAAAAGGTGTGTGGAGTCAGGGTGCAGTGTCCTGACGATGCCCTGACTTTGCCCCCAGGATGCCAGATGCCGCACACCACTCCACATGGAGCACGGCATTATGGTGCACATCCAGTGTCGCATCCAGATGACAAAGTGCATTAGGGGTGCTATACAGTTGGAAGACGTAAAAAGGAACCACTTTTTGCAGCTCCTTTTTGCACCCTTCAAAGGCTGGATTGGGGCCACAGTGTGAGGTTGCTGCAGCCCAGATCCAGTCAGGAAAGGGATGGTCTATAAAGCCCCTTAGTCTCAAAGGTGCCACAAGATTACTTTGCATGGTTATATTCCAGACTAACACAGCTAACTCGCTAAATTTTGATTGTTTGCTTAATAGTTTGTAATTGTTCTTCAATGTCAGAATTGGACTTAGCTGTATTCGATTTTAATTTCTCCCTGAACTGAAAGAAAGGTGGGATATTAAATATATGGATACATACCTACAAACATTAAAGAAAGCAGAAAATGCAAGTAATAAATCGTAATAGTAATTTTAATCTAATTTGTATAAATCCCTACTTGAAACAAGTTTTTTTAATGGACCAAATCCTGCAGGAAAGCTATGAAAAGCACAAATGCCTGAAAGCATATGAATGACAAATAGATGAATATTTATCATCATTTTCAAAAGATGGTTCTTCCCTGATAAGTTTGAACACTTCAGCTAAAGCCCTATATCATCACTATTTAAACTGATTTACAGCTATGCTTATATGATCTTTTAAAAACCTGTTGTAGAAATAATATGCTAGAATTTTAACCACTGTACTTCAACACAACACCTATTCAAATAACCGGCTGAAGTAATAATTAATTATTGTATTCTCTCTTTTTTAAAGAAAAATGCAAATCATAGTACTGTAGAGAAATGAATGTGGCAATAAACAATCCTTCATAAAATTTTATGTAGCTTTTACTTGAGTCAAAGCCAAAACTCATATTGTCTTTCAAAACCTAGAAGATAAAATTGTTCGGTTAAGGTTTCCAAACACAAATTATAGTGATTCTCCACTTTTAATCCTAAATTTGTTATTGCAAGATTTTGTTGTTGTGTGCCTTCAAGTCATTTCTGACTTACAGAAGCCCTAAGACAAACCTATCATGGATTTTATTGGCAGAATTTGTTCAGAGGGGTTTGCCCTTGCCTTCCTCTGAGGACAAGAGAATGTAGTTTGCTCAAGACCATGGATTTCCATGGCTGAGCAGATATTCAAACCCTAGTCTCCCAGTGTCCTAATCCAATACGCAAACTATTATGCCACAGCAGCTCTCATTAATGAGGAATGTCTAAGGCTGCATCTACACTGCAGAATTAATACAGTTGGACACCACTTTAACTGCCATGACTCAATATTATGGAATTTTGGGATTTGTAGTTTTGTGAGTTATTAAGCCTTCTCTGTCAGAAAGCTCTGGTGCCACAACAAACTAAAAATCTCATAATTTCATAAGATGGATCAATGACAGTTAAAACAACATTAATTCTGCAGTGTGGCAGCAGCCTATGAGCAATTTAGGATTCAACCCTACTCCCATTTAGCAGAGAGTAAACCTCTTTGAACTCAATGAGACATACTTTTCTTTTTAAAAAAGATTTTATTTTTTAAAAAAAATATTTTAAAAAAATATTTTAAAAATATCCAACACAATCAAAATACAATCAATCCATCCATTCAGATTTTGTATCACTTAATAACTTGAGTACATATTAAAGCTCTTGGGTAAGGTGTTGAAAATTTTGATGATATTGTGATGCATTGTTGATGCAATCAGTAAAGGGAATCTTTTTATGTTCAGAAGGATAGTGTGTGACAATGGGACTTCTGATTTTTCATGCATAGGACTGCACTGTTTGTTTTCCCTTGCTACTACAATCTAAAACATTCTTAGAAATGTATCACCAAGATTGTAATGGTCAAACATGACATATCTGTTTCTTGTCAGATAATTCACTACAGATGCCAATTTCAAATAGATCTTGGTCTTATATTTCTAATCCATCAAAACCAGATGTGGAATTAGAATGGTAATAGTTATAACTCTTCTGCCAAGGAAAATTTTCTATTATTCAAATTCCACAGATTATGATTGAGATGATCTTTTTGAACAGGCATATACACCCTTAAATCTCACTGAAGATCACCATTCACATGTGGATATGTCTGGGTCAATTCTTATACATGCACACAAGGAAGGGTTTCCCATTCCTTTTTCTAAGGGGGAAATGTGCCAGGTGTATATACACATTCTGCAACATATTTACCAAATCTTCCCTTGGAAAGCACTTGTATTTGCAGGGTAGAACTTCAAACAGTTACTTTTATGAATGACAAATCCCAGAATCCTCCAGCAGCTGATCATGATGGCTTAAGGATTCTGTGGATTGTAGCTCATGGAAGTACAGTTTCCATGGAATTAACCATATACATTTACAGTAACTAAAATGCAGCTCATGTTTCTGATCTACAGTGCTAATATGCATTTTCCTTCCAATCAAGTCTAAAGAGAACTTCTTTCAAACAGACAAATTCTATTGTAAGACTGTACACCTGAGGGCAGGGAACTAGGATTGTTTATTTTGGGTTGATCTTTTACTTGTAAAGCATCATGTGGCATGACAGCACTAAATAAATAAATAAATAAATAAATAAATAAAATCCTGTGTTTCAGAGCATACGTAGATATCTGAAAACCAATCAACATCTGGTTTGTGCCAGTTTTGTATATGCTTATCCATCAATTTGTCCTGCTTTTACATTAATCTGACAAACACTTATGTTTAATTCCAGACAAAAATGTTTATTTAAATTTTAAGTGTTTGGAAGAGACCTCAAGGGCCATCCTGTCCAAGCCCCTGCCATGCAGGAATACACAATCAAAACATCCCCAACAGATGGTCAATCCAGCCTTTGTTTAAAAACCTCCAAAGAAGGAGACTGCACCACATTCTGACTCAGGAAGAACGCACAATTTGTTAGAAAAGACAATAATGCTAGGAAAGATTGAAGGTAATAGAAAGAGAGGAAGGCCACATGCCAGATGTATAGACTCAATCAGAGAGGTCATGGTATGCAACTACAGGACCTAAGCAGACCAGTGGAGGAATGGGGTGGGGTAGGGTTTGGAGATGCCTCATCCACATGGTTGCCATGAGTCTGGGTGGACTTGAGGGCAGTTAATAACAAGAGTGAAACTTAGATGTACAGAGATCTTGTAGCACCTTTAAGACTAACTAAAGAAAGAAGTTGGCAGCATGAGCTTTCGCAGACATAAGTCTACTTCCTCAGATGCATTTGGTAGGCCCAGCTCCATCAGGGCTAGCTTGAAGAAGAAGAGCCCTCCCTCCAATCCATCTGCCTTGGTCCAGGCCTCAGAGGGAGAGAAGAATGCTGGACCTGATTCCCTCCCCGCCTCACCATCCCCTTCTCCTTTTGTGTCCTGTCTTTTTAGATTGTAAGCCTGAGGGCAGGGAACTGTCTATTATCCCCTCTGTTGTAAGCAACCCGGATTCCCAGTGATTGGGCGGCATATAAATAAATCTTCTTCTTCTTTTTATTATTATTATTATTTGGTCCACTTGTAAGATAAATTGCCATATGTGATATTAACCATTATTGTAAAAAGTAACAAAGAAATAATCACATATTTGGAATAGTGTGAGTAAAAAAAAGAACCTTAAGGAAATGTACAGTAAGCCTCAAAAACCTTCTAAGGAATGTCAACAGGCAGCCAGCCATGGAACAATTCCAAAACTTTGAAAGGAGGACTGGCTGAGGTTATTGTTATCCATTGGAATTTCCATTATCTTTGTGTTTTCAGACAAAAAGCAGAATCTCGAACTTCAGTGCCAAAAGCATCTCAGGATTTGTATCTGTGATACTCTGTTGCTTTGAAGATTCCAGCAGAATAATGACCTGCATAAAGAAAATGCTTGTGTTTTGGGCAGAAGTGATAAATGCCTAGGGCGATACAGGATGACACCTTAGTTATTCTGAACACTGATAGGAAGGCATACAATTTCCAGGGCAGGGGAAAAAAGATGAGACGGTGCCAAGTCTTGAGTTGCAATATTTCAGTGTCTGTCATCTTCTCTCAGTATTCAGCAGCTTGATGTCTTTTCAACATAACTCCTACCTATGGATTCATCACATCTACACAACAATTTACCACAATATTATAACTTGGAGGTATTTGCTTATAATAATACATAAAACACTGAGCTGTTAGAAGAAATAGAAGATTTGTAATGAAAACCAGCCAAAGAATGAAGGAAAGTGAGGTATAATGATACTTTTTAAAGGACTAACATATCTACATAATATTTTTAAAGGACTAACATCCACAATCAGATACAGTATATTTCTTGTTCACAGGAAATCTACTATCACAGTGATGGTGAACCTTTTATAGGCCGAGTGCCCAAACTGCAACCCAGACCCCACTTATTTATTGCAAAGTGCCACGTCCCTCTGGCTTTCTAGTAAGAGACTCTGGCAAACTCTGTGCTAGGGTGACAGCATGTGTGCCCACAGAGAGGGCTCTGAGTGTCACCTCTGGCACGTGTGCCATAGGTTCGCCATCATTGTACTATCACTTTACACCTTTGTAGAAATCAATTTCTAATTTTTGTTATCTGAAGAACAGAAATGGACTTTGGCCAGTGATTAATTTCTAGAAAGAGAACAACTTCCTTTTCTTTTTACTGCAAATCGTATCCACATAGAGCCATGCAACTTTATTTATTTGCTTTAAAAAGCTTTTTGTGAGAGAGTGTTCTGGAGTAGAGGGGTGTGTGCGTGTGTGTGAATAGAGGGAGGAGGAAATGCTTATTTTTCCCCACTCATTTTTTTCCAGCTACTAATCATTCTTACAACAGACTTTTTTGCACATTCGCACTTTTGAACCCATAGGGGTCGGGGGTAGGCACCTGAAGGGGAGATTTGAAATTATAAAAGACAGGTAAGGGGGGGTTAGCGGGCTACAGTCACACTCATATGTGAGCAAACTGTACTTTGGTCCCTTTGTTTTCTTACTTTAAAAAAATGGGCAGAATCTCACCAAAAGCTACAGATCAGTGGTACCAATAGGGTTTTGCTTTAGAATAGCTTCCTATTTCAAGCAATTGTTCCATATGACAAAATATTTCTTAAACTGGGAGAAATTTCAATCAGTTTCTGATGTGACAAAAGGGGAAGGATCTGTTGTTCAATGGGAGGAAGAAGTAAAAATCCCAGCAGGTTTGCCTAAGGTCCTCAAATGCACTTCTCAAGGGATTATTTGCATTCTTGCCTTTGTTAATTATGGAACACATCATATTACATCCAATGTTTATATCAGTACATCAGATATATACAGCCGGCCCTTCCCATTCACAGGTTTAACATTTGCGGATTTGATTATTCACAAGTTTGACCATGCTCTCCCCACAACCCTGCATGGTCCGGAAGGGTGTGTGTGCCTCCTCCTATTCCTGCCCTGGCCTTTCCCCCTCTCCCAGCAGGAGGGAGAAAAAGCCAAGCCCAGGACCAGAGCAGCTTGAAACGGCACACGCATGCTCCTTCTCTGTCATGAGCTCCCCCTCCCCTTCTCTGTTTTCTCACTTTCACAGGGGAGTTGCACCGTAACCACAATGAATGTGGTGGGCAGATTATATATAAAGAAAGAAAGGAGGAATTCATATAAAATAATGTTAAGGAAAGGTGACATTACAAGAAAGTACTACAAAATGGAAAATCCACAAAACAGCAAAATCTTTTAGGGGGCAATTAAAAAGCAGAAAATACATAATGTAAACTTTTGAAACTCCACTTGCTTAGTCATCAGGCAAAAGACGTTTTGAAAAAATCATACAGGAGAAACAAAGTGATTTGTAAGGATCATTTGTTGTTGTTAGGTATCTTCAAGTCAACGTTGAATAATGGTGACCCTGTAAATGAGACATCTCCAAGCCCCTTATCATCTGCCTCTCTGGGTCCTATAGGCACAGACTCAAGGTCTTCCTGATTGAGTCTATCCACCTGGCATGAGGTCTTCCTCTCTTTCTACTTCTCTCTACCTTCCCCAATATCACTGTCTTTTCCCCTGAGTTGTGCATTCTTATGATATGGCTAAAGTATGATGGCCTTAATTTAGTTATCTGGGACGGGATACAGACCACCCCTTTGGGGCGGCCTGCGGGCACTGCAATCCCTGCCAGATCGGGGCCTGAGCAGCCAGAGTGGCAGCCCCGTAAGCCCCGATCCACCGCTTTTCCAGGCCTCAGGGAAGCAGCAAAATGCCACTCCCCCCGGCCTGGAAAGGGATGTCCTTGGGGCTTCATGCCCCAGGACACCCCAGGGAGCCGCTGCCGGGAAGCTTGGCCCCTCCCCCCCGGCTTCGTTCCCACAGCCGTTTTGTGGCTGCGGGAATGAGGAGCTCCCCAGTAAGGAGCTCCATTTTGGAGCTCCTTCTGGTGCCACTGAAAGGGCGCCACAAGCGCCCTGCAGCGGCGCGAGCACATCATGCCCGCACTGCACCATTTGGCTGCAGCGCAGTCATGATGTCATAATGGCAGTGCCCGTGTATACAGGGTGCCGCCATTATGGCGCGGCAGGTACGTCTGTAAAGGACGCCCCGAGGCAACCCTAGCATGTCATGATGGCACCCCATAGGGCCCATTTGTAAAGCACCTTGGCTTCCAGGGAGAGTTCAGAGCTTGATTTGTTCTAGGACCAACTTTGTCATTTTGGCTGTTCACAGTATCCTCAGAACTCTTCTCCAGCACCACATCTTGAATGAATTTTCTTCCTGTCTGCTTTCTTCACTGTACATTTCTCACATTCATACATGGTAATAACAAATACAATTGCTTGAATGATTCTAACTTTAGTGTTCAGGCGTATATTTTACACTTGAACCGCCCTCCCCATTCCAAATCTTTTTCAAATTTCTTGAATGCAGTTTCGGTTCTGATCTAAGACATGGGGAATCTTTAACTATTTTGATTTCCTCATAGGTCTACATTTTGTACCAAATGTTTCTGTTGTACTTAAGTTGGCTAAGTGGGGATTGAGACAACCATTTAAATTCCATGAAGTGCCATGCAATATCTCCATTCTGAGGCTTGTACTATATATTAAGCTTGCTCTCTGGTGTTCTGCCAGGAACTGTTTTACGTTCAGATCTCACAGAGGAGTGAAGACAATAAAGAAGGGTTGATCTTAGATGGCACCCCATTTCACAAGATGAGTTTGTCTTACATGATGGCATGGGGGTCATCTATATAACGCTTTTCTAAGTGATGCCTTTGCTTTCTGGGCTTTTCAGCACTCTCCTTTTTTGCCTACATCAAACTGTTCTCTTCTCCTGGATATGACTTTTTACTTTCAAACTTGCAAGGCATAATTCAGTTCCTATTTGTTAGTATAAATTCCCTGCACCCACCCACCCATGTGTCTTAGCACCAAAGGTGTAAGTTAAATTTTCATGAGTCTCCAGGTATTTTGTGTTTTCACTGGTCCCCATTCTGAGACTTCCTCAGCACAACTAGGTATGACTCAATCTGACAGTTTTACTGTCTCCCACGTCAGTGGCATCTGATCCTTCCTGTGTCAATGAGATGCTGAATCCACTCCAGGTTTTGGCTGAACTTAATGTAGCTATCCAAGGTATTGAACACTAACACCAAAATGGGTCCAGCACCATGAATAGCACCTTTAAAACTGAGACTAGAAAACCAGAATGGATTCATATGGAAGCCACCAGTTACCGCTTTCCCAGGTTCAATTAAAAAAAAAAAAAGAATCGTTCTTTTTGTCTCATTTATGGAGAGAAAAAAAGAATTCTCACCCAAATGTACAGAATAAGTTCAGTGGGTAGAACAGGGAGGCACAACTACTTCCAACACTGGGAGAATCATGTTATATCTGCTTAACACAAAGCATCACATTAAAGGTGAGGAGACTTTGGGGGGGGGGGGAACCCAGCAACTCTTATTTGGCATTTCAAACATGCAAGTGTCATTTCACTGATGTCACGTTGAGCCAAATGCTGTTGAATGCATGGTTTGGAAATAAGGGTTTGGGTTTAGCTATTGAGCTAACAATGGAGTTTGAGTGCCAAATTATCTTTGGATAAGTGAAACTTTCATTTGATGAATGTATTAGCGGATGAGGTGAAAAACCAGAGTAAACTCTGAGCATGGAAACCAAAGCCAAAACTCAGATTATTTGGACAAATCTATCAGTTTTGCTTTCTCCCGCATTCATTTTGTAAAACTTCTCCAATTCTTTCACTCTCATTTATGAAGACTTTTCAAATATTCCTTAATTCTGATTAAGCTCCAGAAGATGGGCCAATCATCCCAATAAATGACAGGGTATTCTGTTTCTTGATTTCATGCTTTGTAATGGTTGATCCTGTTTGCTGCATCCAGTCAAGTACTAAGTTTATCCAGAGTTTCATCCACTCTTTTTTCCTCCCTGAAGTGTCAACTGGTGTGGACATAGTTTCCCTCTATCCCCCTACTATTTCCTCCATGAACTCAATACCATTACTCCACTCCTCCCCCAGTATCCACCTTCCTTGGTGCTTTACCACTTTAGCACTGTAACCATAAACAAAAAGGAAGACCAAAAGAAGAAAAAGAAGAAGAAATGTTCAGTTTGATAACTGGAAATGTAATGAGGGAAGGAAGGTCAGAGGAAAACATAAGTAGCAAATTAAACATATCATAAGTGAGGCTGCCCAGAAGTACAGAAGCAACCAAGGCAAGGTGGGAATTTACCTCAGCCTGCATCAGAAACTCCTGGGACACAAAACAACACTATGCCTTGCCTTACATTTAAAAAGTGGCAGTTAGTACTGGAAATTAATGAGAAACAGACAAGGACTGGAGGTACAGTGGGCCCTTGGTATCTGTCAGGGTTTGGTTCCAAGACCTTCCATAGACACCAAAATCTGCTGATGCTTAAGTCCCATTATATACAGTGGTGCAGTAAAATAGTATCCCTTATATCAAATGGCAAAATCAAGGTTGCTTTTTCAATTTTTATTTATTTAGAATATTTTCAGGCTGTGAATGTTGAATCTGTGGATGTAGAATCCGTGGGTACAGAGGGCGGACTGTATATTGTATGGCTATTTAAAAAAAAACAAAAAACCTAGAAGTACATTTACAACTCCCACCAAATCCTAAGGCTTTTGGCCAGTCTGGATGGGCCCTAAATGAGCCATCTGAGCTCTCACTCATCTTTAACCACATCTCTGGCTACCAACTTTTTCAAACTTAGCTCCACTAGTATCCTCAACATAATAATAATAATAATAATAATAATAATAATAATAATAAACAGATACACATAGGGTTACCATAATTGTCTACTAAAAACCGGGACAAAATGTAGCACAAAATTTAGCCCAAAATACAGGACAATTGTAGGATAAAATTTAGCCCAAAATGTAGGACATTTAAGAAAAATTGAGGACCTTAAATGTCCTACATTTTGGGCTAAACTTTATCCTACAATTGTCCTATATTTTGGTCTTAATTTTGTCCTACATTTTGTTCCGCTTTTTAGTAGACAATTACGGCAACCCTAGATACACACAATAAACAAACCAAGAGAATTGGCAGACACATCTCCTTTCATGGCTTTCAATGCACATCCATTTTAAGCAGGGTCCCAGCTGGGAAGTTCTTGAATCAACTCAAGGGATTTAATTAGCAGATCAATCACAAGAAGAATAAATAATGGCTAGTTTGTAGATGCTGCAGACATCTCTTGATCGCATAGTGAGCACCAGCATTAACAGGACCCATCTGGTAGAAAATCCCCTTCAGGACTGGATATAGTATTTGACAAATTGTTTCAACTACAACCACAATATCCCTAGGCTCTAGCAATCAGATTTTATGAAGGACTAACACACATCAGTAGCAAGGCCATATATCAGATAAGCAGCTAATTTCATCATGGAGGCCATAAATAACTGTCCACTCTCATTGGCTTCAGGGCACTTCAATATAAAGATTGCTTACATTAAGTCTTTAACAACAAAGGAAAAGCAGCCTCTTAGTGTGCACACATAGAGAGTGTACCTAAGATGGGTTTTATAAGAACTTATTTATTGAACTCCCCAAATAGTCTCTTTTAAAGAGCAGCGGAAAACAAACTGGAATACATCATTCTCAAAAAATATGAATATGAGATGAAGATGGTAAGAAAAACAACCCTATTGCTTTTGACATTGATCATGCATAATGTCTACATGGGTACTTTAATCCAGGTTTTGAGGCTGGCTCTCTGCCAGAACATAACCGGCCTGTGCTCAAATGCTACTTTTCACACTTACCTGACATGGAATTCAGCTTTGGTCTGACTTCAAGATAACTCCCTCTCCTGTGCCCCATCATTGTGTTTGGAAATTTCAGTGGGTTCAAAATGCAGTTGCCAGAAAGTTGACCAGAGTCAATTATAGGGAGCACATAACTCTTTTGTTGAAAGAGCTTCACTGGCTACTTGTTTGTTTCTGGGCACAATTCAAAGTGCTGGTCATGACCTATAAAGCCCTATATGGCTTAGGTCCAGATTATTTGAAGAACCGTATTTCCGCACATGAACCTGTCGGAACACTAAGATCTTCAGGGGAAGGGTTTCTCTTGGACCCACGACCATCACTGGCCTGCTTGGTGAGGACACAAGAGAGAGCCTTCTCAGTGGCTGCTCCCACCCTCTGGAATAGCCTTCCATGGGAGGCTAGACTGGTCCTCTCTTTGTTCTCCTTTCACCGGGAGGCAAACACAAAGCAGGCTTTTAATATATAATCATTGTCAGGGAGGCTTTTATATGGGCTGAGTGTTCTATTGATGTTTTTTTTAAAAACCTTTTGTATATTTAATGTAATTTTATTTTGTTTTAATCAGATGATTTAAATTGTTTTAAAAATTCTTATTTCTTTTGCTTGTTTTTAACTAATTTTATCCATAAGCTACCTTGGGTCTCTTTCTGGGCGAAAAGGTGGCATATAAGTAAATAAATAAATAATTCTACATAAATTAGTCAAGAGACAGTATACTTAACCACACCATCTATATGCAAAATACATTCCCAAAAGGCATATAATGCCTAGTGATAGCTGCTCTGTAGTCACTGGAGTCTCCTTCTTTGGAGGTTTTTAAACAGAGGCTGGATGGCATCCTTCGGGAGTGTTTTATGTCTTCCTGCATAGCAGGGGGTTGGAATGGATGACTTTAGTAGTCTCTTTCAGTTCTATGATTCTATTGAATTCCTTTTAAAAAGGCACCAACATTTGCTAGAAATTACTTATCAGGTGAGAGTGGCTTGTCTAGTTTCATATGCCTGGAATTTATAGCCATTTTTTCCTCTCTAAACTCATTTCACCACTTTGGCTGTAGGCAGTCATTTCAGCAACTGAATTGGCAGTTTATAATTATAGTTCAGTATTTTATATTTTAATTGGAATGTACTTTATTTTTTTCTACTATAAGCTCTTCAGATGACACTGGTCACAAATCTTAGTGCTTCCAGAGAAGACATTTATTTTACAGTCATCCTGCCTAGATCTTCTTTCTTAGAAGATCTAGGCAGTTTATTCTGTTCTCATTCTTCTCGATTTGTCTGCAGCCTTTGACACTGTTGATCACTGTCTCCTAATTGACATACTCTCTGACCTTGGCTTCTCAGACTCTGTTCTCGACTGGTTTAGATCTTACTTGTCTGGCAGATCTTTTGCAGTAGTTGCAGGGGGTCTGACTTCTTCTCCTGTTCCCTTATCTGTTGGAGTTCCCCAGGGCTCTGTTCTGGGTCCCCTTCTGTTTTCTCTCTACACACTGTCCTTAGGAAAGCTCATCAGCTCTTTTGGTTTTTCCTACCATCTGTATGCCGATGACACCCAGCTGTATCTTTCTGCCCCTGACCATTCTCCAAGGCTTGAACAGCAAGTCTCGTCTTGCCTTACAGCTGTCTCACAGTGGATGCGCCATCGGCGTTTGAAGCTCAACATGTCCAAGACGGAGCTTCTTGTCTTTCCTCCTAAGCCCAACCTTCAACATTCCTTTTCTGTCTCTGTGGACAACATTTCCATTCAACCAGTCCAGCAAGCCCTCAGTCTTGGCTTTATCTTTGACTCTTCTCTGTTGTGTATCCCTCAGATCCAGACCACAGCCAAGGCTTGTAGATTCCTTTTGTACAATATTGCCAAAATCCGACCATATCTCTCCGCCTCTACTGCCAAGATCCTGGTCCATGCCCTAGTGATCTCACGACTTGATTACTGTAATGTCCTCCTGGCTGGGCTTCCTTTTTCTCACCTCCGTCCTTTAATCTCTGTCCAGCATTCAGCTGCACGCATTATCACTTCCACCCACCGCTCTGACCACATCTCTCCTGTGTTGGCTTCCCTTCACTGGCTCCCTCTCCCTTTCCGCATTCAGTATAAGCTCCTGCTGTCGACATTCAAAGCCCTCCATGGACTGGCCCCTCCTTACTTATCAGACCTTCTTTCTCCTCACCATCCCACCAGGGCCCTCCGTTCTGGTAGTCAAGGGTTCCTGTCTCAGCCCAGGATTTCCTCTGTCCCATCCCGGATTTGCCCCTTTTCACTTGCTGCCCCTCACTCCTGGAACCTTCTTCCTCCACAAGCAAGAGCCATCACTTCTTTAACCAGCTTCAAAACGGAGTTGAAAACCATCCTATTCAGAGAAGCCTTCCCAGGCATCGCATAATTGTCGCTTACTATCTGATGTTCTGTTGTTGGCTGTTTATCGATCTATTTCCTGTATTGCTATGTACTGTATATGTATTATCCTACTTGTGAGTATGTATTTTCCCTGGATAATGATTAACCTTCCATTTTGAAGCCAAGCCCTCCCTTCAGTCCATCTGCCTTGGTCCAGGCCTCGGAGGTTGAGAGGAACTGCTGACCTCTTACCCTTTCCCTCCACCACTCCCTTCTCCTTCTGTGTCATGTCTTTTTAGATTGTAAGCCTGAGGGCAGGGAACCGTCTAACTAAAAAGATTGCATGTACAGCGCTGTGTAAATTTACAGCGCTTCATAAATAAAGGTTAATAATAATAATAATTAGAAGAAAAAAACCCATTCAGGAGGAAATAGTTGCATATATCCTTCTGACCTGTAGTGAAAGGAGCTTTTCATATGGAAGCATGCCTAAAAAATGTATTAACTAATATCAATGCAAATTGTAACCTACTGATTTTCCAGCTATCTCAAAACTATTTTTCCAATATGATGGCAACTGAAAAAGAATATAATAATAATAATAATAATAATAATTTGTATTTGTATTTCCCGCTTCTCCAAAGATCGAAGCGGGATTACATCATATTAAAAATACAGTAAAATACAAATTTAAACTATAAAATACTAACACTGAATTAAACATTCCTATTAGTTCCTTAAAATATATAAGCAACTGTAGTCCTATGAGCGTCATTGGGAGTGGAGCATTAATTATGGTTTTATATAGAATCTGGTGGATATGCCTGCCGGAAGAGATCTGTCTTAAGTGCCTACTTAAAGGCATCTATGGTGGTAATAAGACAGATCTCTTCCAGTAGACTATTCCACAATGTGGGGGCTGCGGCTGTGAATGATCTATGGAAAGTCTGTATTAATCTCGTGTTATAATGTTCGAATAGATTCTTGCCAGATGTTCTGAGTGTGTGGGGCAGATTATATATAGAGAGGCGTTCCCGGAAGTAACTTGGGCCCCAGCCATGTAGGGCTTTAAAGGTAATAACCAACACCTTGTATTGCGCCCGGAAACTAACTGGCAGCCAGTAAAGAGATTTTAACAATGGTGTTATATGGTCAAACCTAGATGTATTGGTGACCAGTCTGGCTGCCACATTTTGAACCAACTGAAGTTTCCGAACTTGGTACAAGGGTAGCCCCAAGTAGAGTGCATTACAGAAATCTAAATGAGATATTACCAGTGCAGGTACCACTGCTTCAAGGTCTTTTTGGTCCAGGTAAGGACTTAGCTGGCGTATCAATTGAAGTAGGTACCAAGCACTCCTGACCAACACATCTACCTGAGATGACAATTGTAGAGATGGATCCAGGAATACTCCCAAACTGCAAACTTTGTCCTTTAGGGGAAGTGTGACCCCGTCCAGGACTAGTTGGCAAATTTCCATCCCTGGGCCTAGGGTACCTATCAATAGTACCTCCGTTTTCTCTGGATTCAACTTGAGTTTGTTTTCCTTCATCCAGCCCATTACCAACCCAAGGCAGGCATCCAGAGGAGAGATGCCATCCTTAGTCACTGCAGCAGTCGGAGACATAGATGTTTATCACACTATGCTCTTAAAGAGGTACTATTCCAGTGTGACTCCTCTAGCAGCCTCCTGTTGCATGCTGGGATTGGCAGTTTTAAGGAGCTGAACTTCTCTGCCTGAGAATTCTAAATACCCCTCCTTTCACCACCAACCTGGCTTTGTATCTTTGCGTACCATCTGGCATTTCCTTTCTTGTATATACCCATTTGCAACCCACAACTTTGTGGTTCTTGGGTCTGTCTACCACATCAAACACTTCCTTTTCCAGCAAAGACAAATACTCCCTATCCATTGCAGAAAAAATTACTGTACTGGAAAAAATTACACCAAAAATTGTACTTATCCCAGTTTCAGAGCAAAACATTTTAAAAAGATGTATATGCATATCAAGCAGCAAGTACTGTTAAATGTATCTATCTGACATTTTCCCCAAAACTAGGAATAAAAAAAAGAAAGGTATACCTAATCCTTAAATCAAGTACGGCACTAGCATATTTTAAGAAAAAAGGAAAGAAAAAGAAATAGAATATAGTATATGTACACACACATGTGCACATGCACACACAGAGTATACTTGATTCCTCTTGTATGTTTTGGTTCTGGACAGCAGGTTCATTTGGGCAAAATGGCTACATCCCCTCTGCCCCATGTTGTTGCTATGTGCCTTCAAGTCATTTTTGACTTATGGCAACCCTAAGGTAAACCTCTCATGGGGTTTTCTGAGGCTGAGAGCGTGTGACTTGCCCAAGGTTACTCAGTGGGTTTACACAGCTGAGCAAGGATTCAAGCCCTTGGCCTTCAGAGTCATATTCAAACACTCAAATACACTATGCCATACTAGCTATGCATTACTGGATTATGTGTGGAACAACTTCCCCAGACAAAATTGCAGTGGCATCTTATGTTTGATAAGAAAGGAAGACTTACCTGTGCTCTCTTACTTTTGTAATCATACCATAGGATATTGCTATCTAAAATTAGGGATGTTAGCTTGTGCTGGCATAGATGCACTGGTAAGCAAATTGTCACACAGGTGACTCATACCCTTTTGCTGAGTTATTACCAAGCTTTACTGAATACCAACATGGGCCAGCTCACAAGACTGACGCAATTCCACAGGTCATGACATCTTTATAGTCAGCATACTGCATTCCAAAAGCTGTTTTCCTAGGCAGCTGCTTGCATGAATGGGCCACAAGTATACACTCTTGTCAAAACACTACTGTGTACGCTGTTGACCATTCAGAGGTCAAAATGAACTTGCATGAAACAAGAGGAGCATAATGCAACACAGCTGGTTGTCTTGTTATGTACTTTAGATTAACACAAAGAAGCAGCATTTTGTTATGCAATTAGGTGTCAGGCACATTCATTTATATTCAACAGCAAATCACAAATTAAAGCTGTCATCATATACGGCTGGATCAAAGCAGTCATACTTGATAATATTTTTTGCTTCTAATTTCTACTTAAATACTTTTGTTTAGAGGCTTTGTTTGCAACTGTTAAATTCTTCACTCTTTTTGATAATGCAAATAGGGTATCACAGAAAATTGCCATTGCATAAATGTTTACGAACATCTTAATAGCACTGAACAAAATTTGTAAGTGTCTTTTGGTTCCCTCATACCTCCAGTAATAATACAAAAACATCTTTGACCTATGAAGGGTGCAAACACTTTGCAGAGGGAAGTGTGTTATTTGGCTATAATTCTATGTACTCCTAACAAGGCTTGGATTTTCATTTTTCAGACAGCAGTTCTCCGAGCTACACACAGACTGTTTAGAACACTTACCTTTGGAAAACATAGTTCACACAGTACCCCAACCACTATGGCCATTCTGTGTAGTCCTGAAAAGTGTCTCTTCCAAGGTCCTGTATCCAGAAAACTACTGTTGAAACTAACAGAAAGGTTCCCAAAAAAGCTTGTGATACATGGGGGGGGGGGGGGGGGGAGGTCTGCTGTAAGAAGAGAATCCCAAAATTCCACTTGGCATGCCCACACTGCCATTTGCTAAGTAAAGTTCTAGCAAGATTCTAAATTTATAATCCATCTCAGGGCTCTTCCACGCTGGTCTAATAAAATAATTCCAATTTCATTTCTATGCTGTTTTCTCCCAGAAGAGACCCAAGGTAGCTATTATTATTATTATTAACCTTTATTTATGAAGCGCTGTAAATTTACACAGCGCTGTACATACAATCATTTAGTTAGACGATTCCCTGCCCTCGGGCTTACAATCTAAAAAGACAAGACACAGAGAGAGAAGGAGTGGTGGAGGGAAAGGGTAAGAGGTCCAGCAGTTCCTCTCTACCTCCAAGGCCTGGACCAAGGCAGATGGACTGGAGGGAGGGCAAGGCTTCATAAAGGATGGTTAATCATTTTCCAGGGAAAATACATACTCTCAAGTAGGATAATACATATACAGTACATAGCAATACAGGAAATGGTTCAATAAACAGGCACCACAAGAACTAACAGATAAAAACATTTTTAAAAACATTTCAATAAAAATTCAAAACAGTTAAAGTAATCTAAAAACAATATAAAACCACATAAAAATATGCAAAAGCTAAAAGACTCAATAAATCCCCCACCCCCCCTCCCAAAAGCCACTCCTTTGGGTTTGCTTCTTGGAATCTGCTAACTGTTACTGACTCCATATCCATTTGTTCCATTATTTGGGGGGAGGGGGAGGTGTTTATAGAAATTTATTGGATTTCTTGGACACTTTCCACAAGACCTGGGCTAAGTATGTTAAAACAAAGACAAGGATTGCTGAGGAAGACCTATGGTTTGAAGGGCAAATTTTCTTCTCTCTGAATTTATATACTTTTTTTTAAAGTTATAGTGCAAAAAGTGCCATTTTACTGATGCCCTATATCACTATAGCTCTATTTAAAAAAAAAAAAAAGGGGGGGGGGGGGAGAAATAGAAGAGAAGGGAACATATTTTACTGATTCATCTTCGAATGAAAAATAAACCCATTCAGTGGGGTGAATAGAACATTTTATTTACCCCATTGAGTGGGTTTATGTCCTAGCTAGTGCTGGGAGATTCCATAAAATAGTTCAGAACGACAGAAACACTATTTGAATTTAAACAACAACAACAACAACAACAACAACAAAACCCTGTGAACTATAATAAGAAATATTGCAGCCTCTTGACAAATATGCTCTCTCTGGAGGAGTTACCATACTCTACACCCTTCCCAATGAATACAGGATTTCATATTTTCCCATTTGATATCTAGTGTTAGTCAAGTTACATGTGTGAGAAAGCACACTGGTTCAAAGACATGTGGGACACCTAGATGTTAGTAAAATATAAGGTAAATGGGTTTGCTGCTTACACCACCCTTTCCCAGGCTCTTTATACTTCCCCTCAATGGAGATTAAGCAAATCCCATTGAAAAGGCAGTTAAAGACCATACCTCTGCCCTACCCCAGGTTGTGTTCTTATTTACCATTCCTATCCAATTACCCAAGGGTTGTCTCAAATCCTATCAATGCTTTGTCACTCAGAAGTTAAAGCCATCAGCTGATCTGGCTCCTGTTGTCAATTCTATGGGAAAACCATCAAAGTTTTGTTACATTGTGGGCTAGCATCAAGCGCACCTTGAGGCGATGCAGTAGGAGATAAATATCTACCCCAGAAGTAGCCACCTTGCTCATAATTTGCTCACAGACCCTGTGTGCACAGAAGGTCCCATTAACTGTGTTGCCCTCAGATGCTGTCTGAGCCAGGCTCCGTCTTCTGTGGAAACCTCTCTTCAGGACTGGTAATTATCACCTCTTCTAATTCCCAATTTCTTGCTATCCAACCTTTCACACCTTTTTTTCCTGATAGCCTTGTATAGTTCTTAAGGTTGCATTGATTTGTGCGTTAACATGCTCCTTCGCACATTTCTAAATAAAATTCTCTTAGTCATTAAAACCAGAGTCTCTTTGCAGTAAGTACTGATATACATAAGTGGAAGGATCCCTGAAGTTACCCTTTCTTGCAGCCCTCCTTTTGAACTAATCAATTCCCCAAAATACCAAGGAGTCAATGACACTGTAGGTAGGGACTCCACATCCTCCCCATCTTTTAGCGTAACAGAGCCATTACTCAGGATGTGTGTGTGTATAGGATTTCAAGTAGCCTGTCGGCTGACAAAACCACTTCTGAGTAATCTTTGTCTAAGAAAACCCTCTGAAAAACCTTCATTATTCAAGATAGCACACTAAAACCGGTGACATGATGAAATTAAAGCATGGGTAGGCATCTCCAGTTTACAAACCAGATGCTACCTGTGGGGATTACCTTTCTGGGCATCAAGCTCCTTCTGATGTTAAAGCTAATTAGTGCTAAGAGATAAGGGGATATTTAAAGTTATTTACATTTTAAATACCCTGCATACTGAGCAGGTAGGAAAGGTGTTGTATTTCTTGAACAGTCATGGGCAGAACTGACAGTCTTTTGAATTCTTGGTGGGAAAACGTTCAGAATGGGAAGAAGTTTATCTGACACCACCCACTCTGCCTCGGCAGTGCATATTTTGCTTAGAGTCACACAGGGATATAGCCTGGGGGAAGGGGAGGTAAATATTTGCCCTCCAAATAAGAATTCTGAGATGTGAATGTGAATACAGCAAATACAAGAGTTCTGGATGTCAATATTTTTCAGTGTCTCACTCTTACAATGCTAGAAATTTGGGGACTGAAGCAAAATTTCATTTTGAGGATAGAATTTATATCTGCCCCCCCCCCAATGCTCTCTTTTGCCACTACACCACCACCCCTACCCCATGTCCCTTTCTCACTCATGCCAGAATGTGGCCTGTGCCAAAGAAAGTTTTCTCATCTCTGGGCTATAGGGTAGTATTATGTCAATTTTTCAATGGATTAAAATATCATGAGGGTGAATCTATGTGGTATTTCAAGCCACAATTTATTCTACATGTACAACTGATTACTCGTTGGGCATGCTGGGCAAAAGGGAAGGCTGTGACACTGCCTCCTCATAATATTTCTGCAGCACCAACCCCTCCTGCTTCCCTTTTCTTCTGCCCCCCTTCTAAAGTGAAATGTCTTTTCAGCAGGTGGCCAGGGCCCCTTGCACTGTTTAGCATCAACAAAATACCCATTTTTCAAATCCGAAATGACAGTGTCTACTATTTGATTTTATTTTGTGTGGCAGTTTTCATTGTGTAGCAGCATCCTGGATCTGATACTGCTACCCAGAATAAAGCTTGGAAAAGTAAGTTTTTGAATGTCAGTTCCCAATTCCCATAACACTGCAGTCAGCTTGGCCACTGGCCATGATGGCAGGGGAATTCTGAGAGTTTTAATATGAAGTAAGATCCCTGGCTGGTAGGGATCAATTGATATTGGGAAACAGGTTCTGAGAACTACTATGAGTCAGAGAATGAAGGACCAGGAAGATCTAATTTCATTTCTCCCTTGCAAACTCATGCATGTAGTATTCAGCTCAGTTACTATCTAATGGATTTTTGTGATGTGACTTGATATAGAATTATGAACACTGAATACATTTATGCACCACAATAATTAATTTCAACGATGCTCACTAAAGAGTGTCTAAAAGCAAAGTATCAATGTATGCATATCACTATGATTAAAATGAAAGCATCACTGCTGAACATTGTGCAGACCAGTCTGAAGGCAATCAATGTCTTTGTCTATAAAAATGCAAAACCCAATAACGCACAGGTTGGGTTTAGCCCCGATATGTGCAGACCAGTAAATTACTTTTATGGATGACAAACAGCCAGAATCCCCCAGCCAGCAAGTCCATGGCGACATGGTGGTTGGAAAAACTGAAAGCTGTACTTTAAAAAGTAATTTACTGAACTTCAGTCATGTGCCACTATGAGATCCACAAGATGGACAAACACAGGTGTTTCTGCAGTTTATATACTAGCATATGTATTATTCTAAATTAAAATTTAAATGTGAATGTAATTAAATGTAATTACAAGGCCTAGAATCATAGAGTTGGAAGAGACCACAAGGGTCATCCAGTCCAACCCCCTGCCATGCAGGAACTCTCAGCCTCTGCTTAAAGCATACCCGACAGATGGCCATCCAGCCTCTGCTTAAAGACCTCCAAAGAAGGAGACTCCACTACACTCCGAGGGAATGTGTTCCACTGTTGAAGAGCCCTTACTGTCAGGAAGTTCCTCCTAATGTTGAGGTGGAATCTCTTTTCCTGCAGCTTGCATCCATTGCTCAGGGTCCTTGTCTCTGGAGCAGCAGAAAACAAGCTTGCTCCCTCCTCAATATGACATCCCTTCAAGTATTTAAACAGGGCTATCATATCACCTCTTAACCTTCTCTTCTCCAGGCTAAACATCCCTAAATCGTTCCTCATAGGGCCTGGTTTCCAGACCCTTCACCATTTTAGTCGCCCTCCTTTGGACACGTTGTTTTTGTGAGAGCCAGTGTGGTGTGGTTTGAGAATTGGACTGTTAGGGTATAAATCTCTGCTCAGCAATGGAAACTCACTGGGTGACTTTGAACAAGTCACATTCTGTCATCCTAAGAGGAAAGCAAAGGCAATCCCTCTCTGAACAAATTCTACCAAGAAACCCTTGTTGCCAGAGGTCGGAAATTACTTGAAGGCACATAACAACAACAAAAACACTGTTTTTTTAATACTGCCTTCCTGGTTCAGTCCCCCCCCCCCCCCTCGCATTTGTTTATGATATTTACCATGGTCAGTATTATCAAAGTGACATCTCAATGAGCTGGTCCTGAATATAACAATACCAACCAAGGAAAAGAAGACATACTGTCTGATTGTTTGTTGATAAAAAGAACTTATTTGATCCTAGCAGCCTCATTTCCACTGGCCATCCAAGGAGAGGAAGGGGAGATGAATTTATTGACCTACAAAGCTGACATTTAATCTTGCTTGTTTTTCTCTCCTGTTATTTTAGCCACAATCTTCCAATGGTTTCATATATACCCATGACAAAGGATGCAGTCATGTTGCCATCAATCTCAAATGCTGCAACCACGACAATGTAGTCATTCTACATTTGAACTGAGTCTGGTTTAGTAGCTGGAGTTATAGGGGGAAAAGACAATCAATCTTCAGAGTACTGTATAAATTTTAACCAGGACATCCAAACTGCCCTTGCTCTATACAAATCTACCAACCTAGAACAGGGAACCTTATTAGGCCTGCTGTTTGATTACTTAACTCCAACTTGCAATACAATATTCTCGTTTAAATTGTTTACAAACTTTACTGCTCCCTTTCTCTTTTTTTGCTCCAGGGTGACCAGGTCAGTAGGAGAAAACAAAGATAAAAGACAATTTCCAACAAAAACTATTTCATGGATTTTATTAATGGTGCCCTTATGTTTTAGTTGAATTTGGATTTATTTGAATTTGATCATTGCTGCCTACAAGGAGTACCCTTTTTGGCAAGAATGTAAACTTAGTACAGTAAAAGCAACAAATAAAATATTCCATATACTGAAGAATCATTGGTGGGAGGGGGGGACTAATAGCAGTGATCTGTTCATTATGGCATGATTTGTTATAACATTATATCTTACTATATTGTGTATAACAACACAAAATACTAATTATCAATTAAAATCTTTTAAAATAAGAACAAAACAGCACACTGCAAATCAGAAACACTTGCTATTATTTTCCAATTTTCCAAAATTACGGAGTATTTTACATATCAGCAATGGGGCATGAACTCTCAAAGGCCAAATCCACATACAGTACAGTGTATATTGCTTTGCTATTTATGGAAGAAACTCTCCCCAGAGCAAAGTACCAGGACAACTGGAAAGAGAGGTTGATAGACTAGCAGAGGAATGTGAGGAGTCATGCAGATGGGTAATCATACATACCAGGACACATGTGGCCCAGAACATCAAAGTGTGATCAAGATGGCAAATGTTGTTAATGAGGTTAATGGGGAAGAACACACAAGCTAGGTGAGGCAGCAGCAATTTTCTTTGCCCTAAATCTACTGGGAAGGGCAAGATTCTGCCCTCTCCTCTCCTCTCGCCCCTGCTGAGTTGATCAAATTTAAACTACTTTTGAACTCAGATGCAACTGAAGTAATCTGAGGAGAAATTGGGAAGTGAGAGAAGAAGAGAGAAACTGAGACATTAGAAAAGCATCTGATAAAGTTAGATGACAGAGGATTAATTGGGGCTGTCCCTGCCAAAGTGGAACACTTGGAGGGTATGGTGATATCCACTGGTACAGTGGCATGTTTTGAAATTCAGGCCCTCAGTAGGCCAGTTTCAACAGCATCACCCCAGAACAGTCCAAAAATGCACTCCTAAAACCACCACTAGGCATATTCATCTTTACTAGGGGTATCTCTTTAATAAAGCTGAAGGGTCTTGCAAACTCAGCAGACACAAATACTTTTGATCATTCAAGGGATAGCTCACAAGAATGGGTTATTTTGAGGGAAAACAATTTCTCCATCAACTGGTCTCAGGATTGCAGTTAAACTCAGAGAAAACAAAGGAGTCTTGCAGGAGAAAGCAGCTGATGTCATACTCCTGCTCATCAAAACATTCTGGAACTATGACTCAATGATTTATGACTCCACTACATACATGATTTATGATAGCATATGATAACACACAAAGGCAAGAACTGCCCTGAGTGTATGATCTGAAACAAGTTGCCCCCTTATCCTTATGGAAGGGCCAACATTAAATGGGGAGACAGAAGTCAAAGATCAGAATAATTAAATATACACATTGTGTTGACTATTCTGCAAAAAGGACAGAATGCAGACACTTATAAAAATATTGGTTGTAGGTCTCTGACTTAACAGATATCAGTATGCAAAGGGATCTTGTAGCACCTTTGAGACTAACTGTGTGAAAGAGGTTCTAGCAAAAGCTTTTGTAGACATAGGCCTCAAACAGATAGGGCAAAAAGGGGTGTATAGAGACAGCTCCCACCCCGACTGCTGCAGGACGGATCCCTCCGCGTAAGGGGAAATCAGTGTATGCTGAAGCCCCATAGAAAGTAATGGGGCTCGCGCCCGTGGCGTGTGGTAATGTGGCGGTGCAAGCACACCATGGGCGCACGCCGCATGGGCACATGCCCCATTAGTTGTTCTGAGATGCACGATGGGCTCTTCTGATGCAGCTTTCAGCATATGCTGAAAGCCATATATGGCGCGCCCACATAAAATGCGGGCATGCTGTACAATTACTGACATGCGCAAAGTGTAAATTCACAAAGTCTGTACTGGGGCCAGTATTGAGGAAGCAGTCTGCGAAAGCTTATGCTATGGCTTTTTTGCACAGTCAGTCTGAAAGGTGCTACAAAATCTCTTTGCATACTGATATTCCAGACTAACATAACTATGATCTTCAATTCGAACGGATACTGATGAGTGTTAATATATACACTGTGTATATTTCAATATGTTTTACCCTGGCAGTATAGAACTTTCTGGAGTTAAAGTGTTGTAGTATCATTAAAAGAGTAGTGAGGCTGAGCTCCTTAATAATACGATCTTTGATTTAACATTGAATCAGGTTGAAACAAATACAGTGCGCCCCCGTCATAAGCGGGCGCGCTTTACGCAGCTTTCAGCATACACTGAAAGCCGTGCAGGGAAAAGGGGGTGGCGCGTTCCATAGGGATGAATGGGGTGTGTGCCCATGGCACGTGCATGTCACCGTGCCACCGCATGCATGAGCCCCATTCATTTAAATGGGGCTCGAGCATAGGAGGTATTTGTTTTACGCGAGGGAGTCCAGAACGGATCCCCCGCATAAAGAAAGGGCAAACTGTACACAGAATCTGTTGCAAAGTATATATTTCAATGCAGGTGTTAACAGTAAATTATGGTTTAGCTTCATGTGAATGAACCTTAGACTCTTATGATACATTTGGAGGGCAGCCAGAAAAAGAAACAAAACTTTTGTTTCCACTTTTTAACCTATCTATCTATCTATCTATCTATCTATCTATCTATCTATCTATGCACAGATATATTTACTATAAGTGAACAAAGAATCCTAACAGAACAAGTCATGTAAATTCCCTTTTCATGTGTCTGTGATAATATATAAGTATGATGGCATCCCACTTGCCTGTGTTGTTGTGTTCTCTATTTGTTTATGTGTATATACCCAAAATACAAAGGGAAAGGCAAGCCTTTCTTCACTTGGTTGCTACTCTGCTTCCTGGCACCACTAAACCCAATTATTCCCAAACATAGCTTATCAGGGATGCCACTTTTTAATGACACAAATTTAAACATTACGTGACAATTTCAATCCATCTGTTATATTTGGCCTTGCTTCCTCTTGGAAAGCTTCCTTAGTTAAAACTTCACTGGAAATCATGCCAACGCATATGGCTATTTTTAGCTGAGCTCATTTTGTTTGGTGGCTTTGATGTAGTGACTTCCTAATAGGAAACATTTACAAGGAGAGTTGTTAAGTATGTGGAACCCACTGAAGGCATGGTATGGTTGGAAGACTTTTTTTTTAAATAGAAAAAAAGTCTAACTGTCACAACAGTTATTATTGTACAAGTTTATCCCTGGAGATTCAATTTATGAGAGGAACGAAACAGTTTTGCTCATTCCTTGTGACATTTGGATAAACTGGGCCTTCTTTGCACTGCACTATGATATCACTTTAACTTTCACAGCTGCATCCTATGATATCTTGGGATTTGTTGTTTGGGGAGGCATTATAGTTTCCTGGCAGATAATGCTAGGGATCTCATAAACCACAAATCCCAATATTCCATAAGATAGAACAATTAGAGTGGTGCCTAAAATCATAGAATTATAGAGCTAGAATGCAGGATCTCTAGTTAAAGCATTCCTAGCAGGTAGCTGTCCAATCCCTTTTTGAAGACATTCAGAGAAGGAAAGCAGACTACCTTGGTTCCATTGCTAAACCACTCTGTCAAGAAGATCCTGCTAATGTTCAGTTGAAATCTACTCTCCTATAAATTCAAATCATTAGACCTGGTGATATCCTCTGGAGCAGCAAAGAACAGGCCTGCCCACTGCTTTTTATGATAGTCCCTTAGGCCTGTTACAGACTGCCAAAATAAAGCTGCTTCGGGTCTCTTTGGAGGTATGCTATTTAAATGATGCATGGGTCCTAAGAGTCCAGAGGTCGCACCAAAGCCACACTCCATTCCTAAGCACTGGAGTGCAGCTTTGGTGCAGCTTCCGGATTCTTAGGATGCATGCATCATTTAAATAGCATATCTCCAGAGAGACCCGAAGCAGCTTTATTTTGGCAGTCTGTAACAGGCCTTAGTTATTTAAAAAGTGCAATCATGTCATCCCTTCACCAAGCTGAACATGCCCAGCTCCTTCAACCTTTCCTCATATATTTTGCTTTCCATACAGGAAAGCTACAGGAAAAGAGATTCCACCTCAACATTAGGAGGAACTTCCTGACAGTAAGGGCTCTTCGACAGTGGAACACATTCCCTCGGAGTGTAGTGGAGTCTCCTTCTTTGGAGGTCTTTAAGCAGAGGCTGGATGGCCATCTGTCGGGTATGCTTTAAGCAGAGGCTGAGAGTTCCTGCATGGCAGGGGGTTGGACTGGATGACCCTTGTGGTCTCTTCCAACTCTACGATTCTATGATCATGGGTTTTTCTTGACAAGGTTTCTTTAGAGGAGGTTTGCCATTGCCTTCGAGAGCATGTGACTTGTCCCAGGTCACCCAGTGGGTTTCATGGCCGAGCGTGGAACCGAATCTTGGTCTCCAGAGTCATAGTCTGATGCTCAAACCTAAACACTAAAATATTATTTAGCTTCTATGCTGCAGCATCACATTGCTGGGTCATGTTCAACAAATCCCAAGGTTCTTTTTGCATGTAGTACTGCTGAGCCATGTGTCCCCCCATTCTATTCCTGTGCGTTTGGTTTGTCTAGTCTAAATGTAGAATTGTGCATTTGTCTCTATTGATTTTCATTTCACCAATTTAATTAATTTCACTAATTCACTAATGAATACCCATCTTGTTGGGGGCAATTGGCTTACAGATTGTAAACCACTTAGTGTATCAAAAGCATCTGAGGAAGTAGACTGAAGTCTACAAAAGCTCATGCTGCCAACTTCTTACCTTCAGTTAGTCTCAAAGGTGCTACAAGATCTCTCTATATACGGATTCTATATATTAACATGGCTATATCTTTGAATTCTAGGGAGTGCTGAGTTCACTATAAAGTGGTATAGAAATGTAAATTGTATTGCTATTGCTAATTTCTACCCAATTTTCTAGTTTATCTAAGTTTTTTTGAATTCTGTAAAGCTGTAAGTGTGTAGTATGAAAGAAACCCTGGATACACTCTGTCCACATTGTCCTCAACAGCATCTGGAGAAGAATCCATTCGATTGTTAACTTCCACTAGGAAACTGTGTGCTCAGGATTATTTGGAAACGATATTATAATCCAAACAAAGCCAATACCATAATGTCATTACATCAATCTATGATGCAGTCAAAACTAAAGTACTCTGTTCAGATTGAGTCACTGTTTCTCAAAAATAATTTCTCAGAGCTACAGCAGCCCTGAAACCCCCTCACTCATTATTTGAGTGCAGAATAGAGTTTACGTGGACCCCACTCCTACAAAGCACATACAACTTTAAAAAAACCTCACCTCACAAATAGGACAACCCAAGCATACTTGTGCCAATGCCTCTGCCACTGGCAGTCTGTGGTTCAAGCAGTTCAATTCCTCCATTTCACAGTGTGAAATGCCTCCCCACCGCCACCAAACATAAGATTATGGGCTGCTGCTGGTCACTGCTGTCAATGAAAGACTTAAGCTTAATTCTCTCCTACTGAAATCAAGTTTCCTGAAAATCATTAAAATAGCACACCATGCCTTTTCAATATTTAAAATTATGCCAAAGGACTTACTGATGATACACTTTGGACTGATTTATACTTAATGTTCCAGGACTAGCAAAAAGATGGGATGGCAGTTCAGGAACATACTATGGGCTTCTATCTTGTTTCCACTCCCTCCTTCCCTACTTTACACAATTATTATTATTATTATTATTATTATTATTATTATTATTATTATATTTTCTTATATTCTGCCTTTCTCCCAGTATAGGAACTTGAGGTAATTAGTTACCTCCTCTTTGATACAAACCATTGTTTGCCATTGCATATGTGAACATGGAAATGGCTTGCAACCACCTCAAAAACCATAATTTCAAATTATTATTTTTCTTTCTTTGAAATACAGTCCGCAGCACGAGGTATTCATTGGGAGCCCCCAGCCAAGAATCAGCCAGGGTTGACCCTGCCTAGCTTCCAAGATTGGATGGGATCTGATGCCTTCAGGGGTATGTGTGGAACCTTAAATACGTCCAGCATTTTGGACAGCTCATCTAAAGTTAAAATTAAAGTTAAGAGGATATTCAACAGGCCATTTAAATGCAAGCCTTCATCAGGAATCCTAGTCCTAACTTTATTCATTTGTACAACTTTGATCCTTCTAAAATCTGGGCTTTCTGCTAGAAAAGTTTCAACATGTCAGATACCTCAGAGACTTAATACCATGTTAGATTTCTGACTGACACTTAAGAGAATTCCAGCTGCTTGTGATTATAGATGCTAAGTACTTGAGAGGCCGCCAGAAGATATGTGCTGCTGCCATCCTGCTGATGTATATGGTGACAGTTATATTTTCACCTGAAATGGTTATAATTTCTTTCACTTCAAAACTACCATGCTTCTTTCCTCTCTCCCAGCCCCATTCTCTTCACTCAGTAGTCTACCTACTCACATAACATGTCAATTTGGAAACCATTTTGACCCTCTCATTAAAATGAAAGAAGTTTGACAAAGCACTGAAGTCTATCATGACAGGAGCAATCCTCACAACTATGGTGTAGTTAAATGGCTACAGGATTTGCAATTGTGAACATCTGCTGCAATTATTATTACTTCAAAAAACACACACACTTTTTGCACAGCAGTCATAATCAGGCCTTGCTTCAGAACAGGTAGTACCATTACGTCTCTTGTAGCTAACAAGAGAATTGATTGGAATGCTAAAGCAGTCTTTCTTCCTCATTATGTATATAAATACAGGATTTATGTTCAGATTATGTGACATTCTAAAGCTATTTTTTTAATTACACAAAACTTTTAAACTAGACTTGCTTATGCAGCTCTTTGCCCCAACATGATTACCTCACCTCTAGTTGTCACTGGATGCATGTGTGTGATTTCCTGCTTTACACACCTACATGCTCCTTTTTTTAAAAAATGAGAGAAAGAGCAGTTAGCATCCTAACTACTGACCAGAATAAGTAACTGCAGGGGTAGGCAACCTTTTTGAGCCGGGGGCCGTGTTGCTGTCCCTCAGACAACTGGGGGGCTGAAGCCGGGGGGGTGGAGCCGTGTGCCGGGGGTGGAGATTCCACCTTCTGGGGGCGGAGTCGCATGCCAGGGGCGGAGCTTCCACCCTCCGGGGGCCAGGCCGCCTCCTCTTTGCCAGCCCCTGGCGGGGCCCCAGGCTCTGTCAGAAGCCGGGAAAGAGCCGGCGGGGGCTGCCAGCGCTGGAGGCCTCCCCCTCTTTGCTGGCCCCTGACAGGGCCCCAGGCCCCATCAGAGGCCAGCAAAAAAGCCAGTGGGGGCTGCCAGCACTGGAGGCCTCCCCCTCTTTGCCGGCCCCTGACAGAGCCCCAGGCCCCGTCAGAGGCCAGCAAAAAAGCCGGTGGGGCCGCCAGTGCTGGAGGCCTCCTCTGGCAAAAAAGCCGGCAGGAGCCGCCAGCGCTGGACGCCTCCTCCTCTTTGTCGGCCCCTAACGGGG
The DNA here is from genome assembly GCF_019175285.1 of Sceloporus undulatus. Classification (NCBI taxonomy): domain Eukaryota; kingdom Metazoa; phylum Chordata; class Lepidosauria; order Squamata; family Phrynosomatidae; genus Sceloporus; species Sceloporus undulatus. Next base: position 248,118,959 of record NC_056524.1, read on the forward strand.
CCCCAGGCCCCGTCAGAGGCCGGCAAAAAAGTCCTAGAGGCCCGCTGCTGCTGCCGGAGCCCTGTTGGAGGGCCCCAGCGACGGCAACGGGCCTCCTGCCGCCGCCGGAGCTCTGCTGGAGTGCCCGAGTGACGGCATTGGGCCTCCCAGAGGCCCGCTGCCGCCGCCGGAGCCCTGTAGCAGGACCCCGGCAACCACAACGGGCCTCCTAGAGGCCACCGCCAAGGCAGTGAAGTCTCACACGACTTTTCCCGTGGCCACGCAAGACTTCGCCTCTAGGCTGCCGCCATTTTGTTTCTCAAAATGGAGGTGAAGTCTCGCGCAACCACAGGAAAGGTCACGTGAGACTTCGTCACCATTTTGAGAAATAAAATGGCGGCGTCCAGGAGTGGCAGGGGTGGGAAGGGGCCGGCCGAAAGGCCTCCGCGGGCCGCATCCAGCCCACGGGCCGCAGGTTGCCGACCCCTGAGTAACTGGCAACTCCCAAGCCAACCTTCCTCCCCCCCTCTTTTTTTTCCTAGCGAAAAGGAGTTGATTGTTTCTCTTGGGAGACTCTAGGGGGATTATCACACCCGCCCTTAGCATGGTTAAAACACCGGTAAAATGCTCCAGAAGTCTGAAGGTGTGATATCCAGTCACGCTTCTGAAGCATCGCTGAAGTGACCCCTCTCCTCTCCAGTTGTCAAAGCATTCATGGAGCAGCCATTTCTTCATACTAGGAATTTCCATTATGAAGAAATGGCTGTTCTGTGAACGCTTTGCTCGAGTGTGATAATCTCCTATGAGTGGGAGTTTATTTTTGAAATAGGTTATTTATACAAGGCTACCCAGCGAAGTGGACTTCTAGCCACTTTTTGGCAGTCTGTATGACCTTTTGAGGGTTCCAGACGCATGAAACTGGCCCAGGAACCTGTCAAAGTCGCCCACTCATGACAAAGGTTTTCATTTTTCCAGTAATTGTGTTGGAGATTTTGGCTGAGATTTCTGCAGTTTTAATTTGAAGTAGCCCCTTGAAAGGCTTTTTAGCTAATAAAATACCATCTTTCCAGCATCTTCAGATGTCTCTTCTCTTTTCCAGTGGATTGCACTGGATGCTCTCCAGTTTTTGTCTTATTCCCCAGCCCGAAAACAGACTATGAAATTCTCTCTCCAGATCATTTTCTGGAGAGGTTATTAAAACAAAAATGTATGAATAAGTTTAACATTGTTATCTATGGAAAGCTTCTAAGAAAGGATAGTTCTGCAAGAAAGTGTATGGCATAATTATTCATATACACTTGGACAGTTACAATTTTGAAGACACTTGGCAACAATATCTGCCATAAGACATTTAAATGAATATTAAAGACGGCACCTAGTCTTTCTCACAAACTGTCAACATACCTGCTTCATCATAGGACACAGTCAATTTTTCTAGCATTTCTCGGTCAATTGACAGGATCTGCTGTTCCAGGATAGTCTGGTAAGACAAAACACTGTTTTCCTTATCTTTCTCATAGTCTTGAAGATGTTGTTTCAGGACTTCTGGTAAGCGGGACTTCACATACTCTGCTGCAGACTACAGAAGGGGAAAGGAAAGGAAAAAAATAGTTTGCTGTGGGTACAATGTTCCATAACTTGAGCATGTATTTTCTCTCACATTTTTACTTCTCTCCACATATGCTCAAATAAACACAGTTAGAAAAATTGTTGTCATTTATAAAAAAAAATATGAAAAGCAAAGTAAAACATTGTCGTTTATCCATTCTTTCTGGCCAAAATTAAAATTTTAAAGCTATCTAAATGAAAATGTTTCTCTTTACACAACTCACCACTTTCTGTACCATTATCTGTCCAGTTGAAAATACTGTATAATTAATCAGATACTACCAGCATTTACTGGCATTTTAAAACAGAAATTATTTCTTCAAGGTCAAGGCCTACAAGGCTGCAGCTTTAGGGAAATCACTGAAGGCCAGTAAATGGCCAAATGTTGAATTTATTGTTACAGTTTTACCACCAGGGCAGCAGCATTTGGAGCTGGAAAAAGGTCAGACCATCCCTCTTAATTCAGTTACAAGAGTTTTCACCAATGCTTATTTCATTATAACTCAGATTCTGTCCCCAAAAGGCTACCTGAGATATACTGATGACAACTTTACTATTTGGATTCATGGACAGGAGACTCTGGTGAAGTTCCATGAGGGCTTCACTAACTTTTATTCCACTGACAATTTGATCCTACAGTAACCTGCAACAGATTTACTTTCTGCACAACCAGATAATGGACACATAAGCACCACATATTATCAGAAGCCTGTTGTTACAATACATACAAAAATGTGTCCAGCGTCTACCCAGAATACTCTGTAAAAGCTACATGGTGCAAACAGTTGTGTCTCCACATGGCACAATTATGGCAGTTTGATACCACTTGAACTGTCATGACTCCATCTCACTGAATCATGGGACTTGTAGTTTGTTGTGAATTCTCCCCTGGAAATCTCTAGTCTTCCCACCCACCCCCATTTGCAACAATAGCCCATGATTCTTATTTCTTTATTTTTTTGTCATTTGACATGTTCACATTTATTTATGTCATTTGCCTCTCTCCCAGAGTGGGACCCAAAGTAGCTCTGAGAGAGTGAATCAATTAAAAAATCTTCATAATAAAATTTAAAAAGGCAATTAAAACCACTAGATAAAACAATATGAAATAATGTAAAAGACACACAAAAGTGAAAAAGATAAAGAAGGCATCCCATTAAGAGGCTCTCCTTGCTTACACACTAAAAGCCTGCATAAACACAAAGGTCTTTGTCTGCCAGTGAAAGAAGAGGAGGGAGGCAGCCACCCTAAGGGCACAGAGTTCTTCCACGCTTCTTGCTGATGTAATACCCACCAAATGGATGTTCTTCTAGATCAGTGGTTCCCCAAGTGGTATTCCCCCCAGGGGCTGTTGGAAAGATTCAGGTGGGTGGTGAGCAGAAAAGGGGGCAGCAGGGGGCTTTCAGTCAAAGTATTGGTGTGCAAGAAAGACAAGGGGAACCAATGGCCTTTAGGATCATGGTGGGGATGATGATTGCATGAAATTTCTTTTCAAAGTCCCTTAAAACCATCGCACAGCCACCACGATTGTTTTGTGTGATGGTGTCTCCCACTCTTCACCTGCCACATGAACTCACTCCCTTAGCTACATCTTTCACTAGTAGCGGCAGCTGGGAAATTAGTAGTAGTGGTAGCAAGGGAGAAGCAGCAGCAAAAAAGGAGCTTTCAAATTTGGAACCCTTCTTAAGCTTTGTGAGTTTTGCCAGGAGCTGGCTGGCAAATCAGAGTTACATTGCTATTTCTGTTTCTTTCACTGGACAGGCTAAGAACAGAGGTAGCAGAAGAAACAATGTGGGCTGGGGGAAATGACACTAGAAGCTGTGTGGGGAAAGCATGTCTCCAGGGAAGGAGTGTGGGGAGTATCTGGGTCAATACTTGGAAAGAGTCCTTTATCTTGGAGTGGCTCCGGTAGTTAAAATCTCTCCCTTTCCCCATCCATTCCAGGCCCCAGTCCAGAGCATGTAGCCTCTCTAAACCCCCTATGACACACAACAGCTGTGCCCATATCCACCACAACAAAGAAGGATTGAGAGTCCTTCCTCACCAGTGAGAAGCACCTGGTCAGCTTGGGAGAGGCAACCAAGCAGTTGGCAGAGCAGTGACTGAAAGCCTCTTGTCCTCACTGGCCTTTGCCACAAGGCAGTAGTGTCACTAGGATTGGTGTCACCTGGTGTGAAAACTAGTGTGATTGGTGCCAACCCCCATTGACCTCCTCACCTACCAGACCATACAGAACCATTAGTAATGTGTTTGTACTAATGTTACACCTTAATAATTCCATATATCACTGAATGTAATGGCAATAGTTGTGACACAAACAACTTCTTTGTCATCCTAACTCCTGAAGCTGGAAGGTGCTGTCTTCCATTCACACATTCACACCATTCTGGTGTTGGAAAAGAAAAATATATATTCCATTTTTGAGCTCCTTAGAGGAAAATAGATGACAAATATAGAAATTAATATATAAATTTCCACCCTACAATGGAAAAAGGTGCCATACTAAGTCTCATGGCAAAACAGTTGTGATTCCTGGCCTAAAGACTTCTTTCTCATGTTTTGCAGACCATAACAAAAGCCTTTAAAATGGAAAAAAAATGCTATGATATGTAAGTATTTCTGATTACTGTTTCCAGTACTAAATATACTTATTATACATGGGTAGTGGAAGACCATACACTATCTGAACAGTATGCTTTCAAACAAATGTAAAGGTTGACATGACAGTCATAAAGAAATTATAGCAAAAGGAAGGATCTTTGGAAAGTGAGACACTATCTTTAAATAGTACATTCATGTTTTACACAAAACAAATTAAAAACAAGGTGCTCCAAGGCTAAAGGAGGGATGGACACAAAGTAGCATGGTTCTATGGCATTAAAATGTCCTGGCAAAAATTACGACTGTTTCTCAAATTTGCTTCTTGGAAAATATAAAGTTAACTTAAACTATTCTTGCTAACAAAACAAAGGACCACTTCCAATACTATCTTGTCTTCAGTGTACCTCAGCTGGCTAAGGCTGAGAAAATACCTTGGTGAGCAAGAATTATTGTGGAGCGAGATTATATTAGAGCAGCTGAACTAAGCTGCAAGAAACATACAAACTTCTGATGGCATTCTGCAAGTATGCCTTCCGATTCCTTTCACTTCTCTTCAATTTCTTGGAATACTGCAGTTGTGACTAATAGGGAGAGGAGGTCTGGCTGTATCATTTTCAATTTATCTTTGATGGTGCTTAGTTTGCCTTTCAGATGCAAAGTTGCACTCCTTTCCTCCCACTATTGTACTGCTGGAATTCATAGCAAGCTAAAATACAGTTGAAACCAGAGTTTTTATTTTTCAAGCCTGAGAATTTATTCCTTTCAAATATTTCTGTTCAACAAATTTGTGTTCTACTTCATTCCAAATAAAGGTAAACTTTGTAAAGAACAAGGAAGTTTGTATTCTACATTGCTTGACTGGTTGGAAGAAAGGAGAAGGCAGTTAGTGGCGGGATACAGACGGGCAAAAAGGGGTGTGCTCATGATGTCATGAAGGTATAGCCTTCAGACGGCCCTTACCTGAATGCCGCCATGAACACGCCGCCCGCACGCCCCAAGCGGGAAGAAGCGGCATTAAAAGGTTCTGCTAAAATGTCGGCTTCAGACCTTCGCTTATGCGAGAGGTTTTATCCCGCAAAAAGTCGTTAACAGGTCACAGCAGGCCTAGAAGGTTCAAGGATCTGGTTCAGGGCAGGAGGGAGCTGAGTTAGCTCCCTAACCACCCTGAACAACTCTCCGGACGAACTCTGCGGAGCAATACGAGCACACATAGAACGAGTTCTTTGTTGCTCGTATTGCCTCTCCGTAGTCTTTAACAGTTGGTCTAGAGCCTTGTCGTCTAAGCAAAGGTGTTTCCGCCAACGGTACTCTAGCCGTCGCAGAGCTCCGCTTCCTGCCCGGAGATCTTCCGTATACCAGGGCTTACGCTTAGAAGCAGGCCTGAGAGGGCGCTTGGAGCGTACTGTGTAAGCCCTAGAAGGACCTGGTATTCCAAATACCGGTGAGGGCATGCACGAGAGTCGGCCGTGCATTTCCAACGTGAAGCCCCTCTAAGGCTTCTTGGAACCTCTCAGGTTCCATCAGCCTTCGAGGGGTGGACCATCCTAATAGGTCCACCACCCCGGGGGGGGGGGATCTTGGGTAGAGGCCTTGATTTTCACCTCACCAGGAAGTGATCCTCCCATGGCAGGGGGGAAACATTAACTATTTCCACCCAGGATTTCCGCCTTCCGAACAGAAGACCAAACGAGAGTATTACCCGCACAAGGCGTAGGACCTGTATCAGCTGGGACAGGCCCATGGCCCCATGTATCCATGAATTCCCGAGCCGCACCAGATGGAACAGGGCTGGCCGTGAGGGAGATGTTGAAGTCACCCAGGACAAGGAGCCTGGGCGTCTCAACATCAGCTCACGACCAGCTGTGTCAGCTCGTTAAGGGAGTCCGCTAATGCACGGGTGGCCGATACACTAACAGAATCCCAAGACTGTCCCTAGCCTTTAGGGTCAGGTAAATACACTCGATATAGGAGGTCTGTCGGATGTGGTTCCTGGTGAGGAACAAGGTGTTCCTATGTATCAAGGACACACCCCCCCCCCCCCACCTAACCTGCGCTGGTCCTTCACCGAGAACCCGGCGGCAGGGCCTGAGCCCACACAGCATCTCCTTCAGGCCCGAGCCAGGTCTTGGTAAGCAAGCCAGGTCACACTTACTGTCCTCCAACATATCGTGGGAGGATGTGGTCTTGTTGTTAATAGACCTGGCATTGCACAGGACAGCGACAGGGTTTGTGGCACGGTTGGAGTGACCCTCAGTCCTTTAGGTTGGGAGGGGGACAGGAAGGCGAGATAGTATGAGGCATCGATCACGCCTTCCCCTGGAACGCAAGTCCCTTCTCCCACCACCATACCTCCCCCTGCCCCACACAACCTCAATTGGAGCTCCGCCCGCAGTGATGTTATCCCCGGCCCAGGCATCCACCGCATCCCTCCTCACCCCCCCCCCCCTTCATGGCTACTGGAGAGAGAGAGTTAGCCACCACAGGCATCCTCTGCTCTCGGGCTAGTCCAAAGCCTCCCTAGCCCGATAACACCTGCGCAGTTGCGCAGTTACGCACGGGGCCCCTTCAGTCCGTGAGGGCACTCCCGGGGCGGTGCGCAGATGGCACCTCCGACACCCGGGAGGAGGCCCGCCGGCAGAAAGCGCGACGCTGGCGGTGGTAAGGGTCCGGCGGAGGAGGAGGCAAAGGAGGGTGTGTCAGGAAGGTCCGACGCGCGGCTTTATGCTCGCCTCTCTCACAGGCGAGCTCCTCCCTGGCTTCCCTCCAGCTGTCTCTTAAAGGCCCCATTTTGTGCACTGTAGCAATCAAAGATATTCTGCATGGTTGTGGCAAATAAAGACTTCAGAAATGGAGAGAGATCGAATGTGAATGAAATCCAGAAGAGTGGAGAGAGGGTGCGCACAGTGTATGTGGGTTAGGCAAGAAGAGGGCAATAGCCGATAATTGCTTTGAAGAATTCAAAGTAGGCTTCTAGAAGCAGCTTGAAAATATTGCTATTGCGCGAGTTGCAGCTCTTGGCTACAACTATAGCAAGATCTAAGAAAAATGAATAGGAAAAAGACTAGTAATAATATTTGTCCTTCCCTTCCAGTTTCCAAGGAAAATGAATTAAAGCATATGAAAGTTCATCTATTTCTAAGATCTAGCTATAAATTGTTTCCCTTTATCCAACGCTCATTCATTTTGCGGTTTAATTTTAGTCCTTGTAATTCTTCAGATAATTGTGTTAGGGAACCCTAACATATAACTGAATTTCATTCAATTTGTCTGGAAGTCAGGCAGTGCAGAACGAATGAAATTATTCATCAAATGCAAATTAACTCACAGCATAAGCACAAGAATTAATACTAGGTTTAAATAGTAATTTGCCTACTAGCACTGGTAGGAGAAGATATACTATATGTAATTGTTGCCATGAGGTTAACAGATCAAATGTTTTCCTTGCAAGGGCCTTGACTTGTATAAGCTTTTTATTGTTCAGATACACACTAAACACATTTGCAATCATGTGGTTGAGCCAAAGACCATACTTTCTTTACTTCATGCAGGTGACTATTCTCCCTTGTGGTACTGCAGAACTTTGAAAAGAATAGTCACCTTCAAAAACTGGCAGAGTCAGCCCGGTGTAGCGATTTGAGTGGTGAACTATAACTCTATAGGCCAGGGTTCAAATCCCCGCTTAGTGATGGAAACTCACCAGGTGACCCTGAGTAAATCACACCTCTCAGCCTGAGAGGAAGACAAAGGCCAACCCGCTGGTACAATCTTGATGGGAAACATTGTTTGGCTCTATATTTATATTTTTGAATGAATACAATTCATCTAAATAGAAACCACATGCATTTGTATTATAATTGGGCTTTTCCAGAACACATGGCTTCCCTCCGGAATGCTTACTCATCTCTGACTTCTTTGAGCCGGTTCAGCTGGTTAAGGCCAGAGATATATATTTGCTGAAACAGTAAGAAAAGAATGAGGCAACTATAAAAGTCTTTCAAAAATGGAGCAATCAAAGTGCCACAAAGTTCTTCTAAAATGCATTTCAACATTTCCTCCAAGGAGGTTCATTCTTCTACTCAAACCCTTCTCAAGTCTATTCCCCTCTCTTTACCTTGCCTTGCATAATGTGATGTTACAGTGATTTCACATGTCATCATACGTTTGAGGAGAC
>NC_056524.1:248134163-248154761 GCF_019175285.1 Sceloporus undulatus
AAGACAAGGTTCTGTTGTCCTGAAAGGACACTAAGGTTTCTTTTGCATTACACAGTTATAGTACTTTGATACCATTTTAACTACAATGGTTCCCACCTTTTGGAAACTTGGGATTTGCAGTTTTGTGAGGGTGTCAGAATTTTCAGCCAGAGAGTTTTAGTTTCTCACCAAACTACAAACCCCAGAATTCTCTAGAATACAGCCATTACGGTTAAAGAGATATTATCATGCTATAATTGTATAGCATAAAAGGGACTTGGTCACAGTAATGTAACACTGGTGCAACACATCCTTTAATTTATCTAAATCCACTTTTAATTTTTTAAAATCATCTTGTTTATAACTACCATATTATTAACATTTGAACAAACATCAAAATGAATATATGAAATTGCACAGCCAAGAGAAATGCTATAAAACTCAAGTATAAGAGTGTTACAGTGCTAGACTTAGTGTTTAATAGAAACTGATCAACATGATTAATCTGACTTGCTGAAAAATGAGACCGAGGTGCTTTTTCACATTATTTCCTGTTTGTATGGTGATTTTATAGTCTACATTTTCTTTTTAGTCTACATAGCTTCAGATTCCATGGTTACTAAACCACTGCTCCAAAACGAATAGAAACTTTCAGTTTTTACAAGTTTTATTATTTGAGCCAATATAATTTTATTTTATTTTTCCGGCAGTAAGTAATGGTTGACACATGGTGTCTGAATGTTTGTAACTGGAAACTGAACCTTATTAAAAGAAGGATGGGCCCTCTCCCCTTGTTTCTAGAGTCTTTGAAAAATGAATCATCAACTGATGAGAAAAAGAGGGTGTAAGAAATCAATGCTGGCAGGAACCAGCTGAAACACCATAATGTGGTTCTGCAAATATGGTCAGTCTTAACCAGTGAAAACCATAATAATCACTGATACTTAAAAAAAACAACTAGGCAATACTATCATATTAATATAAATGATACCTTAGAGAGATATTATCTGGCATCATTATGAAATTTGACTACATATGGTAGCTTTTATCACCTCAATGAACAGAAAATCATACCAACCTCAAGACAAGACATGCCATTTTATCTCTATTTAGAAAATATGCATAATTGCATGTGTGTGACAAAATTTTAGAAAGGGATTAGTCAAAGGTATTTATGGGATTCTTATCTCTGCCAAAATAACAATATTGGATTTTCCAAAAAGGCTGGGGAGAGAGAGAACTTTAGAGTGTGGCAACTGATATAGCTGAATATATCCTAGTGAGTAATATTTGTTAATTTCATACAAAACTTTGCAAAGATCTGAAGTTCCCCACAATTCCATAAAGAGGGAAAGAGGTTTATAGTTTAGATCATGCTAAAGATCTATGGAAAGACATACAAACATTTTGCTTGTAGTATATTTTATACATATTCAAAATGCTGAGAACCCTCTGGAATTTAGTGTTGTTTTATAGTGAGCAGGGTTGGACTAAGCAGCTTGTCTTAAAATCTGACAGCAAGAAAACGTATTTAGATACACAGAACTCAATTTGCTATCCACAGTTAAAAGTTTATGTCTGGAAGAAAAAAAAATAGTCACTATCTGAATGGATGAGGAACATAGCAGCTATGAAAAAATAAAAAATAAATAAATGGAAATCATGTATAACTCAGGAGGTCAAAACAACAGATATTGTTTTCATTTAAATAAGTTAACATGGAGATAACAAACTCAACATAATTTTAAGGTTATATAATTTATTTCAATTGACATTGTTAAAATAATGTTTTAAGTCTGTTTTTATGCTGCAAATGGATTTTCACATTTTGGTCCACACACACACACGGTATACATATATGTGAGCGTGAGTGAGTGTAAAGTTGGCAGTTTTGCTCCTATGTTCTCATTCTTACTTTGTTCTCTTGACCCCAAACAGGGGGCCCATATAGACAGGCCAAAATAAAACTGCTTCAGGTCACTTTGGAAGTATGCTGTTTAAATGATGCATGCGTCCTAAGAGGCCAGAAGGTGCGACAAAGTTATGCTCCAGTCCTAAGGACTGGAGCGCAGCTTTGGCACAGCTTCTGGCCTTTTAAGATGAGTATGTCATTTAAACAGCATGCCTCTAAAGTGACCCAAAGCAGCTTTATTTTAGCCTGTCTGTATGAGCCTAGAGATACCTAATTTGTTCATAAGTTGATCACATTAAGAATGCTCAACTCTACCAGTCTGTTCTAGCTCTAGTTACTCATTTTCTCATGGGAATTCTCATTCTAATCTTTCTTATCAGAAACTTTCTTCCTGCATAATATTTTTAAAAATACAAGCTATCTAGTCTAACCTAGCCAAGAATTGGTCCCAGGGAAGTGGTCGAGGTGGTGGTAAGACCCAGCCACCAGGCATGCATTCTCTGGGTTCTTTTGCCTCTGGAAAGCCTGCCAGCCACTCACCTCTGCCTTGCAAATGAAAAAGCAGGAATATTGCAACCACTGCCTTGAAGACAGAACCCCCTCAAAGAATGTAAACCTGGTGACCAGAGCTTACAGCTGCCTCCACTGCTGCCCTATGTCATTTTATATACTGTATAAGAACTTCATCAGGTATGGTAGGCCCACTGTACAAGTATCACAGCTGGAGAGGGCTGGGAGGGTCTTTTTTCACTGAGGATGCTGTCCGTCTGTTGTGTGCCTGCATTTTTCTCCCTCCTTCCTTCCTTGGTGGCTGGAACTTATTGCCACCTCTACTGTTGCCCTGGGACTACTTCTTAGCTAGGTTGCACTAGATCTTTTGTGTGTGTGTGCGTATTACTGCCTTTCAAATATTCCAAAGTCCAAAAAAATTCAAAATTCACACTTCTGGTCTGAAGCATTTTGGCTAAGATATACTCGAGCTGTATTACATATTACAAAACAGCACACCCATCATACATGTTTTTGCTATACACTTCATTGAGGTGCTGTGGAGGCCTGCAAATGTCTGTAAACATAATTAATATGTTAATAAAAATAATGAGTAAATATCAATTGGCACTGTAAAACATTTAAAGGGTTAGTAATGGGAGAAAATGGAAGACTGACAGCTGGCTTAATTTTCAGACTGATGGACTGCACATTGTCATGCAAGCTGATATGTTAGAAGAAAGTCAGGGCTAGATTCATACTACAGGGGAAGTAAATATCCAGCTATCCTTTAAATATTATGTCTGTCTTCACCTTCAGTGTATTCAACACTCATAAATGCCTGCAAACACATAGAAGCCAAGCTAAGCTACTAATTATCCAAAAATTTGAATTCCTTCTGGCCATTAAATTAATGAACCTTTACTGTTTATATATCATACAAAAGATCTCTTTTAACCTAAGTGTCTGTCATTTGAATAACAAGTCTTCTATGACCTTTTGCAACAACTGAATTGTCAAAAACATGAACAACTGTGTGCTTTCTAGAACATTTACCCAGAAGACAATTAAATGTGGCATCCCAAAATACAAAGGTTTGGAGCTCCAAGACTAGTTTATGCTATTGTGAAAGCCAAATCAAATGTACTGACAAATACTAATTTAACTGTTTACAAAATAACATCACATTAGCTTTAATGTGAGCAAAAGTGGACATCTGACAACAGAGAAATTCAAAGAGAGACCATTTTAATTATCTGTCTTGTCTTGGGCCAAGCTAATATCTTTCACTAAAAGGGAACAGACATCTCTTCACCCAGTTTCAATTCAGACTACAGTATCAACATTTCTAACTGTAAAAAGTAACAACTGAATTATACATAGATTGCCAGTGCTTATAAATTGAGCAAGAGGCAACAGACAGCAAATTTACTTAGTAACCTATGTCAACCAAGGAATTATTCATATACAAAAGTGGCTACAACAAGGTGATGCACTAATTTAAACTATTCTTTTACACAGGGTTAGCCAAATACACAGAGGATGTCTCCATCAACAGATGCAATTGTGTTTTCCATCCTGATTCCCAGGATCAGAGCTGAGTTAGATTTATTTTAAAATTTATATCCTGCCTTTCTCCTATAAATGAGATGAAAGACAACCTGTGCTTTTCAGGAAATACATTCCCTTGTGGATAATCTGTTGAGGTTGAATGCTGATGGTAGGCAGGGCTAAAGTTAATAGAGGGCAGGACCAGGACCAAATATTGACAGCACTCTGCCCTCCATCCCTCCCTCCCTCCCTCTTTCTTTCGCCCGCTGAGATTACTGTAATTGAAATTTTTATACTTGTGATGTTTTTATGATATGTATTTTACACATGATTGCTTGTATGGAGATTTTTGGTTGTAATCCCGCTTCGATCCGTTGGGAGAAGCGGGAAAATACAAATAAACTTCTTCTTCTTCTTCTTCTTCTTATTATTATTTTCTTTCTTTCTTTCTTTCTTTCTTTCATCCTACTATTCTCTTATCTCTCTTTCCCTGCTCTTCCTCCCCATCTAGTGGACTTCTAGGTTAAGGGACAAATCACTCTTGCACTGGCCTGGACTATTCCTTTGTGGAAGGCTTTTGTAATTTATGTTTAAATTACTTGTAGAGAACTTTTGAAACCAAGCCAAGAGCTGCATGAGATCAGACTCAGGGCTGTATGCAGCCCTAGGAGGGAAGGTTGTCAACCCTGAGAGATGTATTTTGTGGGGATCATGGAAGCTGTAGTCCAGCATATTAGGAAGAGTCCATCTGAGGAAGTCTGCTACAAACTATGCTCAGAGGCAAAATATTCTGAAAACCAGGTGCTGGGAAGACTATTCTTGACATACCTTGTGTTTCAGAAAGCCTACTAGATGGCTACTGCTGGGGGGGAGGGGGGACAGGATTCTGGAACAGATAAGACTATCATAACACCTTGAATATGCTTAAAGTTTGAGTAACTAGGAAGAAGAAATTTCTAGCGTAAGCTTTTGCAGACTACAGTTCAGTTCATCAGATGCAAACCTTGCATCTAGTTCCTGAAGAAGTGAATTGTAGACCATGAAAGCTTATGCTAGACATGTTCTACTTCCCAGTTAGTCTCAAATGTGCTACTGAATTCCTTTGAGACGTTTAATGTTAAAACAGACTAATACAGCTATCTCTTTGAATACTCCTATTTTGTAAGATTTCAGAAGCTAGGCAGGATCAGGCCTGATTAGTATTTGAGAGACCACCAGGTAATTCCAGAGATATTCAGAAAGAGATGGAAAAGAATCCTGTCTGAAACCTCAGAATGTTGGTACCAGAACTGACAAAACAAGGCTAGATGGAGCGATGGTCAGACAGTCCAAGGCAGCCTCCTACTCTCCTATGGTCTAAAGCAGCAAAGCCTTTCTTGATGTGACAAACCATCATATACGTAACTTCAAGAACTAACATTGCTACATAAACAGATATGTATGGAATGTAAATGCTTTTCAGATGTGTCTGTTTTCAGATTTTATTTCATGAAATAAAATCCAGTGTACCTATACACTCTGCCTGAGACGAGGAGAGAAAATGTCCTTTGCTAAATATATGCTTTTGGAAATTATATGGGCATCTGTGACATACGACTTTGGGCGTTTTCTTTCTCACTATTGCCTGTAAAAAAACAACAGATTTTTTTTATATGAAGCTAGAAGCCACTGAGGCTTCCAAAGACATACAATGTACACTAATGATTTGTGAAGAGTGTGGACTTCCCTTTTTCATTCTTTTTCTGAATTCACAAGGGTCCAAGCTGAGCTTTAATACTTTTGTGAAAACCTAGAAGCATTAACACTGTAAGTTGTTTACTAAATGAAGCAATTGTGCTTTTTAATATGGGGGGGGGGGGGGGAGGAACACAGCTGAAATACTGCAACACAGTATTTTCACATGATGTATCTGACCCCTGTCAAACCCGTTTCTAGTTTACTGCAGTTCATGGGAAAATGCCAGTAGCTCAAAAACTCTGCATCAGCTGAGTGAAACTCCATTTCATTTTTTCATTGGTACAGCCTTGATCCTTTTGACTTTATCAGTGCATCTCAATTTGCTTTCCACTCAAAGAGAAACTAATTTTATTGCTTCTACAGGAAAAATGCTTCTGAATTTCTCAATGGTTATCTGTTGGCAAATGAAGACATTAAGTATCTTGACTGTGTACATAATGGCATATGTTTTAATAAAATATTTTCAATGCAGGCAGCTCTCTTTCAGTAGCATTTGAATTCAGCTCTGAATTTCTCATTGGCAACTGGTAGCTTCTATATCAGTAGGGTAGGAGAACCTGTCCCACATTTTATGTGGTCCCCCAGGACCATTTCTGTGACCCCCCCCCAGGGATATTTTATTTGCTCCAAAATGCACCCAAATTACTTCTAGGGATGTGGCGGGCTTTTCCACCAGGTTTCCACAATAAGTTTTACAAAATATTTCAATTTTTTTCCCCTTAAAATGCCCCCAAATGCTCTCTTTTGTTGTTGTGTAACTTTAAGTAGTTTCTGACTTATGGCAATCCTATCACAGGGTTTTCTTGGCAACATTTGTTCAGAGGACGTTTGCCATTGCCTTCCCCTGAGGCTGAGAATGTGTGATTTGCCTGAGGTCACCCAGTGGGTTTCATGGCCAAGCAGGTAATTGAACCCCGGTCTCCAATGATGTAGTCCAACACTCAAACCACTATGCCACACTGGCCAAAAGCACGGTGAGAGTGCACCCATGCCCGTTATAAGATATTTGGAGACATTTAGGGACATATTTTTTATATATATACTTCTGTGGGGTGGGTGCAACACTCCAAGGAGACCTGAAGGATTAATGCACCACCCAAGCTGTCCACTGTTGCCCTTCGAGCTATCCAAGGTTCTGAATTCTAATTCTGCCATGGATTCCCTATCTTGGAAAGCTCTGTTAATAATAAATAAAGGATTTATTTATAACCCGCCCAATCACAAGGAATCAGGGTGGGTTACAACAATAAATAAAGTGCAAAGCAAATAAACAATAATGAAGCAATTCACAATAGCAATAAATAGCAAAAAATACATAGCAATTCACAGCAGCAATAAAATTAACAAAGCAAATTACATAGCAATAAATGAACAAAACAAGTAAAATAGAAAATAATCCCCATTCTCAATCCCCCATCCCAATCCTAAAAACAATATAAACAATGCACAATCTTAAAACATTACAATCTAGGATCATATGGGGCAAAAGTTAAAGTTCTGACTAAAATCCATGATGGATTCTCTGTATCAGAACTCACCCTCTGGAGTCAAAAACATCAGACAAGAGGAGTCAGATTTCCAGGAAATTGTGGCTCCTGGTGATAATGACCTATCCAAGTCCAAGGAGGTTGGGGGGAGGAGAAGACTTCCCAGCAGGAGGTGGCAGATGCTAAACACATGCTGACATCGTTTGGTGATCAGTAGAAGATGCTAACACATTAAACACCTGGTATCTTGAGACAGCTGCCTGTAAACCTCCTAGCAGCTCCCTGACATCTTTGTTGCTTGCATCTGTTCTAACTTGGTGACTGGCAGTACTCTTCAGTATTAGTGTTTTCTTGGCCTTGAACTGGCCATGACTGATGACTGTTTTACTCCTCACTGGCTTCATTTATCTGGGCTACTAATTTGCTGTAACAACGTCTGGACCAGCTGACAAACACCCTCTTGTTTCTCCCTTCAACTTGCTGGAGAACCTCTGAATGACCTGGAGCGGATTAACTATCCAACAGCTCTTGCACTCCAACCACTTGATTCCTGGGCAACTTGCTCACTGGAGCATAGAATATTCTGCCCCACTGACATGGAAGACACCAGCTGCCATTTGTGCTCAGTGATCCATCATTTTCACTAGAAGCACAGATATGCTTAGGCTAACTAGCTTGACAGGATTAACCATCATTAAAGCTATCCATGTGCTGACAGCAAGATGCCAAGGAATGGATCATTCTAGCCCCCCCAGAAATCTTTGGATATATGCAGTTTATAAATATTCACAAATAAATGAATACTAGGATGTGTTGTACATGGTCTGGAGGTTTCCATTAGTCCAAGGTATATCTGTCAAGTGTGAACTAGTACTTTCTCATCCTTAGCAATGTCACATTTTTATCATGCAAGACCAAAGATTATCTCCTTCCCAAGCAAATGGTATGGATTCTCTCAGATTTTCTACTGATACCCAAGCATCCCAAATATGTGAGGCCCACTGACTGCCTATGAACTTTTCAGTGGGAGTACCTTGTCTCAGAGAGTCAATCTGACATCACATCTGTGCCAGCCTTTTAGTTTTCCCAAATATTTAAAATCTGGTGGTTAATTTTTTTTAATGGACAGTTGAAGCCTTTGCTGCTCTATTATCCATTTTGGAGCTTTATTGAATTTTAAGAGGTGATATGATAGCCCTGTTTAAATATTTGAAGGGATGTCATATTGATGAGGGAGCAAGCTTGTTTTCTGCTGCTCCAGAGACTAGGACACGGAGCAATGGATGCAAGCTCCAGGAAAAGAGATTCCACCTCAACATTAGGAGGAACTTCCTGACAGTAAGGGCTGTTCGACAGTGAAACAAACTCCCTCGGAGTGTAGTGGAGTCTCCTTCCTTACAGGTCTTTAAACAGAGGCTGGATGGACATCTGTTGGGGATGCTTTGATTGTGATTTCCTGCATGGCAGGGGGTTGGACTGGATGGTCCTTGTGGTCTCTTCCAACTCTACAATTCTATGATTCTATGATTCTATGATGGTGTGTGCTATTTGTATGGTTCTATTCTTCTTGACATTATTACTGATTTTTAACTTGGTTCTATTTCATCTTAAACTTCCATTCCGGACGCCCCCAACCCTAGTACATCCTGGGGATGTACAAAATGGCGGCATCCGTTCTACATGGGCGGTGCCATCTTGACATCGCGAACGCATAGCGTCCGCATGTCGCGCAGCGCTAATGACATTGCGAGTGTGCCATTGGCACCTTGCGGCGTCATTAGCACGCCGAAAGAAGAAGCACCATTTTGGGGCTTCTTTTTTGTGGCACTGAGGAGCCGTGCGGTTTGGCCGCTGGGGCTCGTCAGCGTAGCAAATGACGGCGCTGGCAGACCGCCCATTTTGGGTGGTCTGTAACGCGCCATAGTTAAGAAGTTCCCATACCTTGACTCAAACACTGATCAGAACAGGGATTGCCGTCAAGCAATCAGAAGAAACTAGGATTGGGAAAGGAAGCTATGAAACAACTAGACAAGATATTGAAGTACAAAGATATAAAATTAAACACCAAAGTTAGGATTGTCAAAGCCATCATATTTCCCATCACCATGTATGGATGTGAGAGCTGGACAGTGAATAAGGCCAATAGAAAGAAAATCAATTCATTTGAGATGTGGGGCTAGAGAAGAGTGTTAAAGATACCAAGGATGGCCAAAACAAACAAAAAATGGGTCCTTGAACTGATTAAACCTTAATTTGATCTTGGAGACCAAGATGATTAAAAGGAAGGAGTGAGGGAAGGAAGGAAGGAAGGAAGGAAGGAAGGAAGGAAGGAAAGACGAACAAGATTACAAAGCAGTCTCCTTCTCTGGTGTTCAGACTCCTGTATCCCACTTAGATAAAATATTCCAACATAATACAATCCTTTCTAGCCCCATCAGAGATTAAAATCATCTTGTCATATAGTCTTCAATTATTCGACAGGACCATGCTGGCGTAAAATCAGCATAAAGTGTTAATGACTATCCTGAACACTTGAGTGGGTTATCGTAATACCTGACCATTACCATCATGTCAATTGCTTCCTCAGAGAAGAATGCAGGAAAAAAAAAAACAAGCTTTGTTCACTAAATTACATATTCCCTCTTACTCATTTCAAATGAACCTGTTATAAAAACCTCACAGGGACATCCTGTAGTTCTTGTGCTGTCTCAGCTTGAGAGGTAATTAAGTGTCCTTTAGCAACAGTCTATTTTTCTACATCATGTATTTTTTGCTTAATGAAAAATCTATAGTCAAACTAAAGGAGTTTAAAAATCCATACTCCTTCATTGCTGAAGACTTACACACTTTGCGGCAGGGAAGCAACTCCAAGACTCAAAGTGAGTCACATTTCCTCCATAAATCTACTGAAGAAGAATAATGGGATGAAGGAAAGTGGGACATCTATGTTAATAATGTGTATTTTGGAGCCTTCAGTACTGGTAGCATAGATCTAAAGAACGCTATTTTAGTACTACCAATAATTTATACCACAATCGGCATGAGCAAGGTGCTTTATCACATTCATCCTTCCTGGTGGGACACTATTATTTTCAATGTACAGATGGAGCATTGAAGCTGAAAGCTGAAGCTAAAATGTTATACAATATTGTACTGTGGATTTGAACAGAATATTCATTATACAACCAAAATTAGAGTTATCTTTAGAGAATTCTGGGGTGGATCAGACATGTCGTGGCAGAGTAATACCTAGCAGTTGTGTGAGTAACTGAAACTAAAATGTGTTTTATGTTTATGTTCTCCACATAACAAAAACATTTGCCTGTTTTACTGAACCATTTCCTGTATTGCTATGTATTTTATATGTATTATCCTATTATTTCTTAGATTGTACGCCATAGGCAGGCTTACTCTTATATATTTATTGTTTTATGTACAGTGCTGTGCAAATCTACAGCACTATATAAATAATAATAATAATAATAATAATAATAATAATTTTGAAAAGGGTAAAGCTGAGGGTCAGATTAGACATGACACTAAATGCCTTGTGTTCTGCAAAATGTCATTTTATTAAAAAATGCAGAATAAAAAAAATTGTACGGTTGTTTGATAATAATGGGGATCACAGTAGGAAGAAAGGTTTAGAATAACAGTCATAGATTTGGAAAAGACCTCAAGGGCCATCAAGTTCAACCCGCTACCATGCAAGATCAAAGCCTGTTTAAAAACCTCCAAAAAGAAGACTCCACCACATTCCAAGGGAATGTGTGAACAGCTTTTACTGCCAGAAGGTACTTCCTAATGTTGAGGTGGAATCTTTTTTCCTGTAGTTTGAATCCACTGCTCCAGGTCCTATTCTCTGGAATTGCAGAAAACAAAATTGTTCCATCTTCAGTACAACATCTCTTCAAATATTTAAACAGGGCTATCATATCACTTCTTACATCCTTTTTGAATTGTGATATCTAGAACTGGACAGAGTTTTCCAAGTGAGGCCTGAACAAAGCGGAATAGAGAGGTGCTATTACTTCCCTTGATCTAGAACTATGCTTGATCTAGACACTATTGATGAAGCCTTGTGTAGTACCTTACATTTTTCCCTTTTGAAATTCATTTTGTTAGTTTTGGCTCAGCTTCCTATCTATTAAGGCCATTTTGAAGTCTGATGCTTAACCTTCTTCTCCCCTGTTGGGATCCAGATTGTTTCTTCAGAGGAAAGCTTCCATTAGCGCCATCAAATGCATACAGGGCTGTGTCCAGTGGCAGCTAGTAGCTTCCATGTCAGTGGGCCAGGCAATCCACTTCAGGCTTCATTCCAAGCTTTAAAAGGGCTAAATGTGCTGAATTTATTTGTGGATAGAGATCAGAACGTTGGACATTTCCTTAAAATTTGGACTTAAACCCAAAGCAGATTCAATAACCCACTGACATGGAACCCATTGGCTGTCATTGGCTCTGTCCATCTGAAAAGAAATGCAGTTGGCCAAAGAATTCTCAACTACTGTATATAAGCAGAACATGCCAGAGACCCAGCTGTATGTCTGTTGTAGGACTCTATTTAGCCATTCAACTAATGCACAAGGATGGAAACAAAGTCTTTGTAGCATTTGTCGCAAGTGCTGTTTGAACTTCTGAACAAAGAGAGCTTTTTTTGTTTGTTAGCATCTCTTTGATTTGTTTCAATTGCCTCTGTTAACTCACCCTCCCCATCAGGCATTCCCAGTGTGATTTCAGAGAAGTGACTGTGATTAGAAGGGGAAATATATACAGCTATTTGCGTCTCCATTTATGACACGTTACAATCTTGAATTGCCAGGCTGATGAAATTTGCAAACTTTCATTGCGGTGAGGTCAGAGAAAAAACACTGGCTTTGATTATTTCTGATAAGTGATGTAGCTATTTATGTATTTCATCTTATTTCATTTTTGTTGTTATTATTTGCTGTCAAGCGGGCTTTGACTTATGGCAACCCAATGAATGATAGACCTTCAGGAGCTTCAGTCATCAACACTCTGCTCAGAAGCGTGAAATCTCAGGGCCATGGCTTTTTTGACTGAATCAATCCATCTGTAATGAGGTTTTTCTCATTTCCTTCTGCCTTGCACATTCTCTAGTATTATCATATTTCCCAATGAATCATGTAGTCTTCTGATGCATCCAATGTACGACAGCCCCAGCTCCAGTCTAGTCATTCAGGCTTCTAGTGAGAGTTCAAATTTGATTTTCTTTTGGACCCATTTGCCTTTTTGGAAGTCCATGGTATCCGTAGAACTCTCCTCAAGTCCTATATTTGAAACAAGTTTATTTTCTTCCTATCAGCTTTCTCCACTATCCTATTTTAATAACCAGAAGAAGAAATGAGAAATACAATCAGCCCTCCATATCCACAGATTCTGCATCCACAGGTTCAACCATCCAGAGCTTGAAAATATTCCCCCCATTCTAAAAAGCAAACCTTGATTTTGCCTGTTTAGATAAGGGACACCATTTTACTATGCTACTGTATATAGCAGAACATGAACATCCATGTTTTTTTGTATGCACCAGGAGGTGGGTCCTCGAACCAATCCTCAGCAGATTCCATAGTGATTTTAATAGGCACTTTGAGACTAAATGGGAAAAAGAAATTTCTAGTATGTAACCCACAAAGGCTTATGGTAGAAATTTCTTTTTCCTATTTAGTCTCAAGGGTGTTAGTGGAGTTCTTTATATCTTTCAATGGTAAAATAGACTAGCATGGCTATCTCTTTGAATAATATTACAAGTTGACTCTTCCTCATCTAAAATGCTAAGGACCAGATGTCTTTTGGCTTTTTTTTTTTTTATTTTGGAATATTTACATACAGTATGCATAATGAGATATCTTGGAGTTGAGACCCAAGTCTAAACATCAATTTCATTTATGTTTCATATATATCTTATATACATAGCCTGATTGCAATTTTATAAATAATATTTTTAATAAATTTGTGCATGAAACAAAGTTGTGTACACTGAACCATCAGAAAGAAAGTGTCAGTCACCATGGCTGCATCTGCACTGCGGATTTAATGCAGTGCTTTAAACCCATGACTCAATGCTATAGAATTCTGGGATTTGTAGTTATGTGAGATATTTAGCCTTCTCTGTCAGAGAGCTTTGATGCCACAACAAACTATGAATTCCAGGATTCCATTGCATTGAACCATGGCAGTTAAAGTGGTATCAAACTGCATTATTCCTGCAGTGGACATTAGATCTATCGCAGCCACACATGTGGACAATTTGGGGTTTTAGAATATTTAGGCTTTCTGAATTCTTGATAAGGAATACTTAACCTGTATAATGGAAAGCTCTGCCTTTGAAGACATACATGGTTCTCTCCACTAACAACTTCACTGTATCTTCTTGAGAATCCTGTGAAGGTTAATTTTGATGGTGAATAACTGTAAGATGTTTATGGGAAGCTGGGCTGCAGCCCTCTGTACATTCCTTTCCCCTGTCAGCTAAACACCTTTTTATTTAAACAGGCATTTGATTATTAATTGGTTACAGAGAAGAGTCTTTATATGGGTGGGTGTGCGTGCTGTATTTTTATTTGATTTTAAATGCTTTTAGACTTCTTAAATGATTGGTGCTTTAATGGTTTAGCTTGTTTATTGTGTTGTAATTTTTATATTCTATGTTTGTTTTTTTTAGCTATATCTTATTTTAACCTTATCCTAAGTCATCTTTGGTCCTATGTCAGGCAAAAGGCAGGGTGTAAATAAACCAATAAATAAATAAATAAATAAATAAATAAAGCTTTACAAGGTAAGTGAACTGAGATGGTGGTGAACTGTGAAGTGTTTACGCCAACTCCACAAAATAATTGGAAAGGAAGAAGAATATGTTCCGTGCATGGTTGAACCACAGAAGTATTAATTTCAAAGCAAATTAAAGCATCCTGCCTTCCCTCAGATATGAACAACAGAAAAACCACACAGTTACAAGAATCATTTGGACTTACTTTCGCCCCAAGCACCTTGAGGTTACACAGAAATCAGCAGGTTTACCAAGATCTTGAAAAATATCTACATCATTTTGCTAAACTGCTGCAGAAAACATTTCTGGTAAGATAAGCATGGTCTTACATAACACAGCCGAAGAAACTAATTAGCTGTAAGGCAGGTCATCATTTATAAAACAGACCTTCCTGCCTCAGAAACTGGCAAGGCGAAGGTTGCTCTTCCCCCAGCCTTTGCTCTGAATTTATGACCATTATTGTTAAGGGGCTTTACAACTCACCCTGCCTGTCCAGCAAAGGCATTCTGCTACAAAGTGCATCAATTATTCTTTTTAAAATTGGTTTTCAATACAACAGAAAACAAACTGATTGTTAGCCCCAGCACACACGTATCTTCCAAGTATTGTCCTCCTTCACCCTTCTCAATAACAAAACCCTGATTATGCGTAGTCTATAAACACAAAATTATTTCACACAGATTTACACACAAATATGCAGTGGCACAACAAACTGGCCAACTACATAGTGGAGAAGAAAGAGGAGGTTGAAGGGAGGGTGATAGTAAATAAGGAACAAATTGGGATGTTTAAACTGCCTTAAGTTAATCCACAAATACTTCTTAAAAGGTGGACCCTATGTTTAAATATTTTTCTCCATCATCCCACTGTAAGAATACTTTCTCCTCTGTCCGGTCTACTTCTCCTTCTTCCCATTCATATCACACTTAACATTCAATTCCATCTTTTGGGAGACGACTGGGCCAGGGACCAAAACACAATGGTAAATTATCTGCGTTATATCCTACCCAGAGGAAGACTCCTCAGATAAGGAAAGGGAAAAAGTGAGCCCAGATAAAAAGTTCAAGTCACATCCAGAGAAGATTGGCAGCCCTATCCTGAAAGTGGAGGTATTGTATTTAGTCCCTGTTGAGATGGAGTTGGACACTGAGTGATTTTATCTTTTGGAGTTATTATAAGTATGGGCCTAGCCTACCTTAAAAGGGAACCTCTGGGATAATTCAGTCAGCTACCTATAAATAAGCATAACCAATGCCATTTCGGTGTAGCACATCAAAAGCTCTGCAATCTCTTTTTGGCACTGGGGAACATTCCTTGATCTCTAGTTTCCTGAATTTTAGCTTGCTCCCTCAACTGATTTTTGACCTTGCTTCAACTATGCTTTTGCTCTTACAGAACCTCTGTGTATGGCCATGGGCTGGATTGCTTTCTCCATTCTTTGCTTTCTTAATGCAGAGGTGTACTCATATAGGTACTTGCCATTCAGAAACAAGACAATCTTATTTTGTATATACAGGGTCCTGGGAGAAATCCACATAAAATCCACTTACATGATTAGGTAGCAAGTGATTGGGAAGATTTGTATCTTGGGTTACTTCTCTTTAAATGTACGTATGAGGTGGAAGTTGTCATGTAAATACAAAGCCCTATGTGATTCAGGTCCAGCATATCTAAAAAAACATATTATCACATACAACCTTGCCTTACAACACCAGGAAAGGCCCCTCAATGAGTCCTGCAACCCTTGGAGCAGAATCTAGTAGGCACATCACACAGGGCCTTCCCAAGTTTGTGAACTTCCTTCATAGGGAAGCTTGAGTGGCTCCCCCTCCCCCTTTTCTTTTAGCAAACACCTAATGGCTAAATTTCATTATGTAAATCGTACACAAACCTGAGTCCTCGTTTTGGAGATAAATTTCTTCTCTCTCGGTGATGTATAAGCTGCCTTTGTTGTTGTTGTGTGCCTTCAAGTTGTTTTTGACTTATGGTAGCACTAAGCCAAACCTGTCGTGAGGTTTTCTTTGAAAATTTCTTTAGAGGGAGTTTGCCATTGCTTTCCTCTGAGGTGGAGAGAGTGTGACTTGCCCAACATTCACAGATGTGGGGCTGCCAATGAAAAAGTCCTATCTCTGATATCTGCCCATAAGATAGATCCTGACTACAGAGCAGAAAGCAGTCTAGTTTATCTCACGGGACTCTGAAACGGGTCTGGTGTGTTACAAAAGGGGTCGGGATGGGAATGGAAGGCGGCATAGGATGCAGTTTACCACACAGGTACCCCAGGAGGCAATTTTCAGGAACTGTTTAGAAGCGTTCCTGAAAATCACCTCCTGGGGGACACATTTGGAATGGAATGGGAACTTCTGACGGCAGCAGTGGTGTTTTTCTGTGCGGCAAACTGCGCCCTATGCTGCCTTCTGCTCCCATTCCGACTCCTTTTGTGATGTGCCAGGCCCGTTCTAGTGGCCTGTGCGATAAACTCCAGTGTCGCCAACCTAATCCAACTGCCTGAGCATACAAATGGATGGAACCTGAGAGCCTATCCCAAGAAGATGATAAATGTTTCATAACTCTAACCATCTCTTTCTTGTGTTTGCAAACCATTTGTCCAGATGGAAATAGAGTCCTCCCTCCGTTCTCATGATTTTGGAACCCGCGTCCCTCGCTTATGCATGAGAGACGAATGGAGGGGAAAATACTGGGGCTTGAATTTAGGCGAAACTCCATTTCCATGAGGGGGTCCAGAACAGATCCCCATGAAAAAAGGGGGGCACTGTACTTGTATACTACCACTTGTATACTATCAATTTTCTTACTCTCTAAAGACAACTTATACAAAGCACCCATCAATTTATTATTTCTTTTTTTCTTTGAATCCTGAGATTTGACAGATAAATTTGGAGTCAGTTCACATTCTGTTCTCCTTGAACATCCCTCATTATTGTAGTTTGAACAACTATGTAGAATTCCCACTGATGGCACTCTTAGAAACTAAGAAATACCAAGACAACTGTTAAAGCAGTTCAAACTGCATACATATTTCCAAAGGATCTGAACATACTGATTCACAGACTGGGTATGTCATGACGTTTAGGGGTGAGTTTTGTTCCCTCAACAGGAAGAAGTCAAGTGATGTTAACAGAATTACACTGGGGTAAACCCCATGTGAATTCAAATGACTACTAGGCACTTGGTAATAATTTTGAAGGGAAAACTTATGCTATTAAGAACAGCACAGACTTTGAAAGATAATAAACACACTAGGGATGGCATTAGAAGATGTGCAAGGAACATTTACTCGTCAAAAGAAAGGAATTGATCTCAATATACTAAAGTGGGGAAAACTCTTTTAGACCACGTTCCCTGGATGCAACACATTTTTAGCATATTTGGTAGGCTGCTAACTATGCAGATAGGCTGAGTACTTACCACAAGAATATGTTTAGTTACATTCTCTTGTTTTTCCAATGTCATCAGGTTCCTGTTCACTGAAGGTGTCCTTTACTGTTCTTGGCCCACCAACTGTCAGAGCTTGAAAAAAATTACTTTAAAAAAAGTGGTCACTATATGCTGAGGGCTATGCTGACTGGGGGATTCAAGAATAAGACTCAACATTAAAGAAAGGCAGTGTGATTCTTTCAACAAAATTCTGTAGAAGCCAAACTCATTGTTCTTCCAAAGTTTTTATTCAAACCAAAAATCGTACCATCATGAGAAAATTAAGCTGGCTCGTAGGACATATGAAAAGCCAGAATTAGTATTCACACTGAGATGTCAACCATATATTACATCCATAATTACAGTAATCCACAGCTGCTTCAGTTGCAGAAAATAATGAACTGCCCAGTGAGAACTGGTGTCCATGAAATGGAAAGAAAATGCCATCTGGTATAGGACATTGCTCTGGCTTAATGCTATGAACACAAGAGGGCTTGATCCTCCTTGACATGGTCCATTTATGGATGTATGACTATTAGTAATTCTAGATAACAGCAGTGCCAAATTGAAAAAAGAAAAAAAGCAATAAGAGAAAGAAGGGATGATGCTTATCATATGTTCAAAGTGCATTTCACAATCTTTTTAGTATAAAACAGCCTGTTCATTTAAATATAAAGGATCAGTATAATTAGACCTATAAATGTGAGCTATTTTTTATTTTTCTCCCATATTATGGTATGGAAAGCTGTTTAGATAATAAGGCTAATAGCAGAGAATGGATGTACTTATTTGCAAGCAGGATACTGAGTGTGCCTGTTCCAGGAAGATTAAACAGAATTGGCAAGCACAATATAACATAGGAAGAATGCTTTGAACTTCAACATCATCTTTCATCTGATGACTACAGAGTAAAGTACTATGAAATACCAATTCCATGGGAAGCAGCCCTAAGATTTGGCAAAAATTATAGAAAGAGAAGTAAAACAGTTGAATGCCAAGGTCACTTGCCAAACTTGGACTCAAAACATCTATTTAGAGATTCAGTAGAACACTTATATCAGTCAATTGTTTGTTTGTTTTTAAAAAGCATTTCTAATCAATGTTTCTGTTTAACCATGTTCAGCTGCACCAACTTTTAACATAATCCGCAGTCTGCAGATGAAAAGCACAGTACAGATTAAGCAAATAAGATTTAAAAGATTAATAACATTTCGAGGGGCATTAAAAATAATCAACAGGTCAAGCTCTGGTAGACAGGGGGAAAAAATCTTCACAACACAATGGTTAATTCTGTTTTCTATTTGGTTTGCTTCTTTGGATAAAACATGAAGTTATGTCTTATTTCAAAACAGGAAAGGAGGATAGGAATCACTGTAATAGAAAAGATGGGCAAGTATACAATTAAAAGCTACTTGAAGGCTATTTCTTGCAGCATTGAGCCATAGTTGCTATTTCCTTCCAACAAATTTACTTTTGTTCTTTGGGTGGACTTTTGGGAATGACAGACTGGCACTCAGCCATTGACAGGCATTGGACTGCTAAGGCTGAAGGATCCAACTCGTTGGGAGCCTTGGACATTCACTTTCAGCATTGCAGATCATTGGGTTATGCTTGTTGTGTGCCTTCAAGTTGTTTCTGACTTATGGTGACCTTATGGCGGACCTATCACAGGGTTTTCTTGGAAAGTTTCTTCAGAGGGGGTTTGCCATTGCCATCCTCTGAGGCTGAAAGTGTGTGACTTGCCCAGGGTCACCCAGTGAATTTCACGGCTGAATGGGCAATTCAAACCCTGTTCTCCAGAGTCATTGTCCAATGCTCAAACCACTACACCATGCTGGCTATGTCTAGTTCAGTATTTAGAAACCTACATTTAGAAACCTCCTTTTTAAGAACATGCTGAAGCCTCTAATAATTGTGCAGTAGCAGAATGATGTTCTGAGTCCCAGAACATCATCTCTCTGCTCCTCAGTTATAGGTGGATTAGCACTTTAAAAAAGTTTTTATTGTATATTTTTGATGTAAATCACCAAATAAACATAATTTGATATAAGGAAAACTTAACAATAACGATGTTGTGTGGATTATTTGTTAGGATGCCAGAATCTCTTTGTATGAAAGTACAATAAATTAGCTCCATTATTTTTAAAATACTTTCACACATTCTAATCCTGGCAGTTAATTTTGCAGTTTTAGACAAGATTATGCAGCTGCTCTGGGCAGGACACTTTCTAAGATGAAGGACCATCGCTTCCCAAAAATAGTATTCTACACTGAACTCTTCACGGGTCAGCGTAAGAGGGGTGCTCCAAAGAAGAGATACAAGGACTCCCTGAAACAACATCTCAGGCTTGGCCAAATTGATCACAAACAATGGTCCACCCTGGCCTTGCACCGGGAGGCATGGAGACGCACTATCCACGATGCTGCAGCCTTCTTTGAAAGCTCACACCGAACGAGTCTCGAAGAGAAATGACAACGCAGACAGAACCACAACCCGGAAACATCACCCAAGGTGTCATGGCCAGCCAAGAGCAGGTCTTGGAGGATGAGGAGGAGGATGGGGCTCCTCCAGAGCAAGAGGTAATTGAGGCTACACCAGGTGCTAATCCTGCTCCAGTGCAAGAGGTAATTGAGGCTACACCAGGTGTTAATCCTGCTCTGCCAGAATCCAGCCCTGATGTCCCAGCCCCAGAGGAGGAGGCTCAGCCAGGTCCTAGTGCTGGTGGGATTCCTCTGGTGGTACAGCAGCCTAGTGGTGACTCTGGGGAGGAACCAGGCTTGAAGGTTCCCTCCTATAGACAACGCAGGGCTGAAAGTGCTGGCAGATAATAAAGGTTAATAATAATAATAATAAAAATAAAGATGCAGATCCCAAAGAATTGCTGAGAAGCAATTAGCAAATCAGCCTCAGGTGGCACGGGGAAGAGTTTCTCTTACTTA
The DNA here is from genome assembly GCF_019175285.1 of Sceloporus undulatus. NCBI lineage: Eukaryota > Metazoa > Chordata > Lepidosauria > Squamata > Phrynosomatidae > Sceloporus > Sceloporus undulatus. The sequence goes on from NC_056524.1 coordinate 248,154,484, forward strand.
ATGAGCAGAGAGACACCAACTCAGTGCCAGAGTTTATTGTATGATCTTTTGGTGTGACTGCTGCCTGCACTGGCTCCCTGTATCTTGACTCCTTGTTGCCTTGACTCCAGAATGGACTGCACTATTGCTACCTTCTGGCTGACCTGACCCTGGACTGGACTGACTATTGTGACCTCTGTTATCCTGACTTCGGCTTGGCTTTCGGTTTGCTTGTTCTCTCTCTCCCTGCAAGGTTTGTGGACTACTTCCAGTTTCATGGTTAATTGCCTTCCTTATCG
>NC_056524.1:248162727-248165684 GCF_019175285.1 Sceloporus undulatus
TAATCGCGGTGTGTGCTGGCTGCAGTCCAGACAGAATAAACTGGCACTCAGTTAGTGTCTCTCTGCTCATTAAGTAGGGAAGCTCTCCCCTGTGCCACCTGAGGGTGATTTGCTAATTGCTTCTCAGCAATTCTTTGGGATCTGCGTCTGCTCACTTTCAGCCCTGCGTTGTCATTAGGAGGGAACCTTACGCTTGGTTCCTCCCCAGAGTCACCACTAGGCTGCTGTACCCCAGAGGAATCCCACCACTAGGACCTGGCTGAGCCTCCTCCTCTGGGGCTGGGGATCAGGGCTGGATTCTGGCAGGCAGGTTAACACCTGGTGTAGCCTAAATTCCTCTTGCACTGGAGGAGCCCCATCCTCCTCCTTATCCCTCTGAGCCTGCTCTTGGCTGGCCATGAACACAAGGCGCGTTACAGACCGCTCCTTTGGGGCGGCCTGTAGGCGCGCCTTTCCCCGGTGTATCGGGGCCTCAGTTGCCAGACCGGCATCCTGAGGCCCATCCACTGCTTTCCAGGCCGCAGGGAAGCGGCAAAGGCCGCTTCCCCAGCCTGGAAAGGGGTGTCCTTGGGGCTTCAAGCCCCAAGGACACCCCGCAGCGGCGGGGAGGGGAGAAAGGGGCCACTTGGCCCCTTTCTCCCTTGCATTGCTGGGCGCAGCCGTCTGAAGGCTGCACCCAGCAACGCAAACCAGGAAGGAGCTCCTTTTCGGAGCTCCTTCCTGCTCCGCGGAAAGGGCGTGTTAAGCACCCTCGTGCAGAGCGATGGCGTCATGTCCGCGCCGCCTCGTTTGGAGGCGGTGCATTCGTCACGCCATCATGGCGGCGGCTGTGTGGAACGGCCGCCGCCATTTTGTGCGCGTGGAACACGTGCTAGGGTTAGGGGGTGCGGAGCACTGCCCCTTCCTAACCCTAGTACGCACTCGTCGCGTACTTTCATGGCGGTCTGTAACCGCCAAGGAGACTTTCTGCTGTGTTTCTGCAACTGGACTTGTTTATGTTGGATTGGCCTTTTTAGTCATGAACACACTTGTAGAAAGCGCAAGATGAGTCCTTCCTGAGTCTTCATTCGCAAAGTAAAGCCAGAGAGAGATATTCCAGTTCCATTTGGAGATGCCAGGATTTGAACCTGGAACGTTTTGCATAAGATGTGAGGAATATAACTAGGTTGTGAACTTTTCCTTGCTCTTCTTCCAACCAATATTTAATCTATCTGCCCCCTTGAGGAAGGCACTTCCCATCATCACCCCTTGAGGAAGGCCATTCCCTATCTAATCAGAAGTTGCTAACCTGCTGAAGGATAGTGGACCAAGAAATAAAGATATGACAATCCAAGGATAAGACTGGTGTCCATTATTGCATCCGTTATAGAAGTAACTTTCTATTATTGCTCTAAGTATACAGCAGTTTATAAAAGAATGTTCAGATTTTTTTTTATTTTCAAAGGAAGTTATCTGAGTGTAAACCTAGGTATGATGACACCATGAGAGCCTGCACAGTAGTTAACTGTATTTCCAGACAAATTACTTTATAAAATTAAAAATCATAAGTTGGAAGAGACACACAGACCATCCAGTCCAACCCCCTGCCCTGCAGGAATACACCGTCAAGCACCCCAGACATAATGGTGTCACTGGGTTGGTGTCACCCCGTGTGTGTGAGGGGCTGCTTTGCCCATCCCTTCCTAGCCAACCACCCACCCATTTTAGTTTAATTTAGTTCATAATATTTTATACCTTTTAAATGTATTTGTTTAGCTTGTTCTGTATTGTATTGTATTTGGTTTTTGGGTTTATATTTGTATATTTGTTTTACAGCTGTATTGTATTAGTTTTATATTATATTACTCTCTCTCTCTCTCTCATTTCAGGCACTAATGCAGACAAGAGCATAAATGGTAGTCAGCCATCTAGCCAAAAAGACCCCCCCAAAGCCCTTCCACAATGCATTTCCTCTTAGAATACATGATGCTTTGATCACTCCTGACAGAAGCATTCTAAAGTGGCTTGAATAAATTAATGGAGGACAGACCGGAAATTTCGTAACGTGGGTATTTCGTATCCCGGGGTACCACTGTAATTTGAGATGTGGTGCTGGAGAAGAGTGCTGAGGATACTGTGAACAAACAAATGAGTCCTTGAACAGATGAAGCCTGATCTCTACCTGGAAGCCAAGATTATCAATCTGAGATTGTCAATTTGCCACATCATGGGAAGGTATGACTCATTACAAAAGACAATCATACTAGGAGAGGTGAAGGGATGTAGAACGAGAGAAAGACTGCATTATAAATGGATAAAATCAATTAGGGAGATCATGGGTATGAATTTACAGGACTTAAACAGAACAGTGGAGAATAGGAGGTCTTGGAAATGTCTCATCCACAGGGTTGCCGTGAGTCAGCATCGATTTGAGGGCAGTTAACAACAAACAGCCAAGTCACAATTCAAGGGAGAGAAATATATGTTTCTTGAGATGGGATTGGGCAGGAATCAGCAGGTTACTTTTATTTATCTCTGGTTTGAGATAATGGACACAATGATCCTCCAGGGAATATTTCAGAGCAGTCTGTGTACATGCAGTGCCCTAGCAATAGTGGGCCTGGTACATTATCTACTTGAGTGCTATATAATAATAATAATAATAATAATAATAATAATAATAATAATAATAAGTTTTATTTATAGACCGCTATTCCGCAATGATCATAGCGGTGTACAGTGAAAATTGTAATACAATACAAAAGGTGACAGTTAAAGGAGGGAGAAGTCTCGTCCTTCAGGCAGTCCCTGATGTTGCTGGGTCTGCCTGATCGCTCCCTCTGAGGCCAAGATGACAGTTGAGTTCCAATTGTGCCTTTTCCTTCAGATGTGGAATCTGACCTCAGTGGTCCATGCCTTGGTTACATCCTGTTTGGACTACTGTAACACGCTCTACTTGGGGCTGCCTTTGAAGAGTG
>NC_056524.1:248165784-248192018 GCF_019175285.1 Sceloporus undulatus
GTAATACAATACAAAAGGTGACAGTTAAAGGAGGGAGAAGTCTCGTCCTTCAGGCAGTCCCTGATGTTGCTGGGTCTGCCTGATCACTCCCTCTGAGGCCAAGATGACAGTTGAGGAGGGAGGGGCCTCGTCCTTCAGGCAGTCCCTGATGTTGCTGGGTCTGCCTGATCGCTCCCTCTGAGGCTGAGGTGACAGTTGAGGAGGGAGGGGCCTCGTCCTTCAGGCAGTCCCTGATGTTGCTGGGTCTGCCTGATCGCTCCCTCTGAGGCCGAGGTGACAGTTGAGGAGGGAGGGGCCTCTATTTATATTTATATTCAAGATGCAGGGAGAATTATCTTGGCCCCTTTCTGTCCTGCATAAGAATTGGTCTGTGATGACAAAATGAGAGCCAGCATGGTATAGTAGTTGAGAGTTGGACTACGACTCTGGAGATCAGGGTCTAATTGCATAGTGGGTTTCTGTGGCTGGATGGGCAATCAGAGCCTGACCTCCAGAGTCATAGTCCAACGCTCAATCTACCGCACCATGCTGGCTCTCATCATTTGTAATAGCATTGCTTTATTATTTGACACGATTTAAAATCTACAGCGCTATATAAATAAAACATAATAATAATAATAATAATAATAATAATTGTTCAGTAGAGTAATTAAATGAATTGATCTGATTTTGTCTGTAAAAAAATATTTTGTGGGAACTGGGCCATTGGGCAGCATCTTGGAATTAACATCCCCCTAGCTTTATAACTATTTATCGATAGATAAGAATGAATGTAACAAACAAGCTGAGATACAAGCCTATGCTATCAGACACCACAGTTTTTAAAATGATAGATACAAAATGCCCATTTCGCAGAGGTGTTTAATATCTGAGGTGCACCTCAAGAATGAAGCTCAAAACCAGCAATAAAATTACAGCTACTGTATGAAATCAATGCCAAGGACTTTGTCATCCAGGGCAAAGAAATAATTATAGAAGCACTTTTATTTGGAGATGATGATGATGATGATGATGATTTTGCTTCTGAGAAAATGGACTAGAATAGATCTGCACAGGATTAATTGTCTTTACTGCAAATGCAAGTCCAGAAGGTTAAAGCAGAAAAAAGAAGGGAAGGCTTAATTTAGAAAAACAAAACATAATGATACAACCTAACACTCCATTTTTGGAAACCTGAGAGCCACAGTGGCGTAGTGGTTTGAGTGCTGGACTATGGCTCTGGAGGCCAGGGTTGGATTCTCAACTTAGCCATCGAAACCTAATGGGTGACCTTGGACAAGTTAAACTCTCACAGCCTCAGGCAATGGCATTGCTCCCCCCCAAAGAAACGTGCCAAGAAAAAAAAAAACCTTTGGGTTGCTGTAAGTCGGAAATACCTTGAGGGCAAGCCAAATCCATTTATGTGCTACAAAAACAGGGAATAATAGTAAAAAGAACCAATCAAGATAAATCATGTCCGGACTTTTTTAAATCCAGGAAAATGGAAGATAGAAGGGAGGAAAACAGTTAGACAACTATTAGAATTATAGAATTCTAGACTGTAGGCATCCCTATATCCATGAAAGCTCATTTTGTCTCTGAAGTTCAGACAACTACACTTTGAAAAGAATTTAGCACAAGGGCAAGATGACATTTCCCTTTAGTAGCATACATGTAAATTAAATATTGTGGTGGTAATAACTTTTCCGATTCATTGCACTCTGCTTAGACATGATTACAGCTTCTATTCTCATGCTCATTCTTCATTTCATATTTATTTATCTGTTTGTTTAATTTTTATTGAGAAGACCAGGAGATTGACCTGTGCTAACAGGAATGGAGAGGCTCATTCTGAAAAGTGCTGTTTCAGACTCTACAAGCCAAGGGCATTTGCACACTGATCATGAAAGAAGTAAAAGCATAGCCATTCATAGTCATCAATTGCCTGTCAGCTACTTTCAAGGCCAGCAAAATGCCAGTCCAGGTTTGGAGTATGCACTGAAGCTACAAAGGCAGAACACAATGCCAGAAATGGCGAGCAATGTTGGCACAATCTCTTTTGAACAGGAATTGGGATATTCCCATTCCTTGGGCTGAAACACAACAAACATCCACAATCAATACAGCCTTTTTGTGTCCCTAGCTGGAGTACAGAAAATATGTATTTATCATCAACAATACAACACTGACATTTCTTTCAGTTACCGATATGAAGGTTTCCAGTATCAGTTGGGTCAATGGGATACAGTAATTACAGTACCCACTGAAATTTTATATATTATTTCCATTAAGCAAACCCTCAGAAGAGGAAGAAAAAAAAAAACCACAACAGACACAGATCCATAAAGTGGGCTGCTGCTGCTGGTGATTATTATGTTCATTATGCTCAATGTGATTTGTGCTTGGGATATTCATAAATTTCAATGAGATATAGAGGCAGTGTGGTATGGTGGTCTGAGCATTAGACAATGACTCTGGACTGCTGGGTTTGAACCTCTGCTCAGCCATACAAATCTAGTGGGTGACTTTGAGCAAGTCACAAATTCTCAGCCTCAGATGAAGGCAAAGGTACACCTTCTCTGAACAATTTTTGTCAAGAAAACCCTGTGACAATTTCACCTTAGGTCACAATAAGTGGGGAGGGGGACACTTGAAGGCACACAATAACAGGGATATTGAATGTCTCTTTATAAAGTCTAGGAGGTCCTTGCTCATCACATTATTAATCCTATTAATATTAAAGGACAATATTTTAATACCTTCTATCTTTTAAAAACAAAAACCCACTAGTACAATATTCTAAAGTTTCCACAAGATCCCAAAATTGGTGGGGTGAATTTTACAAACATTCTTCCTTAAGGCTACCATGAATGTATTCTCATTTCAAACTTATCTCTACTAATGTGTTTCAGACCATGTTATAAAGAATGGTCCCTTCCTTTCCTTAATTTTTAAAAATTACCCTTCTGTTTCATTTACACAGCAATTCTACCAGACATTTTTGACAGAAGATAGAGGCCAGGGGAAAGATAATTTACTGGCAGAACAATCCTCAGTTTATTGTCTTCTAGTTTTGTACACTGACAAGTTAAGTAAACCAGCCCCATATCCATAGCCATTAAAACACCATGTTTCCTTCTGCAGATTAACCTAGGAATATCTAAGTCTGCAAATCTTTTTGCCTGCAAGCAGGGAAACCTCTAAAAGTGTAAGTACCTCTGTTTCCAATATTAACAAACCATGACATATTCCCCTAAGTCCCTCATCCAGTTTTTCAGTGGAATCTAGCTGCACCCAAAATCAATTTCTTCCATTTCTCCCCCTCTTCCAGAACTACTCTGACTTGCTTTCCGTCTTATTATTTAAACATCTTTTCTTATGTAGAGACAACTTGTAGCATTTTTGAGACTAGCTAAATAAAGAAGTTGGCAGCATGAACTTTCGTAGACTTAGGTCTGCTTCTTTGGAATGTATCTGAGGAAGTAGACTTCAGTCTACGAAAGCTCATGCTGCCAACTTCTTCCTTTAGTTAGTCTCAAAGGTGCTACAAGATCTCTACATACTGATTCTACAGACTAACACAACTGTATCTTTGAATCTTTTCTCATGTAATGCTTCTGGAAATTCTTCACCTTCATTGTTTTTGTATATATCTGTATTTACCTTTATAGCCATATCTTTTATTTCTCTTGTTGTTGTGTGCTTCACAGGGTTTTCTGGCCAAGATTTTTTCAGAGGGGATTTGCCATTGCTTTCTTCTGAGGTTGAGAGTGTGACTTCTCCAAGGTCACCTGATGATCTTCTACGGCTGAGTGAGGATTTGAACCCTGGTCTCTGGGAGTCCTGGCCCAACTATACCACGCTGGCTCTGTGTTTTATATCTGCAGGTTAATTTATACTTCTGAAGCATAATTCCTGAGATCTCTTGGGAAAAATATATAATTCCTCTTAAGTTTTTGTTTTTGTCATTTCTGAATTTAATTTATAACTTTCCTTAGTGTATATTGGTTCAGTATAACTTGTCTCTACAGTAGCTCCAAAACGTTGTCCTAATTATTGCAATAGATTATAACTTTGCCCTTTTTAAATCTGACTTTATACCTGTATTTCTTTTTAGCTAATTCTTTAACACTTCCAACACCTCTCTCTTACATTAATTTCCCATTTCTACAGTTTTACAGATTTTCATTTTTTAATTCTACAAAGATCAAATTTTCATCTACTTATTTCGGGCTATTTTGTAATTCTTTCATTGTGTTTACAATTTATATAATGAATTCATATATCTCTTTTTATAATCATAATCTTTTCTAAATAGCAATTATTTTACTTTAATTCTTCTTTAGCTCCTTCTACTTTACTGTTAACCTTGTTTCAAACAGTTCAAATTGGTATGCAAAAGCTTTTAATAATACCATATACTTAAATTCATCTTCTCTTTATTAATTTTCTTGCTTTCATTCTCTATAGAAATATGATATAATTGTCCCATTTTATTAGAATAAAATGACACAGATATGTGCCTCCTATTGATAAAATATTGGAGTTCTCTTTTCTTCTGCAAATATTCACAGCTTCTTTTCCCATGGATTCAAGCATCCACAGCTTGGAAATATTAAAAAAATACATAAATTCCAAAAGGCAAACCTTGATTTTGCCCTTTTATATAAGGGACATTATTTTGCTGGGCCATTGTATTTAATGGGACTTGAACATCCAAGAATTTTGGTATCCACAGGGGTCCTGGAACCAAACCACAGCGGATACCAAGGGCTCACTGTATATTCAGGATTGCATTATGACTCTGAAGAACAGAGTTCAAGTCCCCACTCGCCCACCCTAACTGGGTGACCTTGGGCTAGTGTCACACCCTCTCAGCCTCAGAAGGCAAAGGCCATCCCCTTAAAAGAAAACCCTATAATGGGTTCATTTTAAAGGTGCCATAAATCTGAAATGGCTTGAAGGCACACAGCAACAACAAGATGTTAACATGAATTTAGATTGTTCAGTTCAAGAAAGAACATTTTAACTATATGGAATATTTTGCAGGAAACCTTTGCCAGTTTGAAAGCTCAAGAAAATCAGTCTGAAACAGATGTTCAGATGGAAAGAATGTTTTATGCACAAAACATATGAGTACTGCTTATCTCTCCTCCCCCCCCCCATATAGAACACTGTAAAAGGTATTTATAGCTTTATGGCATAAAAATGAATAAAGGACATATATGTGTTTTCTGTTATAATTTATATTTTATTATTATTATATTTTAGAAAACATAAGAAACAATGAAAGTTAAGTGAAACATAGACACACATACACACACTCCAGCATATGGATTTCACAATAACTTATTTTTTTATCATTATTTTCTTGCTAAGTTAGTTCTGATGATAAACAGGGAGACAGAATAATATGTTATAAGTTTACAAACAGAACGTTATATGTGGAAAGCAAGTTCCATTTGTGATGGAGAATGCTTGCCTTTCACTTTCCCTCAAGAAGCTGGAAACCAAGGATAAAGTCTGCTGAAAAGGGATGCCATTTTTGGAATAGTACCCCTTTCTACGATTCATAGGGGCAGCCCTTCCATTAGCCACAGTGAATGCTTTCTTCTGTGTGAAAGCACAAGGGAGAAGAAAATGGATGCCTCCACCTCTGCTGGGAGGGCCTGAGGAATTTTGCTGGTTGAACTGCTCACAAAATGCAAGACGTCTTTGCTTCCAAACTTGGCCAGGTGCCCAAATGCTTCATAAGATATCCTATTCAGAGTTAGGCATACATGGGGCAAGGGTCTCTGAGAGACCACAGCTGTGTTGGTGACACAGTCCCTCAGGGCACCATGTTGATATCCGTTAAAATGGGAGTTCTTAACCTAGGCACAAATAAGCCAGGCTACACACCAAAGAGGGGAGATGCTACAATTTGATTTGCTGCAGCGAATAGATGCCAGTGGCCTAGTGAGACAAAGGAAAAGAACAGACTTCCAAGCATATATACATTTCCATATGATAATCACAAAGCAATCTGCATCTGCTTAGATGCCATGATACTAATTTGCTGGCGCTATTTCTCAGACATGCGCAGTAGACAAGTTATGTACTGCTTTCTAATAATGACCCTCCCCATTAGCACAGTAAACCTAAAAAGAGGAGGGCACCTTTTTGCAAGGAGGTGTGTGTGACATCAATGGCAGCAAGAGTTTATACACTTTCTATGAGGGTGTATGGAGGATGTTGCTAGGATTGCCAGGGGGGATGGTTCCAGTTGGTACCCTTATCTATATATGCTCTTCATTAGGCCTTGCACTTATCCACTATCATCTTTCATCACATTTCAAACTGTTTCTCTGTCAGGTTGATATTATCTAGGGACATCTGGTGTATTTTGCTATGGCTATAGTTGGAGGGAGAACACACGTATGCTTTTCTATCTAAGGTAGCATTTTTATCCAACATCTCATACTGGGATCTCGTATTGGTTTCTTCATCTCCTCCAGTTTATTTTATTGCAGAACCACAATGAAAAACCTATCAGAGTCAAGAATGTGACCCTGACTTGTTCAGTAGGAATCAGTAACAGCCACCTTGTGTAGCCCATGCCTTCAAAGTGCCTTTCTGCCTTCTGCTCCACAAAGTCAGGCAGAAAGTAGGTTAAGGTCTTGGTGAAAATGGAGGATCAGCAGCAATGCTTCTTCCACATTTTTAAAGCAAAAAGTTGTACATTATCCAGACTGTGAGATCTGCCATGGCCTCTTACAGTCTTGCTACAGTACTGAGTCCCATAATGGCCACATGCTGTGAACCTCTGCAGTGTGAGTTGTAATCACCACATCCCATAGTTCATATAATTTTGCAAATCTTAATAACACAATATGCAGTGTATAAATTCCCCTGCTCCCACCAATTTCATCCCCATTGAGCTGGCAGCTATGGGCATGACTGCATTTATTTCGTACAAGTACCAAAGCAGCTCAAACAAAAATGTGAAAGTGCAGAAATATTGCAAAGAATGCTTGGAGTTTTTGCTTCAAATCAACCATTTCTGGCTCTTTCTTGAGAGCAGCCATAATGTGCATTTAATGTCCATGATATCGCAACAGAGAACTTCAAAGACACCTTGGGAAGTTATTCTGCCTTTTCCACGAGAACCTCCTTGAGTCAGCTCCTGGTTGGATGAGATAACAGCACCACTTTGATTTCAGGCCTTTTCTGTTGCTCACTGTGTTTGTGTATTTTAAAACTGACACAGCACAAAGTTTTCGTATTTCACAGCAAGTCCCAAGATTATGGAACGTGCGTGTCTATCGGAAACATGTAACAGGCAACTGTTGGCAAAGGCGCTTAGTGTTTTGGAAAATTTCCAGAGATATTTTACTTTTCCCCCATTCAAGAAAAGGAATTTAAATAGGGTTCTGAGCCAATATTTCTAACTGATCTGTGGATGTCAGAGTTGCAATGAAACATAAAGCCTGTCTGGTCCTTAAGTGGTACATTTTCCAATACAGGAAGCCCAGTATTGCCAAGTCTTTGAAATATTTTTGAGATTATGAAGTATGGACTTGTAGAGAGAGAGAGAGAGAGAGAAAAGAGTTTTCCATCTGTGGAGAAAAGTAAGTTGTTTCTTCTACTGATGTAATGTGCAGTAAGGGCCATAACCATTTATTTTCTCTTTTAAAACTTCTGATCTCTATTTCATTTTAACAGGACAACAAATCATCCATTTTGTTACAAGAGCAATCAGTTCCACATCAATCAGACATTAAGCTAGAACAAAAACAAATAAGATTAACCATATTAAACTACCTTATACTAGAGTATGACCAGTGGTCCACCTGCATCAGCAGCATCTACTCTAAACTTCTCTAACTCTCATCAGACCCAGCCACCAAGATCAATGGTCAGACAATTATCCTTCCTTGTAAGGTACCTGGCAAGAAGGGTTGCCAGATGTCAATTTTATTCTTGTTTCTGGTAAACAACTGAATAGAAAATGAGAGGGCAGCCATATTTAGTTTCTTCAAATTGACATTGGAAATAGCTGTCAAATATTTGTTTTTAAATTTAATAAAACAGACCAAATAAAGGACTAACAGTCTTGGAAGTAGGTTTCCATCATTGCACCAGTATGATTTCCTTTACTTTGATAACTTTAAGCATGGAGCTGTCATGCTGTTGAATTACAGGTGAGATTGGAAAGGAAGTGGAGGATTTGAATGGCAAGGGAGAGGTCACAGATTATCTTCCCACACCATTCTTAACCATGGCAGAAAGATAAGATGTAATCTGTTGGCACTAGGACTCAAGTACCAAGCAATCTATACCCTCTACTTGCATGTATTTGCAATTAATCTGGTAAGAAGTATAATCCTAATACATAACTCTGCAAGGAGAGTGGGTTGCTTTCTATATTCAAGGCAGGCCACTTTCTCTAATACTTTTCTTTTTAATACATTAATGTCTAAAACTGTGTCTCTTTCATCTGTTGGAGTAGTGACAGTACTTATTTGTTTGCCGGCTTCACCTTATTTTCCCAATACTCCCTTGTTATCTACTGTCATGGGCTGTATCTGCACTGCATAAATAATCTGGTTTGAGACCACATTAACTGCCATGCCATGGCTCAGTGCTGTGGAATTCTGGGAATTGTAGTTTGTTGTGAGCACCCCTTCTTGCCAGGTACCTTACAAAGAAGGATAATTGTCCTTCCTGACATTGCTGTACATTTATATATTGAGCAGAATGCACAATCCTACTCTAGTTCCAGCACAGGTGCTTAAGTTATAGAAAAAGCAACACAGCACAGCTCAGTTTCTTATAAAACATTCTAATGAAGTGCACTGAAATTCTTCCCAATGAGTCAGATTAATGAAATCAATTTAGCATACTGTTTCAGTCTTCTGAAAGCTGATTGAAATAGCAAGTTCTTCAATCTGTGCTATTTCTGTGATCTTGTAGTCGCACAACACACAATTCAAAAATTTCTGCTTTATAAATCCTCAAAACGTACATGGCAATGACAAATCAAAAGCAATTCCTTTCTGAGTAGTATAGATTAGATGCAGTTGCCCCAGACTGGTTGGACTCAATTGTTTTTGTCCTGTTTTTCTGTTTATATTAAATAAGATGTCCAAATGTTCATACATTTAATCGGCACTGGGACACGTCTGTAGGCTTACCTACATTTATACAGACTCAGAAATTGACCCTTTAATATATGGAGCTGAAAGTCATATGATTTATATTCTTCATCGCCATCTGTCCATTATCCTTTTCAAGTGAATAAACTGCAATTCCCAGTTTCTGAGTTTATGTGGGATTTTTTTGTGCTTTTTTAATATCACAAATTTAAAACAAATCTGTTGCTTCCTAGCATAATCTAATCCAGGCAACAGTGGCCCTCCAGATGTTTTTCATGTACAACTCCCATAATCCATCACTACTGCCATGTCAACTAGAGTTTATGAGAGTTAAGGGTGAAATCCATCTGGAGGGACACAACAGCCCACCCCGATCTGATCAAATCTTTAATTAACTAACTATATGCTGTACCTAGAATATAAACCATTAGCTCCCTAACATTAACCTATTACAGGTACATAAAGCATTAATATAGCAGGATAAGGATACTAATGGAAGCCAGCATGGTATAGTGGCTTGTGCGTTGGACTAGATATCTGGGAGATCAGTATTTAAGTTCCAACAAACCCCATCTGAATACATCTTACCAAGAAAACCCCATGGCAGGTTTGCCTTAGGGTCACAATAAGAAATGACTTGAAGGTACTTAACACAACAACAACAACAAGGACATCACATTAGCTACAACAGGAATCATTTGTTCTGTTGCAGTCACAAATTTATCAGGTATCACAAGATTTATCAGGTATTAGAATGCATAATCAGGCATTCCCCTGCACCTCAGTCTGACTTCAAGAGTAGATGGGATAAGGATACACACAAAACCCAATGTTGTTCTGTTCCCACCTAACTGCCTCATAATATCTTTGCACATATAGAGTAAGTATCAAAAGCAATCCTCTCAAGTAGACTTGGTTGAATATGTTTACAAATTTCCCATGACTGTGAATCCTAATAAGATGAAAAAGGAAAAGGAAACCCTGCAAAAAAATAGGAAATCTACTACAAAGAGCCAGTTCATAAAATCAAATACATTTTGTACTAGAAAAGAAAGATATATTTTTCATTGTGGTGCTCTCTCTTCTTTGACATCAGGTAGGCTCTCATTATTATTATTATTATTATTATTATTATTATTGTTTTATATAGTGCTGTAGATTTGCACAGCGCTGTACATAAAACAAAAGTATATAAGAGAAAGCCTGCCTATGGCGTACAATCTAAGAGATAATAGTATAATACATATAAAATACATAGCGCTACAGGAAATGGTTAAAAAAAACAGGGAACAAAAGAACATCACATAACAAATGATAGTCGCGCAATGCCTGATTCTGTCATCACCAAAAGACAGGTTTGTTTGCTCTGAATATTTTTCTGATTGCGAACTACCTCCATTTTAATGAACATTTTGAATTATTTCATGGTTTTACTATTTTAAACAACTGGTTTTGATGTATTGCATTTTTCTGACAAACTGCTTGGGGATTTGTAAAATGAAAAGTGGTACATACAGAAATTGTCTTAAATAAATAAAAAAATGAAACAAAACATCAAATACATCAAGCATTAAAAATATGTAGCCTTTGGACCAGGACAAAAGCAAGAATTGAAAGGAGATACAGTATTAACTAAGTAAAAACAAACAACAGCATGAGCAACAGATAGAACAAAGTAGAAAACAACACTACAGAAAAGCAATTCCTATTAAATGAAAAGATAACAATAGCATATAGCATGTTCTATGTGATATTAAAAATGTGTGCCATAATAAATCACATGGTGCACTGAAGATCTGTACTGTAGTTTTCTGGGTAGCTGAAGGACCGTATATGCTTTGTCTGAATCCTTATATAAATAAATAACACACTTCTATCTATAAATAGAAAACATGATGATCTCTCACTCAACCTCCAGCTCACTCTTGTGGACTTTTTACCACTTGGGGGGCAATGATTAATCCATTCTGCCCATTTGCAATGAGTCTGACGATCATGGATCAGTAGTTAATACTGCTAAGAGCATCATTAACTTTCCAAGTGGCTTTCCATGCTGGCAAATCCATGGATTTCCGTATTATTCAGTGCCCTGATAACATATTAGGGCACAACAGAAACCTAAGAGTTTATTGATTCCTTTATAGCAGAGATTAACCCATCTGGGGGGAACCTATTTTTTGGACAAGTGATTCTTTGGTGGTTAAGTGCACTGGCAAGTGATGCTAAACGTGACTTTTGGAAGCAATAGCCTGGCACTTCATAAAGATGGAAACTTATTCTATAAGCATTCATATTTGCTTATACACACAAACTACTGCTTTGTGAGTGCATCTTCCAATGTACATGACAAATGAAGCACAGCCAACCTAGATTAGTTTGCTTGCTTGGCTCTTTCATTCAAGTCTTAAGCATTTTAATCTGTGTATCCTACTGCAAAATTAACAGACACGACATCTGACCAAATAAATACTGAACTTGCATGATTTTGATCTGCAGAGCTAAGAGCACATTAAAACAAAAACAAAAACAAAGCAAGAATCCAGGGAGAAAATGGTACAAAATCATATTAACCAAGAACAAATTACCATGACATAACAAATTCAATTCAAGAATAGTTTCCCCCCCCACTCTTTCAAAAGTGTTCTTTAAAGCAACATTTAATTTAATTTTCCATTTAATACGCTCTGCAAAATGTTGTGCCAAACACATGAAAAGAAAAGCTAGTGAAATTTTAATCAACTTCCTGCTTCCGAATTTCTGATTTCACTATACATTGTAGTGTGCAGAGACTGCTTTTATAAAGCACCATGATCTGCCAGCAGAGGACCAGAGATGGTTTTGAAGCTGAAAAATCAAATTTACCAAAGACTTGCTGTTGGAAATGGTGATTAAACACAACGACCAACATGTCTTATGCTCACTGACAGTAGAAACCATAAAACAAAGGTTTTAATGGCAGAGACTCATTGCTTTTACAAGAATTTGTTTTAGATTGAAATTGCCTGGATATATGCTATAAATCACTGACAGTAATAGAAAATGACTGAGTTTTCAGGAAATAAAAGAACAAAGACAGCAGAAAAAGCACAAACACTGTAAGTTTTCTGATTTTATTCTATTAAACTACATAAACAGTCAGCCTTGTATTTGTTTCTATTTTGTTGTTGCTGTGTGCCTTCAAATCAAATCCGGAGACCATAAGGTAGGAGATAGGAAACCCTATCATAGGTTTTCTTGGTAAATTTCCTCAGAGAGGGTTTGCCATTGCCTTCCCCTGAGGCTGACAGAGTGTGACTGAGCTGGGATTTGAACTCTGGTCTCCAAAGTCCTGAGCCAATGCTTGAACCGCTACATGAAGCACTGCCCATCGGCCCATGTACCTCACAGGACTATTATGAAGGTAAAAGCAGGGGTCCATGAACATTAACCAGAGCTGCTTGGAGGACTGGTTGGGGGAGATATAGATATATCTATGGCCTGTTACAGACTGCCAAAATAAAGCTGCTTCGGGTCTCTTTGGAGGTATGCTGTTTAAATGATGCATGCATCCTAAGAATCCGGAAGCTGCACCAAAGCTACACTCCAGTGCTTAGGAATGGAGTGTGGCTTTGGCACGACCTCCCGGACGCTTTAGGACCCATGCATCATTTAAATAGCATGCCTCCAAAGAGACCCGAAGCAGCTTTATTTTGGCAGTCTGTAACAGGCCTATATATCTAAGGGCCAAATGAAGCAACTTACAGCCACTTTGTAGGCATGCTGATTAAACAATGCATGCCTCCATAGTGGCCAAAAATTGAACCGAAGCCGCGCTCCAGTCTTTTTAGGACTGGAGCAAAAAGAAGCTGGGATAGTCTGACTCCTGGCAGCACCAGTCATCCGTGGGAATAAGCCATAGGGGCAGTGGGATTGCTCTTTTATGCCTGTCTGCTCCACCCCTATATATCAATATCTATATCTTCTTCTGTCTTTTTTATCGCCAATTTAAAATCATGCAACAGATCTCATGACTTAGTAGAGACTTAGGGCTTTATTGCATTACAGAAGAAAGATGAGAAGCAGCAAGATAGAAGTGGCTTTCTGCTTGCCTTCCTTCATGATGTTGTAATGCTTCTGTTCTCCCTTCAGAGGGAGCTGGTTGTCAAAGCGTGATTTTTGCCAGCTGGACAAAAGGCAAGGTTTTACAATCCTCTCCCTTGGCAACAGAATGGAAGTGCCCCATGGGCATGCAGGAAGGTAAGCACAAAGCCACATCTACCTCACTGCCCCTCATCTTTCTTTTGTAATTTGATAAGGCCCTTACACACAGAAGCCCACAGTCACAGCTGAACATTTTTATTTCTTCTTGTTTTGAAGGATATACTATATATTCAGAGTAAAAAAACTATCCCGCAATACTTTGTAAGTAATTAAATATTCATTAAATAAGATTCCTTGGAGGTGGAAATATAGAAGGGACTTGGGAGAAATTGTTTTCTGTAATGGCTGATCCTTGGCTTCATCTTTGCAATCAGGTGCTACAACTTTTTTTAAAGCCTAGGGCTATCTTTTTAACATACTAAATATTATTGTCAAGGAGAAAAAAACAACCTCTGTTTAAGTAATTATTTTAATGTTCCTATGTTCCAAGGTCACCAATTGATTTTAGCCTCCAATGTTGTTCAAGTAAAAAATTATGAATTTATGCAAAAATTCTTCCAGGCTGAGCAAAGTATCCTTAGGTAGTAGAACTAGGATAAAGATTCTATATTGAAATGGAATGGGATGGTAGACAGAACACATCAACCCTTAAGAATTGTAATGAGATGGTTTCCTTCTGACTTCAGACAGCAAGAGCTAAATAAATCTCCCACTATTAGAACATGAAAAAAATTACATAACTTGATTTATAGAAGCCCAGTCGTATACCAAGTAGGTGATTAGTCTGCAGTATTGACGTGTCCTTTAATTTAAAAGCAATTCCAAACTACAGTACTTGATTCTGTTCGACTTTGGTTTTTTTGTTTCTAAGGACAGGCAAAGGACTAACTATGCAAAGTTGTTTCTAGATGTTGATTAGGTTGTCTTTATGAGGTTCTGTACAGCTCATCTTTAGCAAAAAAAAAAAAAAAAAAAAAAGTCTGGAAAAGACATCAACACTGGGATCTGGAACATCCAAAGGAAATGTGCTGTTTGCTTTACTTGACTTGGAGTTCACTATTTCCCAGCCAGAACTGGAAGACTAAAGATTTGACCTGAGACCATATGGAAATATTATGTGTTAGATATGGAGGAAAGGGAATATTTAAGTAATCTTCCATTTCTTTTCTTCAGTAGAGCTTAGTCACATCAGGAAGATGCACTGAGAAAAACTACGCTGAGGCACTCTCACATCATTTATCAAGATCAGATGAGCTCTATCTTATCCTATGTAGTGGCCCTCCATATTCATGGATTCAACTACCCATGCCTTGAAAATATTTTTAAAAATATAAATTCTAAAATCAAACCTTGGCTGTGTCATTTTATAAGGCACACCATTTTATTATGCATTTTATTTAATGGGACTTGAGCATCCATGGATTTTGTTATCCATACGGGGGTGGTGGGGGTGGTCCTAGAATCAAACCCCAGCAGCTACCCAGAGCCCGTTGTACTAACAAGGATTTCTTCATTTTAGATGGTCTCAATGCAACATGGAAACACTTCCCAGGATGTGACACACTTTCTTCTTTGTTTTAAAATGTTCAAAATCCCAAATTGTATTTAATGGGACTAGAGCACACGCACACATACTTTATACACATTAACCAGAACCGTCAAACAAAATATTCCCCAATCCAGGTACACAACTATGAATGACAACTTAGCCTTAGTGTCTTTCACATTAGCAGCTTGATAGCATTTTAACTGCCATTGCAAATTCTGGGATTCGAAGTTTTAGGAGTTTAGCATTCTCTCCATGAAAGCACTACTTTCACCAAACTACAATTTCCAGGATATTGTAGAGTTCAACCAAGTCAGTTAAAGTAGTATCAAAGTGCTATAATTATAATTATGTGAAAGGGAATTACTAGAGGGCCATTGGCAGGCAGCAGTGAGCGAGATAGAGAGAAGCATTTTGCCTCTTTAAATTTAGATGAAGGTTTAGTATGGAGCAGCTCACATTATACCAACCTCTTAGTTCCCTGACATATATTCTAAATCCCTGGCTTTCAGCTACTCTTCCTTTGAAGATTCAGAACTCCCACAGAGAGATGTTTCTTCACATTTGGATAAACAATTGATTATCAATGGATTTTCTGCCTAAAATTTACCATGTGTGTCTCAATATCTGAGAGATAGAGTGGTGCAGTGATTTGAGCACTGGACTATGACTCTGGAGAGCAGGGTTCAAATTCCTGCTCAGTCAAAGAAATGCACTCTACATGGGGCTACCCTTGTGCTTGGCTCGGAAGCTTC
This sequence comes from Sceloporus undulatus, assembly GCF_019175285.1. Classification (NCBI taxonomy): domain Eukaryota; kingdom Metazoa; phylum Chordata; class Lepidosauria; order Squamata; family Phrynosomatidae; genus Sceloporus; species Sceloporus undulatus. The sequence goes on from NC_056524.1 coordinate 248,181,342, forward strand.
AGCTGGTACAAAATATGGCAGCCAGGCTTACTTCTGGTACATCTAGGAGGGACCACATTACTCCGGTTCTGAGGTCCCTCCACTGGCTGCCTATTAGCTTCCGGGCCCAGTACAAGGTGTTGGTTATTACCTTTAAAGCCCTAAATGGCTTGGGTCCAAGCTATCTCAGGGACCGCCTCCTCCCGTATAATCCTCCCCGCGCTCTCCGGTCCTCTGGGAGGAACTTACTGCAGCCTCTAAAATCTAGGCTTGCGGCGACCTCCCAGAGGGCATTTTCTGCTGTCGCCCCCAAACTCTGGAACGACCTGCCGAATGAGATCCGTCAGTTGACATCATTAGACAGCTTTAAAAAAGCTGTCAAGACGGATCTCTTCCGGCAGGCCTTTCCAGATTAACCATCCCGGCCTGGGCTCCCTGATCCCCTTTCCTCTCGTGGCCCCATCTTCAGTGATGGTTGAGGATCTCCAGAGGGACACCAGGGTTTTTAGTTTGTTTTAACTATATTTTATGTTTTGATATTGTGTTTTTAATCTGTCATATTTTTTAATACTTTTATAAGGAGGGGAGGGATTATAATGTTTTTAATTTTATATTTTACTCTGTTATAACCACCGTTGTCAACCGCCCGGATTGGTTCGCCACAGGGCGGTATACAAATAAATATTATTATTATTATTATTATTATTATTATTATTATTATTATTATTATTAAAGAAAGGCACTAGGTGACCTTGGGCAAGTCACACTATCTCACCCTCAGAGGAAGCCAAAGCCAACCCCCCTCTGAACAAATCTTGACAAGAAAATCCCATGACAGATTCACCTTAGTGAAATGACTTGAACAACAACAGCAACAAGCAACAACAAATCTCAGTATATCCGTATGCAAAACTGGAAAAGAGATGTCAAATTTCCCAAAACTAACAGGGCTTCGCCCTCATGAATTCCAGATGTCCTTCCTAGGAACAGTAGAAATATTTATTGCAATGTTTGTAAGTAGCAAGAAGGCAAGATTACTGAGAGACAAATGTGTGTGTGTGTGTGATACTCAATTTTGACAGCAATCTCACATTAGCCTGTGAAATCTTCTGGATATATGTACTTTTATAGTGTTCACTGAAGAACACGCCCATTTTTCAGGGTGTCAAAGGGAAAACAGTAGATGAGAGAGGACTTGGAAGATCTATTTTCTGCCAGTTCTATTTTCCTGTATTCTTTAAATTTTAAGACTTAAAGCACGAGACTAACAAATATATAATGCATGAACTTAAAAGTGGAATACAGAAAAAAGTTTCCTTGTTGCTTCATCAGAAGTCCTACAGTGCTCAATTTGAATTACTCCCTAATGAATGTGCATAGGGAAGGCAACCTTACTGAGCTCTAAATAGAGGGGCCAGGGAATGGTTTTTGTTATTTAGAGCCAGATGCTATTTCTTGCTGTTTATTACATTTACAATGAAGGATTCTGATTAAATTCAAATTGTCAGGCTTATTAATGACATATGCAAAGTCTTATTTTAAGAAATCAGGTCAAGAGACTGTATAATTTGCCTGTTCAGAAACAGTCAAATTCTTTGTGCACCTGTTACGTTCTCTTTGCCAATGATGCACTACAGAGTTTATATAAAAATAACCTAGAATCCAATTATTTACAGTGAAAGCACAGGACCATCCTATCAGAAAACTCCAGGGATACCCACAGAGATTTTCTTAGGTTAAAATCACTGTAAAATTCTCCATGGACAAGTTTGTATGTCAGCTATTCAAAAAGCTTTACTTTCATTTCCGCTGGGATGTTTGGTCACTGGGGTCCTTCAAAACATCGTTCTTTCATGTGGCCTTTTCAGCATCTTTCCAAAGGCAGGTCAGCAACCGTTCTCTAGCAGAGGTTAGATATCCTATGTTGTTTGACTGCAGCTCCCAACATTCCTTTGGCTATGCTAGTCAGGGCTACTGGGATATTCCCACCTCTGTTCTAGCATGAGGGTTTCTGAACTTCTTTTGAACTATTTCTCGTGATATTTGAACACTCAGTCATGGTGGCTACATACCAAAGCCAGCAAGAGGTTTTCAAAACACATGTCTCTGAACTGGCTCAAATACATTAATAACAACTGACAACAGAAGAGCATTTAGGGTCACAATCTGTTTCTTCACTCAGAACGCAAAACACTACAGACCTGACCATGGTCACACACTGCTGAATAGAAAAGGGCCCATAGAGTCCTCGTCTAAGCAATGGAGGTATAATCCCTTACCATTTACCTGAGAGAAAGCTCTGCTGAATTCAGCGTGACTTAATTCTGGGGAGACATATATAGGATTGCAATGGAAAACTGCAAACTTTCTTTGAAAAACACACAGAGGGACTTGTTTACAAGATTAGGGCAGGATCAAGGGAGATAAGTGAATGCTCCAGACAATGGACATTCTGTGATGAAAGGAAATTAAGGGAAGAAAAGCAATAACCACTGGGCATTTATAATTCATGGCAATCCTGTTTGGCAACATCACTTATAAAAACCAGAAAAGGATTATTTCTTGTATCCTGTTGGGATGAAAGAGATAATAAAAATCCATTGGTAGTGTAAAAAACAAACAAACAAACAAACCCAAAAACTCTCAGTACTGGTCAGTAGAAGTCTGGAGTTAAATTGTGAATCCCCTCCAAAACAATGGTCATGCAGTCTCCAGTAGTTAAAATAGAGCCTCCATGTTACTGTATTTTAAGAGTAATGGTGTAGTGGTTTGAGTGTTGGACCAGGGTTCAAATTCCCACTCAGCCATGAAAACCCATTAGGTGACCTTGGGCAGGTCACACTCCTTCTGCCTCAGAGGAAGCCAAAGGCAAACTGCTCTGAACAAATGTTGCCAAGAAAACCCCTTGACAGGTTTGCCACTGGGCTCTATAAATCAGAAAAGCCTTGAAGGCATAAAACAACAACAAGCTTCAGCAAATCTGTTAACAATGTGGTTTTCTCCCTCCCTCCTTATGCTTGCTCCAAAAAACTTTAAGGACTTTCTTCATTGAATGAAGTGTATATGAAAAGAGCTGGAAGAAGTATGATTTTATTTTTCCATCCCCCCTTCTTCCCAACATGGGACTCAAGACAGCTTACATCATAAATCAAAAACAAAGTATGACCAAACTGGCCAGTATATTTACACTTGTTAAAGCAGGTTTGCTCATGTTGATATTAAGCTAAATACTGCATTCCACTGATAGAACTATCTGAACATTTGTTCCCTCCCTGATACAGTCCTCCATCATACCCTGAGAAAAACTCCAGAGATTATTTTAGCCCTCGAGAGGTAATTTGGTAATTTAGCCTGGAAAGGCTAAAGCAACAGAAGTCAACTGTTGGTTTCTGACCATTGTTTGGATTAGTACTGCCTAACTAAGGGGCTGGACAGACAGGGAGAAAAGGGTGGCAAGATGCTGCCCCTTTCTGCCCCCGACGGAGGTCACAGCAACAAAATGGAGCGGCCTCCAGGAGCCCTAAAAAGAACTCGCTCCCGGTGGATGCTTTTTAGGGCACACGCAGGGCACCACTGCCGCTCTCATGCGGACGCTCTGCTTTCCCAAGCCCTAAAATCGGCCCCAGGCCGGCGTATAGCGCCAGTCTGTACCAGACCTAAATATCTTTTAATACCTGCTCAGCCTGTATATTTTGACACATACATAGAGGGAGGGAGGGAAAATTAGAGTAAGGTTCCAACATTCTGTCTTTCAAATTCCCCAGGTGGAGGAAGAGGGAGCATGGAACAACACAGTTTTGTTCTTGCTGTACTTTTGTTTTGTCTGGAGTAGCATGGACATGAGTTTATCCAAGCCCTTTGTTTAATTATGCACTTCTTTATTGCACCTCTCCTGTATACACTTTCTACATAATCTTCAGTTTCTTCTGATTAATAAATATTACTGCATCTGCTGAGCTTTGTTTTCCTTTGAAATCAGGTTAACCCCCCCCCCCAAACCCATCATTCCTCACTGTTGGCTTGCTGGCCAGGGCTAATGGGAGTTGCAGGGTTAATACATACAAATACAGTGTGCCCGTGGCTTCCTGCTTACGCAGAAGCCGCGTGACAATAAAAACAATGGCTTGTGCGCCTGCATGCGTGCCACATCACCACTGCGTGCATGTGCCCCATTGTTTCCTATGAGCATACACGGATTTTCCCTTACGCAGGGGGGTCTGAAACGGATCCCCCATGTAAGGAAAGAGCCCACTGTATGTATCAAGACAGCTTTTAGATCAGGGTTGGGAAATGCATGGTTCTCCATATATTGTTGTACTGCAACTCCCATTAGGCCTAGCCATCACAGCCAATAGTGAAGAATGGTGGAAATAATAATTCAGTGCTATTTTGATGATCCTATTTTAACCAAATGCATCCTATTTGTATGAAGTTTTGGTGATCTGTGTTCTGAGAGACTTACTCCCACATAGCTGGATACTGCATTGTATTTTTTCTGTTTTTAACAATCCATCACAACCAGTAATGAAAACATATATTATTTAAACATGCATTATTTTAAAATGTATGCCAAATTATAATATGCTATAAGGTGCCATAAGAATGTGGTCGAAGGCTTTCATGGCTGGCATCCATAGTTTCTTGTGGGTTTTTGAGGCTATGTGGCCAATGTTCTAGAAGAGTTTATTCCTGACGTTTTGCTGGCATCTGTGGCTGGCAACTTCAGAGAATGCTGGCATGGAAGTGAGTGGGTTATATATATATACTGTGTGACTGTAGGTTGGGAGGAGTGATTTACATGTTAATCTGTGTATTATACCAGTCATGAAAAACACCAAAATTAAGACCCAGCAAAATGCAAATGAAAACCACCCAAGATCAGGATCTTTCCCAGCAGACAATGGACCACTAAGCAGACACAAATCCTGCTTGCATATCCTCCCACCCTGAGGCCTTGCCATTCAACAACAGAACAATACACAGATTAACATCAAAATCCCTCCTCTCAATCTAGGGTCACACTGTCAAGACCATGTTGAAACAGGTCTGATAAAATGACAATGATGTAGCCACTAGGTGGAGCTGTTGTGCAAGTTATTTACAGCTTTATAATAATAATAATAATAAAATTTTATTTATATGCCGCCCTTCCTACGATCAGGGCGGCTCACAGCAGGTTAAAATACAATCAGATTAAAATACACAATACACAAATTAAAATACACAATAAATCAACCCAACAGCAAAAAGCCCCCATAGCCCAACCTCTTGGCCACGGAAGAGGAGGGAGGCCCACAGGATATTTATTCGGGGAATGCCTGTTGGAATAGGAAGGTTTTAAGATCCTTCCTAAATTGGGCCAGGGTCGTAGACGAGCGGAGCTCTGTGGGCAGCGCATTCCAAAGGGCTGGGGCAGCTATGGAAAACGTCTTCCGAGTAGTGGAGACTAACCTAGCCTTTAGTGGCAGTTATATATGTCAGCATTCAAACAGTGCATCATTGGAATGTTGATGCAACTGTCAACTGTCTGTTCTCAACTGTCACTGTGAGTGAGAGAGTTGGTGCCTCAGAGTGGGTTGTCACAGAGTGTCAGTTATGACAGTTGTTGTTATGTAACTGCCTATCTGTTTAGTTGTTATGGTTGTTCAGTTGGTAAAGTAACTTATTTATTAAAGCCCTCGTGAAGAGTGAAGGCTTCTTAGTGTTGTTATTTCTCAAGCCAGGAGCTCAAGGCTGTTTGCAGTGGTGAAGGAATTTTTCCTTCTTGACGTGAATACCTTTGCAGACATCTACCTTTGCAGACATCTCTTCAAAATACTTCTCCCTGGCGTCCTGTCGACATGGTTCAACTCTGTAGGTGGGCGTGGTGGACACAGCTCGTCCTTCCATGCCACAACACACACACACACCACTCACTTTCATACCAGCATTCCCTGAAGATGCCAGCCACAGATGCTGGCAAAACACCAGGAATAAACTCTTCTAGACCATGGCATATAGCCCGGAAAACCCACAAAAAAACTATGCCATAAGAATCTTTGTTAATTTGTTAATGACTTTCACAGTTCTTCATTAATAATTTGTTGTTTTTTGCTGTCAGGGCAATTTCAACTTATGGTGACCCTATCAATGAGAGACCTCCAAGATCCCTGGTCACCATTTGCCCTGCTTGGGTCTTTAAAGCTCAGGGCTGTGGCTTCCATGATTGAATCAATCCACCTGTAGTGTGGTCTTCCTGTTTTCCTACTGCCTTCCACTTTACCAAGCATTATTCTTTTCAGTGATCATTAATCATGCATGAAATAAATTGGATTTGATTTTTAAAGCATTGTGCCAAGATACTGCTTCCAACCCAAGTCTGATGTAAGAGGTATTCTATGCCCAACACATGACATGAGCCACTCCACTTTGTAAGTATCAGGAACTCTGATGCACCGTGACTTCCATTCATCTAAAAGATTAAGGAAACTAAACCCATTTATACAACACAACTTTTTTCATTTCTTTTCCTCCTATGTCAACAGCCATACTGATGCCTCTCACCAGGGAATAATGCAAAGATTCTTCAGGAGAGTTTTCCCTGTTTATCTTGATCCTTGTACTTTGATATTCTGTGGCAGAGACTTTCTCTTATTTGGTTCCCATACATAAAGTATATGAACCTTTCTTCCTCCTCCCCTGCTAATATTTGTTACCAAAGGTAAATATTTGACTTTAGAAAACATTTTTAAAGGAAGGAATTTAAATTCAGCTGCACTGCACAGATCGGAAATGAGTCCCAACCAGACACAGGGGCTGATCATACATAAGAAGAACCATCCTGCTGTAGCAGCAGAGAAAATGGAATTTGTCATTCACTTATCATTCAGGACCTTCTTTATTTGCTGACTGTTCTTCTATGTGTCTGTTAAAAGTGCAGATGGCTGTTAAGTTTTTTTCGACAACACAAATAGTAAATTTAGGAAAGGGGATTTGAATTAAGAAAATGGAGCAATGGGAGGGTTGTATCTTGCATTCTAGCAGTATGGTCCAAATCTAAACTTCCCCTTCGCTTTATGTGATGGCTTCTGTAAAATGTGCAAAGAGACAGGCAATTGAATCACAGACAACCCAATCTAATGTCTTGCCTAGTTTATCTGTCTGTCTGTCTGATCTCTTTCAACCTGCTCCCCATCTCATCTGTCTGCAATGTCTTCCCGCTGCCAATGATCAGGTACCACCATCTGTTGCCAGCTGTCATCTGAATAAACACAGTTTAGCCTTAGCAGGCCATACCTAGGATCCAGGGGCAAAAAAGGAAGACAGAGAAAAGGCAGAATTACTCAACACCTTCTTTGCCTCAGTCTTCTCAGAAAAGGCAAAGGGTGTTCAACATGAGGATAAAGGAGCAGAGGACAGAATAGGGGAATTTCAGCACAGAATAAGTAAAGAGATAGTACAGGAATATCTAGTTAATCTAAATGAATATAAATCTCCAAGACCAGATGAACTACATCCAAGGGTATTAAAAGAACTAGCAAATGTAATATCGGAGCCATTGGCAATAATCTTTGAGAACTCCTGGAGAAAAGGAGAAGTGCCAGCAGACTGGAGGAGGGCAAATGTTGTTGTCGTCTTCAAAAATGGGGATAAAAGAGGATCCCAACAATTATTGTCCAGTTAGTCTGACATCAATAGCCGGAAAGATTCTAGAGCAGATCGTTAAACAGAGTTTGTGAACATCTAGAAAGCAATGCCATAATCACAAAAAGTCAACACAGGTTTCAGAGAAACAGTGTCAGGCCAGACAAATCTTATCTCTTTTTTTGATAAAATTACCATCTTGGTAGATGAAGGGAATGCTGTGGATATAGTATATCTTGATTTCAGTAAGGCTTCCCATGACATTCTTGCAAACAAGCTAGTGAAATGTGGGCTAGACAAAGTAACTGTTACATGGATTTGTAACTGGTTAACCGGCCGAACCCAAAGGGTGCTCAACAATGGCTCCTTTTAATCCTGGAGAGAAGTGACCAGTGGGGTCCCACAGGGTTCTGTCCTGGGGCCAGTGTTATTAAACATCTTTATCAATGACTTGGATGACAGAATTGGGGGTATACTTATCAAATTTGCAGATGACACCAAATTAGGAGGAGTAGTTAATCATGTTGAGGACAGGATCAAACTTCAGAATGACCTTAATAGATTAGAAAGCTGGGCCAAAGCTAACAAAATGAATTTCAACACAGAGAAATGTAAGGTACTACACTTAGGGTGGAAAAATGAAATGAACAGATATAGGATGGGGGACAACATAGGCTTAAGGAGACTACATGTGAAAGGAATCTGGGAGTCCAAGTAGAACACAACTTGAACATGTGTCAACAGTGTGATGCAGCAGCTAAAAAGGCCAATGCGATTTTAGGCTGCATCAACAGAAGTATAGTGCATAGATCAAGGGAAGTAATAGTCCCACTCTGTTCTGCTCTGGTCAGGCCCCACCTGGAATATTGTGTCCAGTTCTGGGCACCACAATTTAAAAAGGATGTTGAGAAATTGGAGCGTATCCAAAAGAGGGCGACCAAAATGGTGAAGGGTCTGGAAACCATGCCCTATGAGGAATGACTCAGGGAGCTGGAGATGTTTAGCCTGTAGAAGAGACAGTTAAGGGGTGATATGATAGCCTTGTTTAAATACTTGAAGGGATGTCATATTGAGGAGGGAACAAGCTTGTTTTCTGCTGCTCCAGAGACTAGGACCCGGAGCAATGGATGCAAGCTACAGGAGAAGAAATTCCACCTCAACATTAGGAGGAACATCCTGACAGTAAGGGCTGTTCGACAGTGGAAGAAACTCCCTTGGAGTGTAGTGGAGTTTCCTTCCTTAGAGGTCTTCAAACAGAGGCTGGATGGCAATCTGTCAGGGATGCTTTGATTTAGATTTCCTGCATGGCAGGGGGTTGGACTGGATGGCCTTTGCAGTCTCTTCCAACTCTGTGATTCTATGATTCTAAGGATGAAAATATTATAATCTTATGTTTGTTTATTCAAAACTCCTATTATATCTAACAATTTGCTCCCAAGTGCATTTAAGACTGCAACCTACACTTTTTCTTAATCTTTGGTCTACAAAACTGGTCTAATGAATCCAGCTTTTATCCCTCTCATGCCTTTAAAATAAAGCTTGTTGTGATTTAATTTTTGTTTAGATGAGATTAGCAATAATCATGTGATTCATTCCAGCAGGCAAATTTAAACCCTGTTCTCATCTAAAGATGAACACATGCTTGATGGTACAGCTAAGATGGAATTAGGTGTTTATCTCAGGAAATTCATGGTTTATGTCTATCATGATAATGAGAATACAGCAACAGGGCAGTTCAGCCAGGAAAGGAAAGAAAAATCAACAAGTGGAGGAGAAGGATGCTTAATGCATTTCCAAGACTCTCAGTTCTTTTTTGTAAATATATGTTAAGGACTTATTTCTTGCAGGCTCACTCCCTTTTGGATTTACCAGTTTTAAACTTTTGAAAATTTGTCAGGGATAGCTGCTGAGAAAATGAATTAACAGCCATAGGAAATGATTCCTCCATGGTTCCAACAGTTCTCATCAACAAATGTGCCCTGCCCTGGCATTATTGCTATGAAAAAAACAGGAACACACATGGTACTCCAGAAAAGTATTACATTGTATGTGGTACAAAGTACCAAGGTTGGATTATCAATGGTGCAACTGGCACAAATGTTCCAGCGCTCCCAGTGGATGGGGCCCATGTTGATACTGCACTCTGTGTCCATGCACAAAGACCAGTGTCCTATGTCTTTGTGCACTAACGACCATTGTTAAAACTGGACCTGCAACTTCATCTCTATACACAAAGAATTTGCGATTTGAATTGACATTCTCACATACCAGTGGCATATATATGTCTGTGCCTGGCTTCCACTCCACCAAATGCATCTAAGGAAGTAGACTGAAGCCTGTGAAAGCTCATGCTGCTAATTTCTTTCTTTCAGTTAATCTTAAAGGTGTTACAAGATCTCTCTATGTACTGATTCTATAGATTAACATGACTGTATCTTTGAATTCTCTTCTCTCTCTTGAAAGAAATGCATTGCCACTTCGGCCTCATTCAATTCTAGGCTACATCAACTGTCCAGATTGATGAAAGTAACAGTCTCACATTCTATTTTGCTTAGTGCAGACCTCACATGGAATACTGTGTTCAGCTCTGGACTCTCCTGCAGGATACTGACAAGCTCAATGGGCTCTTGTGTAGGATACTGACAAGCTCCAACATGTCCAAAAGAGGGCAACCAAGATGATCAAAGTCTAGAAGTCAAGCCCTATAAGGAAAAACCCAGGGAGCTGTGTATGTTTAGCTTGGAATAGATAAGATTGCAAGGTGATATGATGGCCATATTTAAATACTGGAAGGGGTTCATGTAGAAGAAGTAACAAGCTTGTTTACTGCTGCCCTAGAAACTAGGGCATGAACCAATGAGTTGAATACAAGAAAAAAATATTCAACCTAAACATTAGGAAGAACTTCCTAATGGTAATAGCTGCTCAAGAATGGTATAGATTGTACCTTGGGGCATGGTACACTCTCCTCTGGTGTTTATTAACAAAAATGGCCAGCTTTTGGCAGTGTATGGTGCATGGCAGGAGCTTTGACTAAATGGCCCTTGCTGTGACTTTCAGCTCTATGATTCTATC
>NC_056524.1:248192028-248214225 GCF_019175285.1 Sceloporus undulatus
ATTTCTTGGCTGTAGTGCAAAGAAGCAAGCAGCATATTGTTATTACTGCTTCTGAGACTCTGCAATTGGTCATGCTAGCTGGGGCAGAGGCAAAGAGGATGATTAGACCAGCTCCTCCCTGAAGCCTGAAAAGGTTGGGTTTGAGACCAGGGAGAGCTCCTCCTGGCACTACCAAGTCTGATTCAACGCTGGAGGAACCTAGCTGTCCTGTGGAGGAACCTGCACATATATACAAATAGAATTATTCCCAGCGTCAATCATTCACCATAGCATGGTAGAGGAAAGGGCTGCCTTAAGGTGGTGAAGAGAGACATTTTACAAACATTGGTGCTTTCTGCACCGCCATTTGGGACGTCCTCTGGACGTCCCATTTTTAAAAAAGGGGGTCTCTTATAGACGCCCCTGGGCCTAGTACGGACTCTGTCCGTACAAGATGGCGCCGCCCTTCTACATGGCCGGCGCCATATTTGCGTATTGGACGCTGAGCGTCCGTACGCGCCGCGCCGCTTGTGACGTAGCGACGAGGCCCCTGGCGCCTCGCTACGTCGCAAACGCGACGGAAAAAGAAGCTCCATTTTGGAGCTTCTTTTTCGGTCCGCGCGGGAGTCGGGCCGTGTGAAGGCTCCGACTCCCCCGCGGACCTACTGGCGGCGGCGGTCTGTACCCCGCCATTGCTCCCTTTTTATTTCAGGCTTATATTGCCCAACTAAAGAGACATAAAGGAGTCCAGTAACACCTTTGAAAATCACTGGGAAGAAATGTCTTGCATGAGCTTGAACTGTGTTGGTAAAAACCCTTCTTTCCTGTTAATAATAATAATAATTTATTTATTTATAGCCCGCTTTTCCAGGGTAGATCAAAGCGGGTTACAGCAAAGCAAAAGGAATACAAAACAGAATACAAAACATACAGTATAAACATCATAAAAACAGCTCATTACGTTAAAACACTATAAAAATACGAACCAGCATAAAAAAACCAGAAAAAAACAAGCTAGCTGAATGAAACCATTGTATAACAGGGGAGAACAACGTGAAGTCAGGACACATGGGGGAAAGCTTGTCGGAAGAGAAAGGTCTTTAGTTCCTTCCTAATGAGATCTAGAGAGGTGACGGAGTGGAGCTTGTCGGGAAGGGAGTTCCAAAGCTGCGGGGCCAAGATAGAAAACGCCCTTTGTGCAGTCAAGGTGTATTTTGACTTAGGAACCCTTAACAAGTGCTTCCTGGCCGATCTGAGAGTGTGGGGCAGATTATATGGGGAGAGGCGGTCCTCCAAGTACCCTGGGCCCAAGCCATTTAGGGCTTTATAGGTCATAACCAACACCTTGTTTTGCGCCTGGAAGCGAATAGGCAGCCAATGTAGATCTTGCAGGATAGGTGTTATATGGCTGATCCTGGAGCATCCAGTGACCAGCCTTGCTGCCATATTCTGTACTAATTGAAGCTTCTGGGTATGGTACAAGGGTTGCCCCATGTAGAGCACATTACAGAAATCCAACCAAGAGGTTACCAGAGCATGTACCACCGTTTCAAGGTCCCCCCGGCCCAGGTAGGGTCGCAGCTGGCGTATCAGCCGAAGCTGATAACAAGTGCTCCTGACTGTCGCATCCACCTGAGATGTAAGGTGGAGCGACGAATCCAGAAGCACCCCCAGACTGCAAACTGAGTCCTTCAGGGGAAGTGTGACCCCATTCAGGACAGGTGGACAAACTTCCATCCCCGGGCCCGGGGAACCTATCACCAGTACTTCCGTTTTCTCTGGATTCAAACTGAGTTTGTTTTCCCTCATCCAGCCCATTACCGACTCCAGGCAGGCGTTCAGAGGAGAGACCCCATCCGTAGTCACTGAATCAGTCAGAGACACAGAGAAGCATGTTTGGGTGTCATCAGCGTATTGATAACACCGTGCCCCGTGTCTCCGGATGATCTCTCCCAGCGGTTTCATATAAATGTTGAATAGCATGGGGGACAGAATGGCTCTTGAGGGACACCAGATGTAAGCGCCCTCTTCTCGGAGCACACGGCCCCCAGCTGCACCATCTGGAATCTGCCCTAGAGGTAGGAACGGAGTCTCAAAGATGCCAGTGGGTTCCTTTCTGAGTTTTCATGCTGTAACAGACTGATACACTTATTTCTTTGAATACATATTCAAATCTTCCAGGCTAAAATCCAGCATGATACTTTTCATACATGATATGTTAGGATTTTTGGCTCCCCTCCTTACAATATTTGTTGTTGTTAACTGGCATCTTTGACTTATGATTTATGGCAACCCTATGAATGGGAGATGTCCAAGTCACCATGTCAACATCCCTACTCAGGTCTTGCAATTCAGTGCTGTGCCTTCCTTGAATAGGTCTATCCAATGTGATCTTCCTCTCTTCCTATTCCCTTCTACCTTACCATTATTGCTTTTTCTAATGAGTCATATCTTCTTATATCCAGAGTACAACAGTATCAGTTTAGTCATTTGGACTTCTAGGGACAGGTCAGGTGTAATTTGCTCTTGGACCCATTCATCTGTCTTTTTGGAAGTCCAGGGTATCAGCAGAACTCTCCTCCAGCATCACATTTGAAACGAATGGATTTTCTTCCTCAAAGCTTTAATAACCATACATAAAAATCAGAACTATGATGGCATGAAATATTGACTTTGGCATTCAATGATATCAAAAACTTACACAGCCCTCCCAAACTTGGGTGCGTGTGTGTCTTCCAACACTCCAGAAAAGTGTTTGAGGTGCTCAGGAAGCGCATTGATGAGGGAAGACTGTGCCACCCCACCCCCCTGACATAGGATTCCACTCTTGAGTGAGCAGAAATGCCAGCTTCGGATACAAAAAAGATTTGTCACTTTTTACAAAAAAAGGTATAAATATGTTACAGTTGACCTCATCATACACTGGGGTTTGGTTCCAAGATCCCCCGTGGATAAAAAAATCTGTGGCTGCTCAAGTCCCATTAAATATAATGGCATAGCAAAATGGTGTCCCTTATAAAAAAATGGAAAATCAAGGTTTGATATTGACATTTATTACTTTTTTTGAACATTTTTAAACCGTGGATGCTTGAATCCATGTATAAAAAAATCAGTGTATAAGAAGGACCAACTGTACAATGATTTCTCACATTCCAAGCAGAAGGAAGTCAAATCCCTAGATGCTTAAATGCTTTTATCAAATGCCAAATGCTCTTATCATATCCCAAAAGGTAGCGAGTTACATTAAAGAACAGCTTTTTCCCACTAGTAAACATCTAGCTCAGATTTTATTTTCAAACATGGGCTCAGGAATATGATATTTGTGCTTAAAATGTTACAAAATGGAAGTGTGTTTGGGCAAGTGGAACAAACAAACCACACATTCAAAACAGAGAGCATTTAATTCACAGGCAATTTCCAATTTGTCTCTGGAAAAATTAAGGTACCTGAAGTTGCAGAGAGCATCATATTGGAAAAATCAGGGGCTTGTGTGCCAGAACTGTAAAAATATGTTATCTAGCAATTACATTAATATAGCAGTGTGTCAAAAGAATGTAAAAATGTAACTGAGGTATAGCCACAACTGTTAATTCCAGATGATCCAATTAAAAATGAAATGGCTTTACTGTCTCAGAATCTGCTCAGAATATTAGCCAACAATTTGAGATGGGCTTCCACAGGCTGAAGAGCTCATTTTGACAGCATTCCCAAGCTGCTGGTACAGCTGCCCAAAATGCCAAGATTACATTTTAAAAAACAGCCAGGAACGCAACTAACCTCTGGGGAATGGAGAGATCCAAAACAAATGTGTGGGATATACAATAATGAATTAACATATTATTTTTCTATTACCAGTAAAGACATGAGGATGATCCAAACTGTATATAATTACTAGTACCATCCCACCAAGTGGTTGCTAAATATGACCATGAGCAAACAGACTAGTGTACAATTGTACAGATACACTATTGCATTTCTGTTGGAAACTACTTTACTGTGGGTATGGATAGGCTAGAACTGAGAAAATTGGGATTTGTCTTACATATGGCCAGATCTTTTTTTAAATTCATTTTTATTAATAAATAAAATCCAGTAATTCCCAGTATATACAATACATATTAACCGCAGATGCATTTAAACTTAACAGATTCCAATGTTAATCAAACTATTATACTATCAATATATATCTACTCTGTTATTTCTCAAATCCAGTCTTTGTCTCAGGTATTTAGTGTGTGTGTGTGTGCGTGTGTGTGTGCGCGCGTGTGTGTAAAAGTTGTTGTACCTATAGGTTATATGATAATTACTAGATGACCAGACTTTTCACCTTCTACCCCATGGATGCAGAATATGTGGCCCTGCCTACATATGCTACTTGAGTGAAACTCCCATAATCTCTCACCCAATTTAAAAAGGATATAGACAAGAGATGGCAACATTCAGGGATGGGCAACAAGAATGGTAAGAGGTATGGAGAACAAAACATTAGAGGAAATGTGAAGTCGAAGGCTTTCATGGCCGGCATCCATAGCCCGAAAAACCCACAAAAAACTATTAGAGGAAATGTTAAAGAAACTGGGCATGTTCAGCCTGAGAAGAGAAGACTGAGGGATGATTTCTGTAGACTTCTGTACTATTTAATATATAAAGGGTTGTCAGACAGAGGAGAGTGTGGGTTTGTTCTGCTGCCCCAGAAAGCAGCATGAGTTCTACGATAATGATGTTATTTCCTTATAAAATGTTAAAATATGAATATGCATGAATTGGCTAATGAAAATATGCACCCTAAATAAGCAAAATATGTTTATTCATATACTACATTGAGTATGGGTGTGAATGTGCAACGTCCAAATGTAGATGTAAAGAGGGGTCCCAAGGTTAAAAAGTTTGAGTACCATTGAACTAACAGTCTCACTTCAATTTGTATTTAATGTCTTTGCAGGTAGCTCTTTACAATGGCCAGCTTGGTCAGGACCTTAAGGATATAGGCTATTCCTACTGTTCTTCGAAGCATACTATGCAGGAATCAGAAGAATGTCTTCTTTATAAATCTCCATCTTATCATAAAGTAGGTCAGTACTATAGTACAGTTTATTTAGGTATCGGAATTTAAGGGCTTGCTAACAAATGGCTTGATTGTATCTTGAACTCAGTAGAGGAGGTTATTTCATGTTGACAGCCTCTGAAAAAGGAAGTATAAGAGAAAACAGTTGTTTGGGTGACAATGCAGATCTTGTCTATGCTGCTGTAATCATCATCTGTCTATTGTATCTCCAGAAACAAGCACATAAAATTATTCTGGGGTATTGGGGGGGAATGCTCTTACTAACATTTATTGCTATAAAGTTGATTGCAAAATGGTTTCACAGAAAGAACAACAGTAAAAAGAAAACACATCCCAAAATGTTTCTTGCAATCATTTTATTGCAACCATGGAATGCTTCAGTATGATGGAGTCTCCTTCTTTGGAGGTTTTTAAACAGAGGCTGGCTGGCAATCTGTTGGGAGTGGTTTGATTGTGTATTCTTGCATGGCAGAATGAGGTTGGATTAGATGGTCTCTTTCAACTCTATGATTCTGTTATTCTAGGGTTTGAAGAACTGTTTCTGGAAGGAGGTTTGAAATACCCTCCTTTCAGAAAGAAAAGCACTGTTCTGAAATGGCTGCAAGAGCTTTAACTATAAACATGATACAAGGCACAAGATGGTCTAGTCAACTGCCAGACAAAGTAAAGGTGATTGGAGTTTGCATTAGTTTTCTTCAAGCATACCCATATACAATGGTAAGCTATTCCCAGAATTACCAAAGGAGTAATAAATCTGATGTTCCACTGTTTTCCTGGCTGGATTTTTCAGTGCTCACTCCCATGCTAAGGAATTTCTTATGAGGGGAAGCTTAACTGGCCACCTCCTTTTTTTCTATTTGTTATTGTCGTTGTGTGTCTTCAAATTGTTTCTGATTTATGGCAACACTAACGCAAACCTATCATGGGGGTTTCTTGTTCAGAGGTTTTTTGCCACTGACTTCCCCTGAGGCTGAGAACATGTGACTTGTCCAAAGTCACCCAGTGGGTTTCCATGGCTGAGCAGGGATTTGAACCCTGGTCCCCAGAGTTGTAGTCCAACACTCAAATGACAACATCACACTGCCCCCCCTTAACTGTGTATTTTTTAAAGCATTGATTTTAAATGAATGTGCCTTATGTTTCGACTGTATTTGTTCAATTTGATTTTATTATTAGACCTGAGTTCTATTTTGGAGGCCATAAAGGCAATCTAAATAACAAATCAAAAATTATAACTAGACATACATTTTGGTAGAGAAGATAGCACTTGTTTCCAAACATCCTTTTCACATGGGCAATCCCATCACTTATGCAAAATAAAATTCATTCTCATGATTATAGTTTTAGCCAAATTCAGCAGTGTTCCCACAAATCTGCAAAAGCTTCTTACATGTTTGATATGAGAGCATTACCATATTACACTTTTTCTGTAGCCTAGTATCCAAATAGTACCTAAGAAGTTCATATTTCTTTCAGTTTTCAATAATCGTAACTTGCAAGCCCATTTTAATTTACAATTAAGCTTCTGTTATTCAAATGTCATCTTTTCCAGAATAAACTTTTCAATCTATGTGTAAACTTTTCAGCGCCTCTGAAATGGATTTGGATCTACATCAAAAGATGAACAGAAAGTATGAGGGTAGAGTTCCACTAATATGTCTACAGTTGGAAAAGTTGAATTTTTGGACAACCTCCAGAAAGTCTCAGTCACCTGGGGGATTCTGGTTTTTCAAAACTGGGTTCTGGGTTTAAGCTCTGAAAAATTACATCATTTAACTGTTATTCCTGATGGTTACCACCAGGTATCTCTTGCAGAACCCTTGAAATCTGGGGCTAGCCTAAGTCGTAACATATGACAAATAGGGAAGTGTAGTCTTTGAATACATTCTTGCTGTTGTGTTGTTGTGTGTCTTTCAAGTTGTTTCTGACTTATGGCGACCCTAAAGTCACAGAGTTTTTTGGCAAGATTTTGTTCAGAGGGAGTTTGCCTTTGCCTTCCTCCGAGACTGTGGCACGTTACAAACGCGCCAAAGGGGCGTGCTAGGGCTGAGAAGGGGCATGTTTAGTCCGTACAAAATGGCGGCGCCCGTCCACACGGGGGCTGCCATTTTGACGTCACGGACGCATAGCGTCCGGATGCCGCGAGTGCGTGACTAGTGCCTTGTGGCGCCACTTCCGGGGTCCAGAAAGAAGCGCCATTTCGGCGCTTCTTTCTGGCTGCACCCGAGAACCGTGCGGTTTGGCCGCTGCGGTTCCCGGACGCAGCAACTGGCAGCGGCGGCAGACCGCCCATTTTGGGCAGTCCGTAACGCGCCTTAGAGAGTATGACTTGCTCAAGGTCACCTAGTATGTTTCCATGGCCAAGCCGGGATTCGAACCCTGGTCTCCAGAGTTCTAGTCCAGTGCTCAAACCACTACAAAATGCTGGCTCTCAAAGGCAGTTTTACTTGCCATTAATTATTCTCTATTGTTTTAGATGTGCAGAACAGTGCTTTGGTTTTTAAAGTAAGTTTCCAAGATAATGCATAGTAATCTCAGACTTGACAAAGTTCTGATTTTGAATATCCAACTGGCAGTCATGTTTTGCAAAGGAAGTTTTTTGAAAAATAGCAGAGACAACTGACAGTCAGAGGACTTAAGTGCACCATCTCCAAAAAATGCTCTTCTAGGGCTGCATCCACACTGGAGAAATAACTCCAGTATGGATGCAGCTTAGGTCTTCTGTATTTAACTTCCATGAAACTGCAGTAGCTCAGCTTGTGCTGGGTATTCTTTAGTTTTGCTTTTATTAACAGGCCAATTATGAAGACTGCAAACCTATTTACCATCCTTTCCTAGTTTTCTGCTAGCAGAAACCAAGCTTGGAAAAATTATGTTTTTAGACTACAAATCTCAGAATTCCCCAGCCAGAACTGTGAATCAGGATCGCAGTCCAACAAGGGGACTTTTCTGTGCTCTGAGCAGAACATCTATCTCTTCTAATTTTGAAAACATAAATGCTGTTTTATTGCAATTCAAAGTATCTTCCATCCGTAATACAGTACTGTAATATCATCACAGGAAACTCTAATAAATACTGAGTGAGGCTGGTGTTTAATGTCATAAAAGCTATTCTCAGGATGGGCATTGATCCCATAAGGGTTCCTGAGTCAGTCTTAAGGGCTTCTATCCAAGCTGCTGCTTCCAAATGTACTGATCTATTTCTACAACTTACACAGACACTCCTTGGAAAGGTTCTTTATATAGCACATAGAAGAGCTGCCTTGATGAATATAAAATATTTGCTCGTGACTTTTTCCACAAGATGAGAAACCAGCTTTAGGTCAGAGTGCTATATTTCTAAAATTCTCTGGTGACTCTGCTAAGCCCTAATTTTGGGGAACAAGACATCCCAGCCCAAATCACTATCAGGAGAGAAAGAGTGGCAAATGACAGAACATGGTGACAAAGACAGATCCAGTGGTAAAATATTTGGTATGGGCAAACCACACACTGGGATTCACCCTAGCTACCACAGAATATTTTTCTGAACTTTTCTTTTTAATATTTAAACAGATCCCATCTGTTCTTGGACACCAGGCAGGGCCAGCCCTCATACTTGGATGGGAAACTACCAGTGAATACCAGGGGCTGTAGGCTATGTTTTGAGAAAGGAACTGGCAAAATCATCTCTGAGTATTGCTTGCCTAAGAAAATCTTATGAAATTAATGGGGTTGCCACAGCTTAACAGGTAACTTGAAAGTATACATGTACATGCATACATCTGCAGTTGTATTAGCTGTATCAGTTTCATGCCACTTTAAGGATCAGTGCACCCTGTTACAAAATCCATTTGTGATTTGGTGCAGTAGTTACAATTTTCTGTAGAGAGGCACTAGAACTTTCTAACAGAGAATTCTCAAACTATGAATCCCTGGATGCCTTAGATGTAGGTGTGACAGTTAAAATGGTATGGAATATATATAATGGTATGGTGCAAACACATCCTTAGCCAGGAGGGCATACAGAACAGTGAAGTGCCTGCTTCTGAACTGGAAACATGCAAGGAAAAAGAAAATGATTGTGAACACTATTGAAGCCTCCCCAGTGAATATTTTGCTATACACTGCAAATTACTGACTAAAAGGTTAAAAATAACAAAATAGGCAGAAGGGCTGCTTTCTGTTGCCACCTGGCAAAATAGTGGATGAAGTATGACCAGGGCACTAGGATAGGGGACAAGTCAGCTCAGTACAGAGAGAGAGAAAATAATGTGGAAGCAGTATAGTCCTGGCTAGAAGAAGGGGCACCTGTAGAGTTGCCAGGCTTATATTCTTTCCCAAGATTTTGCATGTTTACATGCATAACAGATTTTGATTTCAAATTATGAGTGCATGACAGGATGCCTTTATAGGGTAACATAAGAAGCAACTCTCAGTCCTGCATATCACCTTCCTATTTCAGAGCAGAGTTGGATGGCTATACTTGCAATGGAAAGCTGCAGTAGGAAAGGTGACAACGCTGTGACATTGAGGAAGGTACTCCAAGTGGATCACTACATTGTGCGTTTCCTCCCCTCTACTCAGTATTACCAGCTGCCACTAGCAGATATTGGAAAACATCCAAAGTGGCAGTGCTAGTCCATGTGTAACCACAATAGCAAGTGAGATTATTTATCCATTTCAGTGATACACCTGTGGCCAACTTAATATGGAGCCAGGCATTTCTATGCCCTGATTGGTGGTGGTTTTAATTAGCAGCCATTAACATTTCTGCTAATAGATGCTATTTTCTTCAGATAATTTCAATGAAATAATATGCCAAATATTCAGATTTATTTTTTCGTTTGGTGCAGCTCAATACATTCCAGGCTTAGTCAGAATTTTAAAGTAGCTATTCAACGTGCTGCATCCTAACTTCAAAACAGGTTGAGTTCACTGGAGAACTCAGTTAAAGGTCATTCTAAAATCCAAAGTGGAGTTACCACTCCCAGTGACATGGAAGCCACCAGCTGCCATTTTATTGTCTTCATGCTTATCCAAGGGTGTTTCCATACCGTTTGGCACCACTTTGACTGCCATGAAACTGTACTACAGAATCCTGTGGGTTTTAGTTTAGTGATGCACCCAACCTCTCTGACAGACCAGGCTGAATACCTTGCCAAAATACAAATCCCAGGATTTCATAGGATGTAGCCATGACAAGTCTAGCTACAATGGGTGCCGTATTGAGACAAAGGTAGGAAATAAAATAAAATAAATTAATCTTAGGATGGTTTATCATTTCATAGTTACATGGGCCAAGATATAACTTTGGCTGATTAAACATAACTTTTGTTCAAACTGAAATGATGGAATCTTATCAAAGTGATAATATCCTTCAGCTAAAAATATAGTGAATTTCTAGCTGGATGATGTATAAATGTGATCTTCTGTCTACCTAAATTCAATCTATAAAGAGTCACATGGAGTTATCTGAAAAATGTAGAAGGAAACTGCTGAAACCGCTTGATTTCAGTCCTTGAGAATGCTATATTTGTCAGGCAACTATATATTTTAGCTCAGGCCCTTTGTTATCCTGGTGTCTGCCCTTTCAAAAGCCATCAGTTCTTTGAGATTGCATGTCAAAAAAGAGTCTGCTTCATAACTAACTAATGGGCCAAGAGGAAAAGAAAGTGATAGTAGGTACTGCTCCGCCTTGTGTGACTGCAAGGTTTGTGCACACAGAGATAACAATGCTCCATTCTCAAAAAGAAGGATTGATACTTAGAAAAAAGCACCTCGAATAAAGGTGCATATTTCCTAATCTAGTACCACGGATGTGATTAAGAAGTGGTTTGGATTTTAACCTTTCCATATGCCAAGGTTATTTTTGAATCTTTACTGGCTGCAGATCAGTGTTCTTTTTGACTTTATGTAGGAACTGCTAGCCATCTGCAGTGTGCATGTGCTTTCAAGTAACCTGTCAACTTATTGCAACCCATGAATTTAATAGGGGTTTCTTAGGCAAGGAATAGTCAGAAGTGGTTTTGCCAGTTCCTTCCTCTGAAATATAGCCTACAGCACCAGGTATTCTTTGGTAATCTCCCCTCCAAGTACTAACCAGGGTTGACCCTACTTAGTTTCTAAGATCAGGAAGGATCTGGGGCATTTAGGGTATTTAGGTAGGAGTATGCAATACAGCAACTTCATCATGTGTGGGGTTTTTTGTTTTTTTTAAATCCTGTATACCAAAAGAGAAGATTATTATACTGCCAAGGTGTGCAATTTCTAGCCACTGCAGTTACTAAAGGAGGCTTTAAAAATTATAATGATTGCAAGGTGGGGGATAGCCATGTGAGGGTTGCTGTTGGAATGGAAGAATCCTTGTGAAAAATCACCTTAATGCATAGCAATGCGGCTTTTAAAAATCTACCACTGGAGGCTTTAATAAAAAATGAATTTCTTTGCAGGGATAGGGAAGAAGGAAAGTAGTTGGAGATAGAAGAGAGGAATCTGAGGAGAGCAAAGGGGACAAAAAGAAAGAGAACAAGGAAAAAGAGGAAAGAGAGAAACATAGAAAGTCACTGGAGTTTATCAGACAAGGGAAATTGGAAGTATAATCCAATGGTAATCCGAATGCAATCATGGGGTTTAACGTTATTGCGTGATAGACTACCACATGCAATTTTGGGCAATGGTAAGTCAGTCCGAACGCAATCTTGGGGTTTCACGTTATTGCACGATAGACTACCACACGCAATTTTGGGCAATGGCAAGCTATTTTTGGGCAATGAGAAATCAGTTCGAACACAATTCAAATTCACGTAAATTCGCTGAACTAGCAAATTCACATGAATGTGTTCTGTACTCACTTTCTTTTCATTCAAAATTAAGAGAAATTCCTCCTGTGTGATAAACTCCTAAGCAACAAAGAGAAAGGGAAAGCTAAGAATGACAAAATGGAATAGATTATGGGACATGCTTCATTTTGGATTGTCTTATTGTGGGGTTATTGTGAGGTTTTCATTCAGAAGTGTTTTACTAGTGCCAGTAGCATCACCAGGATTGGTATCACCCAGTGCGGTGACTCATGGTGTTAACCTCCCCCTTGACTTGCTCCCATATAACATTCTAACTTTAGTGTTCAATTGTATATCTTTACATTTTAGGGCCTTGTCTAGTTCTTTCATAGCTGCTATTCCCATTCCTAGTCTTCTGATTTCTTGACTGCAGTCTCCGTTCTGTTCAATATTTGATCCAAGGTACGGGAAATCTTAGACTATTTTGATTTCTTCATAATCTAGGTTGAATTAATGTAGCTCCTCTATGGTCATTATTTTTGTTTTGTTTATGAAGATCATTTTATAGTCAATCAAGAAAGGCAAAGCTCTAATTATGCAGTACCTAAGCAGAGCTGTTGATGAGAGGGTGACTTGAAGGGGTTTCATTCACAGGGTCACCATAATTCAAAGAACAATATGGAGATATCAGCAGGCTCAGGAAAATCACAAGATTTGTTAAAAGATGAAAAAGACAAAACTTTGGTAGAGTGTGGCCATAAAAGAGGGTGTCCAGATGACAGGGTAACTTGAAAGTGTTTCTCCCGAGGAGAAGGTTGGGCAATGGTTGAGGAGGAAAGGTGGAAGGGTACCACCACTAAAAAGGCTCCTACTACAACCTGTATAAGATCTGAAGAAAGGGAAACCTGGAACAGAGTCTCTGGTGATGACTTATATTATGATGGGCAAAGTTTGGTTCTTTAGATGTTTTTGGACTGTAACTCCTGACATTTCTTCCTACTGATGTGCCAACTAGGATGTGCAGTTCAACAATATCTGAAGGACTGCACACCCCCACCCCTGGGCTAAATGAATGAGCAGGTTCATATGAAAGAAGACACCCTTCTGATGCCCTGCTGATGGATATGTAGGTCAAAAGCAGCACTTTGGCTTACATGGAGAAACATAATCTTGAAATGTGTGCAAAGCTATGACCCCTTTCAGGGCAAGTACAAGGATGTTTGTGCATCTCTACTGTCAGCAGGTGTTTGCTGAATTTAAGAGCCTGGTCTGGTCTTACACCTTCCATAAAATCTCAGACGGTTCAATCCACAGTCCAAAAACAGAACCAAGTCATTATCTATTATTAATAATATAGACTTACAAGGCAGTAATTTTTAACAGATGTTGTGCAACATGACTCTTTTCTTGGTCTATATGATGAAATAGAGCTGACAAGGCCAAGAGTACGTTCAAAAGCTTTCAATTCAAACGAAAAGAAAGTCAAAGATCACTGATTTATATTCAGTTTGCCCCTTCCCTCAACAATCCGTCAATAAAATGGGAGAGCACTGACTATTGATTTAAAAAGGTCTGCTCTAAGCATGGCTAAATCTGAATCGAACTCATTTATACATTTCATGTAACAGTTAACTGGACTGTTTCAGAATTTTTTGTTTTGATTTGTTTGTTGATTTAAGATTATTTATAATAAGGCAACAGGAACAAAACACTCTTTTTTCTAAGCTTTTCTAAGAATTGCTGATAGCCTCCATCTCTCTCTAGGTATGAGAAATTTTGAGTGTCCCGTCTATTTACTGGTTTATTACCAGAATTTACAGGCTTTTATTTTGTTGTGGGTTTTAAAAACTTGTTCCTTACTTCTTTGTCTGCCACCCTGTGAATGTACAATTCTGTTGAAGGTACATAGATGCACAGATATATACATACACATATACATACATACATACACACACAACATAATTATATGATAACAAACCTTTCTATATGTGGCATTCTTTATATTCTTCATCCTAATATTTATATTTGTGTTGATCATTTGGTAGATATGCCATGTGGTTACTTTATGCTTATAGCAATCTCAAGTCAGAATAACCATATGCCACTGTGGATATTTTTTTAAAAAATAGCAGACATCCTTTTAATGCCAATACAAATTCTTTCAGATCTAACAAATATTGTTTTTATCATTTCTGCTTGTTAACATCTTGCAGAGATACATACTGAACTTTCCTCCCTCATTTTCTCTACTTCTTAAAAACAATGTTTCATGGGGGATATCTTCCCATTGCAAACTCCCACTCCCACTTTTTCCTTTGTTTCACAACTTGCTCTCCTCCATAGTCTTTGCTGAAGGTGTTTTCAGTCAACCTCTATAGGTATCCCTGATAAGCTTTGGAAACTATGTTCAAAGGAAGCCTACATTATGAAAGAAAGGTGGCTTTCCTTTTGAACTGGAAGTGTACCTTTTTCAGTTTTATTTACAGAGATTCAGAAGAAAAGTAGTAATTCATACACTTTACAAAGAATGCAGTAGATCTGCACATCTTCTTCTGTTTGGACATACTTTGCTAGCAAAACTAACAACAGTTAATGGACCCATACAACTTGAACAAACAGCTGCAACCACACAGGAAGTTCCACTCAGAACACAAATCAACCTGATTAAATGAATCTAGAATTCTTCATGGTCTTGACCTTAAATACTATGAAGCAGCTTAAGGCACCTTGTAGGGTTGCCATAATTCTCTACTATAAACCGGGACAAAATGTAGGACATAATTTAGACCAAGATGCAGGACAATTATAGGATAAAATTTAGCCAAAAATGTAGGACATTTAAGGTCCACCATTTTTCTTAAATGTCCTACATTTTTGGCTAAATTTTATCCTACAGTTGTCCTGCATTTTGGTCTAAATTATGTCCTACATTTTGTCCCAGTTTATAGTAGAAAATTATGGCAACCCTAAGAAAGTGTGATTTTCTTCATGCGTAGATAGGGTTGCCATAAGTCAGGACCTCCAAACCGGGACAAATGTAGGACAAATGTAGGACAACATTTTCAAATGTAGGACACATTTTTTAAAATGGGGGACACACAAAAAAATTTGATGATTTTTTTTTAAAAAATGTTAATATAAATGCATGTTTCTTAGGCATGATCAAAATGGAGGACATTTGGGCATTATTCCTAGACAGATGGCAGAAATGGACTTCCCTTTCTGGCCAAACACCCACCCCCCCAATTCCAAAACACACAACAGCACATTGGGGCAATTGACATGGCTTCTTGCATATTTCAGAGGCTTATTGCATAACCAATACCTTTGGGTTAAACATTTAACATGGTTATATATTTAACATAGGTTATTACATATTTCAGTTGCTTATTCCATAACCAAGGTCGCCATAAGTTGGAAAGGAGTTGAAGGCACACAGAACAGCAGCAACAACAACAGAGGAGGAAGAAGGGGGGAGAAGAAAAATGGAGGAGGAGAAAGAAGAAAAGAAGGAGAAAGAATAGGAAAAATAATATAAAAATAAGAGGGGGGGAAGCAGAGGAGGAAGAGTGGAAGAAGCAGAGGAGGAGGAAGAGGAGAAGAAGAGGAGGAGGAAGAGGGGAAAAGAGGAGGAGGAGGAAGAAGTAGACAGGAAGATGAAGGGGAGGAAGAGGGGAAGAAGAGGAGGAGAAGAAGAAGAAGAAGAGGAGGAAGATGAAGAAGAAGGGGAGGAAGAAGAGGAAGAGGAGGAGAAGGAGAGGAGGAAGAAGAAGAGGAAGATGAAAAGGAGGAGAAAGAAGAGGAAAAGGCTTTTTTCCCTGCCTGGGTTCCGTCCTCGGTGGCGGGGCCCAGGCAGGGAAAGAATCCTCCCCTCAGGGAGGCTTTCTTTCCCCGCTTGGGCTCTGTCCCCGGCAGTGGAGCCCAGGCAGGGAAAGAATCCTTGCTGAGGCGAGGTTTTTCCCCCCGCTTGGGCTCCGTCCTTGGCGGCGGAGCCCAGGAGAGGAAAGAATCCTCCCCTCAGGGAGGCTTGCTTTCCCCGCTTGGGCGCCATCCCCAGCGGTGGAGCCCAGGCAGGGAAAGAATCCTCACTGAGGCGAGGTTTTCCCCCCCGCTTGGGCTCCGTCCTCGGCGGTGGGGCCCAAGAAGGGAAAGAAGTCTGGCCTCGGCGAGGTTTCTTTCCCTCCCTCGGCTCCAGCGGGGCCAAAGAGGGGAGGGAAGCCCCCCTGCCAAAGGAGAGAGGCCTACACAGGCCTCTCTCTTTCCCCCGCCCTTGCTGTTGCAGACTTTGCAACAAAGCCCGGGGGTAGGGGAAATCCCGGGGGCGGGGGCAACCCGGGGCGGGACCGTGTGGGCCCGCCCAAAACCGGGAAAGTCCCGCCCCCAGGTGGGATATGGCAACCCTATGCGTAGAGGATATATGTGCCCTCACTAAGCTGATCCATCACTATTAAGAGATAAAGAGATGACCTCTGCTTGGATAGTTATAATATCTTGGCATAATTAGAAACTAGTGTCCAGATGTTAATTACCATTAATATAGAATTTGAACATTCTTTCCTCCCTCCCCCTGTTCCTGTGCTTTCCACAGTATGATACCCTCTTAAACATCGTGAGTTAAGGTGGAAGTGACATGTATAGAGAAAGAAAAGTTTTGAGTGGTTTCACCAAAAGAGTTATGGCTACTGAATATGAAAAGCAGGGCTTCTTTTGGTTGTGGTGCCTGTTATGGAATGCCCTACTCAGGAAGACATGGCTTGATGGAACATATGCTTCCATGCTGAGAAAGTGTGACTTGCCCAAGGTCACCCAGTGGGTTTCCCTGGTGAAATAGAGATTAAAACCATGGTTTCCAGAGTTGTACTCCAGTGCTCAGACCACTAAACCATGCTGACTCTAGTTTAAATGACAGGCCTATATATAGAGAGAGGGAAAGTAGATTAAGAATTTTATACTGTTCTGTTTATTATCATACAATTACTGAAGTTCATGTATTATTTCTTTCACTGCAGGGACATTAGAAAAATAATTACAGAAAAAAGAAAAATGATAAGCATTATACTCAATGTGCATCATAAGCTTTTTTTTTCTAATTTATATCTTACATTATTTTTAGAAATAACCAGACAGGTTATAAACTATTCCAATTATCACACATATATTTGTTAGCTTTAGAAACTACACAACATTTCTCTTAAATAAACTACAAGCCCACACCATTTCTACCAAAAAATGTAATTTATATTAATGAAAGATGGCAAAGGCTTTTCTAGAGATTGCTCTCATACCAATTTTAATGATCTGACTGCATGAAGAGGAGTCCAAGCATGTTCAGCAGTTCAAGATGCTTAAATGAAATAGCTTTTTAAGTGTAAAGAATCAACTTAGAATCACACAGAAGATTTACATCTTAAAGCTGGCATGCAGCTTGCTCCAGCCACAGAGTTTATAAGCTGAACCACAGAGGAAAAGAGTTAAATATGAATGCTAATACCTTGCTGCATCAGACTCATCAGATGAGCTTTTGACTTAGTGTCTCCTTAAGCTTCCCCGGTTCCCAATTTCTGGTTAGAAATATACTAGCTTTCACATTTCAATCTAATCACTTCAGTCCTCTTTAGAGTTGATATGCACAAAATGGCTGACAAGTAGCGGCCATTTTCTCCAATGTGAGAAAATCACAAGCTGTTTGTTCATAGCATGCACTTACATGGTTTTTCACATACTGGGATTTTTTACACACAACCAAAGCCTCTCTAAGATTTGCAGTCTTCTGGATTAAAAAAACAAGCAATCAACCAAGTACTAAAATGTTTATGAACACTATCACCATGCGTCTTAACCTGAAGAACAGGCAGAATACCCCTAATTCTGTGATAGCTCTTCTATTTTCTGCCTTAAGTGTTCAGATCCTTTAAATTTAATCAGAGGTTATTTTGTGCATCCCTTTGCTATGTGAGGAATGGGTCGTAAGGATGCAGAACAGGGCCTTTTCTGCTATGGCACCCGGAATGTGAAGCTTCCTGCCCAGAAGGCATAGTCTGGTAGTATTCAACCGCCATCTCAGAGCATGTCTTTCTCAATAAATCTTTTATTTGTTTATTTCCTTCCTCTCCCGCAGTGCAGCATGCAAGACTGCACAGGATCTCTTTTTCTTTCCCCTATCTCTTTCTGGTTCTGGTTTTAAATTGCTGCTTTTTATGTTTGATGAATTTTATCAGTATGGTTTTAATTGTATGGATTTATTACTGTTTCACTGTTATTTTTATAATTTTATTCTATACTGTCTTGAAGAAGTCTACTCTGGAGACAGAAAGACATACTACAAGTTCCCTAATAAACAAAAATCTGCCACATAATGCTCAAAGTCCCGCTGTAGTCAGTATTTTAGTTCCCCTCTCATACCAAAACCCCCAAAACACAACCATAAAAATAAATAACTATTATAGACACACAAACAGTCCTTCATTATAAAATATAATTCTATCCCTGAAGCATAGCTATTCCAAATAGTGATTAACCTCTGAACATAAGGGAAAAATACTGATGTTTTGGAGGTTATCTTGTCCTGGTTATCTTATTTCCCACGACACAGGTTTTATATTTAGGATGCAATCTATCAAGCCCCAATGCTGTGTAGCTGTCATTCATTAATGAGCTACTGCAGTATAGTGTCTGAGAGTTTGTCCAAGTTTGGATATAGTATAAACTATGATATATAAAAATCTGGGGATCAGTGCTATATGCCCCTCTTAACCTAATTTTTGGACTTACATGTTTTCTGTTCCCAAGCCCTCAAATGTTTTCACCATCTAGTTTCATGAAGAATTCTGCAGAACTAAAAAACTTTCACACTATCGTGGTACTGTAGTTGAGCCAAATAAAAGCACTGCCCGTCTGTGGATTGTGGTTCCCAATCTTTGGTCCTCCAGATGTTTTGGACTTCGATTCCCAGAAACACACTTATCAAATTTGCAGATGACACCAAATTAGGAGGAATAGTTAATACTCCAGAGGACAGGACCAACATTCAAAATGATATGAATAGACTAGAAAGCTGGGCCAAAGCTAACAAAATGAAATTCAACACAGAGAAATGTAAGGTACTGCACTTAGGGCAGAAAAATGAAATGCACAGATATAGGATGGGTGAAAGAGATCTAGGAGTCCAAGTAGACCATAAGTTGAACATGAGTCAACAGTGTGATGTGGCAGCTAAAAAGGCCAATGCAATTCGAGGCTGCATCAATAAAAGTATAGTGTCTAGATCAAGAGAAGTAATAGTGCCACTGTATTCTGCTTTGGTCAGGCCCCACCTGGAATATTGTGTCCAGTTCTGGGCACCACAATTCAAAAAGGACATTGAGAAACTGGAGCGTGTCCAGAGGAGGGCGACTAAAATGGTGAAAGGTCTGGAAACCTTGCCCTATGAGGAACGACTCAGGGAGCTGGGGATGTTTAGCCTGGAGAAGAGAAGGTTAAGAGGTGATATGATAGCCCTGTTTAAATATTTGAAAGGATGTCACATTGAGGAGGGTGCAAGCTTGTTTTCTGCTGCTCCAGAGAACAGGACCCAAAACAATGGATGCAAGCTACAGGAAAAGAGATTCCACCTCAACATTAGGAAGAACTTCCTGACAGTAAGGGCTGTTCGACAGTGGAACAAACTCCCCCGGAGTGTAATGGAGTCTCCTTCCTTGGAGGTCTTTAAGCAGAGGCTAGATGGCCATCTGTTGGGGATGCTTTGATTTGGATTTCCTGCATGGCATGGGGCTGGACTGGATGGCCCTTGTTGTCTCTTCCAACTCTATGATTCTATGAAACCTTGACTGGGAGTTCAAGTCCAAAACACTTGGAGGACCAAAGAATGGGAGCCACCAACATAGCTATGCCAGAACACATTTCCAGGATTCCTTATCTTGCTTTGGAGTTCCTGCCAGACACTTTAGCCCTTCTGTGTTTGTCTGTGGATTTATGGTACATGGCTTGAACCCAAATAAATCTCCTGGCAAAATACTCTCAGGCAGTAGCATTTCATAGATGGAAACCAGGACATGTGTGGCCAAGTATCATCAGAGTGTGGTCAAGAGGGCAAAAGCTATTAATAAGGAAGAACACACAAGATAGGCAGTTTGCCGTTGCCTGAGCCTATTGGGAAGGGCAAGATTCAAGTGTGGAATAGTGGTCTGAGTATTGGACTATACCTCTGAAGACCAGGGTTTGATTACCACTTGGCCATGAAAGCCACTGGGTGGCCTTGGGTAAGCCGCATGCTCTCAGTCTCAGGGGAAGGCAATGGAAAATCTCATCTGAACAAATCCTGCCAAGAAAACCCCATGAAAAGCCTTTGGGGTCACCATAAGTCAGAGAGGACCTAAATGCACACAACATACACACAGGATTTCACCCCCCTTTCTCTCCTTCCTGCTGAACTAATTGGGTGCAAATTACTTTTACATCCTGAACTCTGTTTCCAGCAACTGAAATACGATGAAGATAAAGGGGGAAATGGTGGGAGGAGGAGAGCGAAACTGGAACATTTTAAAAGGAGTTGAAAAACTGAGACAACAGAAAATTAATCAGGTCTGTCTTCTGCCAAATTGGGACAGTTGGAGGGTATGCTATGGTTAAACA
This sequence comes from Sceloporus undulatus, assembly GCF_019175285.1. Lineage (NCBI taxonomy): Eukaryota > Metazoa > Chordata > Lepidosauria > Squamata > Phrynosomatidae > Sceloporus > Sceloporus undulatus. Next base: position 248,212,465 of record NC_056524.1, read on the forward strand.
CTAAAGTTTAGTGTTATATTCCAAGGCTTCTCTATTAACATATTCTACACTAGCCTGACTCACAGTACTCAGTTCACTCTGTTAACATTCGTCTCCTTTTTTACCATTCCCTGAACTCTCCTCCGCTTGTACCCTCCTTTGGCCACAATTCACATGAAGTGCCAAACTAATTCTCTACTATTCTTCCTCCTCTCCTGATATTCTTCATAAGTTCTCAAGTACTGTGGTAGACTCAACTGAAGGGAGTAAAACACCAGCTTTGTCCAACACAATATTCATTTTGTAATCTCAAAATTATAGTTTCCTGTTCCAGATGTAAAAGGAAGCTATTGATAACTAGAAATCTTCCTGTGCTAATTTCTGTGGGCAGAGAAGGGAAGATAGAAGATTTAATATAAAAACTAATCATGTGGGGCTAATGCTACACTAATAAATTCATGCAGTTTGACATCACTTTAATTATCATGGCTGCCCAATGGAATTCTGGAATTTGTAGTTTGCTGTGGCACCAGAGCTCTCTGACACAGAAAACTAAATATCTCACCGAACTCCGAACTCCAAACTTCCATTGTATTAGGCCATGGCAGTTAAAGCAGTGTCAAAACTGTATTAATTCAGCAGTGGAGTTCTGGTGCTTCAACAAACTACATTTCCCAGAATTCCACAGCATTGGGCCAGGGCAGTTAAAGGATGTCAACCTGGATTATTTCTGCAGTGTGCAGTCCTATTCAGCCTCCAGAGATGTGGAACCAATTCACACTATATAACTACTGTACTGTATATGGGTATGTTCTCTTGTCAGCTGTCATGCTTCCGTCTTTAGAATCATGTAATTTGCAATTTAGCAAGTGGTATTAATTTATATTACTCGGACAGGGAACATTATTGCCTCCCAAAACTAAAAATTCTAGCATTCCACAGGATGCAGCTATGATAGTTAAAGTGAAATCAAAGTGAGTAGTACGAATGTGTAGTATGAATGGGACTCTGGACAAAACAAAACTTGAAGACAAACTCCTGAATGTGAGAACCCTAAAATCAGTAAGGTTATTTGGCCAGAAGAGATTAAAGAAAGGGCGGATGTTACTAGATTATTTGTTTTTAGTTAAAATCCAACCTTTACCCCATGAATTAAAGCAAAATGTTACTGCTGTTGTTGTTTGCCTTCAAGTCATTCCTGACCTCTGGCCATCCACAGGGTTTTCTTGACAAATTTTTTTCAGAGGGGTTTTTCCCATGGCCATCCTCTGGGGCTGAGAGAGTGTGACTTGCCCATGGTTACCCAGTGTGTTTACATGGCTGAGCCAGGATTCAAACCCTGATCTCCAGAGACATAGTCCACAGCTCAAACCACTACACCACACTGGTTCTGTAATGTTACTAAATGTTACTAAAACCCCTCAATTCTAGTAGCAAACAAAACTTCAAAAGGGTTAAATAAGAAAACATATTAAAGTCAAGCATTAAATGAATACAGTTTGGAAACATTTAAAAATGTCAAAAGGGGAACATGCAACCTACCTACCCCCATTAAAAGAGCCTTCTACAACAATTGATTAATGGCCTAAAGCCTATCGATTTTTAAACTGTGAATTTTAAACAATGAATGATTATTTTGATATGTATACCTCTCTCTTATTTGTCCTTTCAATCAATGTGTGCTTTAACTGATGTCTTTTTAACTGATGTTGTTTGTCTGTTAATTGTTGTTGTTGTTCCTCACCAGAATCCATGGGGAGAGGTGGGTAAGTAATAATAACA